>NC_138184.1:215858283-216200783 GCF_964194105.1 Spermophilus citellus
AGAGTTATACATTATAATCCCCTGTTTGAGATCTTAGTAATCTTGACAAAAACCAACTTTTGGACACAACTTTAAATGTACTGAAATCTGGCCTACTTCTTTTGTAGTCATTTTTAAATGTTGTGAGATGGGACACAGAGCCTTATCTCAGGTAAGGTGGGGCTCTTCATAAATCTTAAGTACTGTAGTTCTGAAACTGATCTTTGCTTTTTAAACATTATTTTACAAAGCCTACATAAATTGTTGCTCAAGTTCACATGAGTATTAGCTAACACAATATAATATCACATCTAAAACACAAATTAAAGAAAGGCTGAAAGCTTTTGACCTTTTGTAGAAAACTAGCAAAGTACTTTTGTGTTTTACAATATCAGCCTTTACACAGATTAGGTTCTCATTAACTTAAAAATACATTTAAATTGTATCTTAGTGTAAAAAGTAACATAGAACTTTACATATCTTATTGATAACAAGTCCAGTTATAGAACACAAATTATATAAATAAATCTCCAACATGTTTTTCTTTCAAGCCTAAAATTATCATACAACTTTAGAACACCAGCTTGATGTAATGTTCTTTTAAAGCTTCTACCTTACAGACTTGTATACCTGGAAGATATGAACACATTAATAGCACCACAATTACATTGATGATTTTATATTAACCAAGTTTAGATTTTAAAGAAATAACATATTACAATATTGAAAAATAATAGTTGTTGTTTAACCATAGTTGTATAATTTTTAATTTCTTTAAGATTACTTGCTCAGAAAAAAAACTTACACATATAACCAAATTACACAGACCTTCTTTATCACTTACTTAAACCCTCTTATTTACTTAGTCACATAGACTCTCTTATCCAGAAACACATTTTCCCTCTATTAAATCCATACCTAGAACCTTCTAATTTCTCTTTTCCATCTGTTAACCTCTTTTTTTGTTTACATTTTGAAACAATACTTGTAAATTTCTGAATTTAGGCAGATTATTTCATAGACATCAACATTTATTAGTTTTTTTATCACCTAGGAAAAACTTATAAGCTTAATTTTAAAGACATCTTTACTTTTATCTGTTTACCCAATTTAAATTGAACCATTTAAATCACGTGAATCAAAGATATTTGGATCCATTTTTTTTTAATTTTATGAGGCTCCTCATATATCTGCCAATTGTCATATCACTGCATGATATATGGACATACACACATACAGACATACAACACATAACACAAGTGTGAACACATAATACAATAGTAAAAGCCTTGTAGCTTTTCCCAGGTGAAATCTCCATTGCAATGTTTAAAAAACTCCACAGTTGATCAAAAATAGAACTGATCAGAAAAACATTAACCTAGGTCTATAGGATCAAAATCATGAGCTCCAAAATATAGAATCTAAGAAAAAGCAAAAGTCCTAGAAAAAAAAAAAAATGACCTGCCAGTAATTAGTAAATACCATACAATTTACTTTTTTTTTTTTTTTTTTTTTTTGGTTTAGTCTAGTTTGAGTTCAGGTAAAAAGACACTTTTACTCTTTTTTTCCCCCTTGGGCCTCAGATCAGTCTCCTACTGAGCTTGCAGGCTTCTTCTATTTACATTTCATAATTTACTATCCTTGCCCAAATTAATGCACTGGTACACCTAGTGAAATATTCCCAGGCTACCCAGTTCAAAAATTGATGAAAAAATAAAACTAAATGATTGGGAGTTACTTGCCAACTTGGAAGTAGAGTTTTTTAATTTTCCATCCTGAAAATTTAAGTTCTCTAGCATGAACTATCTGAAATCATAAACTAAACAATTACCTAAACCCAACTTTTAACTGCAAGATTATGCAATGCTTCAAAAACCCATTCAGACACCAGATTGTTACAATAAAAAAAATCATCCTTTAGACACACATTCAGCCAAGATCATTCCCAAGAATCAATTTATAATATCAACACATTACTGCATTCATTGTCCCTTTTTTTTTAAGTAGACAGAGGTGGAGTGATCCTTACAGTGCAGATAAGGAAGAGGGAGTTCCCCAAAGCAAAATGGCTTCAGCAGCTGCTGGGAGTCCCTTAGTCCCTCCTTTTGCTTACAGGATTAGCTCCTTTGGTTAGGTCCAGTCCCAGGCACGCTGGCATATCTCCTAACTTTCCAGTAGTTTTTATCTGCCTTAGGTCTTGAAGGGAGAAATGGGTATGTACTTTGATTCACTCAAATTCTCCTCTGGCATCTCCTGGAGAGGTAATATATTTGGTGTTTGCCTGTTGGGACAGATGCAGAGAGGCCAGGATATGGAGGACAGGAGAGCTGCTGTTGCACACCAACAGCAGAAGGAGATTTTGTGGGTCCTCCTGATTCTTTTTCCTCAGTAGGTGAGTCCCTAAGATTTTCTCTCTTCATGGCAGATATCATAGCTAAGTCTACTTTACACTGTTGGCATAATTTAGGATTTTCCCTTAGAGCAAAGAAAACCTGAACATATGGCACCACACACCATTTCCCTTCCTTTTTGCAAAATTTATCAAACTGTAAAATTGTATTAAAGTTGATATTTCCCTCTGGTGGCCGGGTTTCTCTGTCAGGGAGTTTGTATTGAGGCCAGGCAACAGAAGAAAATGAGACACTTTTTCTTGAGCGTCTGAGGGTCAGGTCTATCCCAATTTTTCCACA
This sequence comes from Spermophilus citellus, assembly GCF_964194105.1. Taxonomy (NCBI): domain Eukaryota; kingdom Metazoa; phylum Chordata; class Mammalia; order Rodentia; family Sciuridae; genus Spermophilus; species Spermophilus citellus. Next base: position 215,860,953 of record NC_138184.1, read on the forward strand.
CGCAGGTTAGTGGTGCACCTGGCATATTGGAGAGAGAAGCTTCCATCTGACTGAGAAGAAAACAGAACTCAGGCACCCACGCCGGAGAAAACTGTTCTCATTAGGGAGGTCTCCCTAAGCTTGAGCTTCCTAAACAGTCCAGAAAACCCATCTCTCACCTTGCTTTTCCAAGGGTGTTTCTGGTCCCCTTTGGCAAAATACTAGGGTCTCACTTTTCCCTGTGCCAGACCCTGGGAGGATTCAGACTTAAGGGCATTACTGCTTATCCTCCCTGCCACTAAAAACCTATTGCAAAAGAGAATCCTGCTCTTCTTGTCGCCTTTTGCTCTGTAGACTAAAGGAACTGCCTAAGGATAAGGGAAATCTACTCGTTGTAAGGTAGCGCTTTCTATCAGAGAGATTACCGGAGGAGTTGATTCTAAGAATGCCTCTCTAGCAGCTTAAAGAGAACACAGCACATTTTAAACACCAGAGAGGTAAAACAGAGTAGTGAAAGTTACCTATGCACCTTAGGGAACCTGGGCAGATTTTACTAATTATCTCATGCCTTTCTCTCAGACCTACAACCTGAATTGCTGACATTTCTGACCTGCGAAGGAAGGGGAGCATCCAGGAGGGAATGGATGCGGGGTTGGGAGTGTTGCGTAGCCCACATGGAGGCAAATGTGATTGGAGCTTTCGCTCAGTGTAATTGATATCACCCTAGATACCCCTTAGGGATGTTGGGAGGGGGCTCAAGAGAAAGGAACCTTAGTAATACATCTGAGTGTAGCCCAGACCGGAATTCCGCAGTTGTTCCAAACTCCTTCCTCCACCTCCACGCATCCGAGGCAGATCGGGATTGGGGACACTGTGTACTTACGCCAATTGCTCTCCAGGCCCAGACAGAAAAGTTGGAAGCGGCTTTGGCAGAACCCAACATGCCTGCTCTGTATTGAACAGGTGATTGAGAGCTGCCTAGACCGGGAAACCTCTCACCCATGTCTTGAAGAGTGGCAGCTGCACTAATTGCATTTAAGTAGATGTCGGGTGCCCACCTTACCCTCCAGAAAGAAAGAGAAAGATGCACTTCCAGACGTGGGGTGCATGGAGAGGTGCTTACCTCGGTGTAGAATCTTGGTTGGGAACCTCCAATATGTTACCGCTATTGATCGGTGACGAGTCATTGCTTCCCCAATGTTGAAGAATAACACCAGAGAAGCATGCTGAGGGAAGGTCAGAGTGGAAAGTAGAAGTTTATTAAAGGACAGCAGAAAAGACTTCTCCCAGAGGAAAAAGGGGACCCAAGAGATGGAATCCTTGGAAGTGTGGTTGTTTCCCCTTTTTATAGTTCTTTCAGTAATGGAATGTAGGTGGGAAGGCCTGAGGGGTGGGACACAGGTGGGCCAAAGAAGTAATCTGGTCAGGAAGGACTTCTGAGTCACCATCTTCAAGTTTGCTGGGGGCTGTTCATTAATAATTCTTTGGGATGGGCTCTGGGCCTTGGACTTTTTCTGGACTTCATTAACATTCCAAGGGTTGTTCAACTTTTCCCGGAATTCATTCTCAACATGGCCTCCATTTTAGATCTTACTCGATATTAGACCTGATTTACCTTACTACACTGACTACCTAACTTTAAATCTGGCTTCAGTACCCCACATACTGCCATTATGCCATGATTTTCCTCAGATTTTATAGTTTAATTCAAGGTATTATGAAGTACAAGAATTTTCTAAAAGTAAACAACACAAAACTAAAGTTTTCCCTTGTTATATAGGTTCCATATGTTGAACCACGATGCAAAGAAAAGACCACTGATTCCAATTTTAAATCAAATTAAAACAAGCTTATAATGTTTACACAAAGAAAGCTGGCCAGGACTTTATCTCCTGAAGCCGGACTAGAGGTCAGCACCGCAGCTCTCCAGGAAAACATTTTATAGCACAAAAAGTTGCAAAGGGGGGTGTCTTGAGAACTTACAGCTAACAGGATTTTGATAGGCATAATACAAAGGCAGAGAGTAGGTTAATGATCTAAATGGCATGATATTTCAAGGCAGGAAATAAATTCAGATCCCAACATCAGAATTTATGAGGCACCGCTGAGGTTTCTGAGGGGGTTGTTAATGTCAGGGGGATCCAGGGTTTATGAGGACCCACTAAGGTTTTAGAGAGGTTATCTGGTCAAGGAGAGCCAGGCATGGGTGAGTTTAGACATGGGCAGGAATTTCAAGCAAGTTTAGAAATCTCAGCAATTTATAGTAAAACAGAGATTAACTTTTCATGACTTTGTGATGAGATGGCTCCCAATCTTAAAATGGAATTAGGCTGGGTTCATCACACAGAAACAATTATTGAAGAAGCTAAGCCCAGCAGCACATGCCTTAATCATAGATACTAGGGAGTCTGACTGAGACAGGAGGATGGCAAGTTCAAGGCCAGCCTCAATAACTTGGAAAGGCCCTTTCTCAAAATGAGGAGAGCTGGGGACATCCTAGGGAAGCCAGATTTAAAGAAAGGTAGTTAGTGTAGTTAGGTAAATCTGAGTCTAATAAAGAAAATGGAGGTGATCAGAGCCTGGGAAACCAGAAGAGCACCTGGGAGATTGGAATGTTAATGTTTCCAAGGCCCAGGCTCATCCCCAAAGCCCTGTTAAAGAAACAGCTTCCAGCCAGACAAGGAAATGCTAATCAAATCACCCTAGGCCCTTCCTGCCCAGATCACTCCTCCCCCACCCCATAGGCCCAGCTGTCATCCACCTTTTGGCTTTACCACCTGCATCCCCCACCACACATCCCCCACCATATGCAACAGAGAGGGAAATAAAGGACAGGAATGTAGGAGGACAAAAGAAGACCCTAGGTGAAAAAGGGTGAAGACCTCTGCTTCCCATGGATTCCACCTTTCAGGTCCCCTTCTTAGGAGGGAGGGGGCAGTCTTTTTTTGCTATCCTTTAATAAAGCCTTTCACTTTGCACTCTGCACTTGCCCCCGCAGCCACAGCAGGCTTCTTTGGTGCTATATTTCAGCATTCAGGGAAGCAAGGACTGTCACAGTAAATGGCAGTATCACTAGCATAAGTGAGGTCCTGGGTTCAATCGCCAGTACCATTAAAAAAAAAAAAAAAAAAAGGAAGAAAAGAAAAAAGGAATAATCTTTAAACAAGTCAATGTCTCAAAACTTTATTTACATTTATCCAACAAAAAACTGAAAAGGGTACACTCATACATTGCTGATGGGACTGAAAATTGGTGTAACCAGTCTGGAAAGCAGTATGGAAATTTCTCAGAAAACCTGAAATGCAGCCACCATTTGACCCAGTCATCCCACCCCTTGGAATATACCCACCAGACTTAAAATCAGTATACAGCAGTGATGCAGACACATCAATGTTTATAGCAGTTTGATTCACAATAGCTAAGCTATGGAACCAACTGTAGGTGCCCTTAACAGATGAATGGATTTTAAAATGTGTGTATATATATATATATATATATATATATATATATATATATATATATACACACACACACACATACATACATATAGTAATATACTCAGCCAAAAGAAGAATGCAATTATGGCATTTGCTGGTAAATGGATGGAGTTGAGACTATAATGCTAAGTGAAGTAAGCCAAACCCAAAAAACCAAAGGTTGAATATTCTTTTGACATGCAGTTGCTAACACATAACAAGGGGGGAGGAGAGAATAGAAATTCGTTGGATTAGACAAAGGGAAATGAGAGTGAAGGGAATGGAGATGGGAATAGGAAAGACAATAGAATGAGTCAGATGTAACTTCTCTATGTTCATATAAGAATCCACAACCAGTGAATCTCTACACCATGTACAACTACAAGAATGGAAAATTATACTCCATGTATGTATGATATGTCAAAATACACCCTACCAGTCATGTATATCTAAAAATAAAATAAAATAAAAATAAATAAAAACGGAACCATTAATGAACCAATACCTGGATAAGTACTTAAAGACAAACAGAATTAGATTTAGGAAAACAGAATAAAGTAAGCATGAAATAATTACCTCTTAACTAATCTTTAACTACTTAGTCTAATGACTTTCTAGGCCCAGGGGACAACTCCCTTTGACCCCTATTCTTGGATTCCCATAAGTGAGCTCTGTCTGCAGCGGAATTATAAGTCCCTCTTGAACTGCTCATTCCAACAGTTCAACAGGAACCTTCTAAGGGATTGTGCGTCACCTCAGGTGGCTCCTTTCCAATCAATGTTCAGCCCATTCTTCTTCTCTTAGCACTTAAACACTTTTAGTGCCCCACGGCCCTCTGGCTCCACATTATACTCTTAAATGGCCACTTAAAAACTGTTCTTCCTAGAGCCACGCCAAAGGAGAGTATATTACAAATGGGAGGATCATAGCCAGGCCAGGCGAAGGCCTACAATGTACGATTGTTCTCTTTCAATCCTCAGAAGGTTGTCCTAGCAACCAGCTTTCCTTACTTGCTCTATTTCTCCCAGCAAAAGCCTTTGAAGTGAGTCCTTCCTCCCTCCCAGCCTTTGAAGTGATTTTGAATAGAATACCAAAGATTATCTATTAACTGACCTTGCAGATTTCCAAACACCCCAGAAAAACCTGGGGCTCTCTGGAGCCTCTGATAGAGCCACAGGCTTCTGGTTTTGCAAGATTACAGCCTAGCCCCAATCACTTCATGTGATTAGTTGTAATTAGATAACCAACTAATGTTTTATGAACATTTTCTATATTCTGGGCACTTGACAGGCTCTACATATATAAGAATGAAATTCAGGGCTGGGGATGTAGCCAAATGGTAGAGACTGACCTCCTAGCACACACAGGGTCTGGGATCTTCAAGGATAAACACTGCCAAAAAAAAATAGAATGAAATTCAATCTCTGAACAGGAGACTTACAATCTAGTGTTACCTAATCATCTAAACCTGAACTATCCAATATAATCGCTAAGGCAGCACAGAGCAGTCAAGTCTTTGAAATATAGCTGACCCAAATTAAATGTAAAATACTAACCAGATTTTTTAAGACTTATTTAAAACAAAATATAAAGATATCTCATTAATAATTTTTATGTCAATTATATGTAGTTGAAATGATAATTTGAAGGACATATTGGGTTTGGTGAAATATATTACAAAAATTAGTTTTATCTGTTTCTTGTCAAACTTTCTTTTCTTTCCTTTTTTTGAAATGGGGGCCTCACTAAGTTGCCCAGGCCCTGGGACGATTGTGCAAGCAAATGTTCTAAAACTGAACTATATTTCTCATTGTTAGGTCAGAGGTGGTGACTTGGTGGCGACCTGGTGGCAACTTAGAACAAAGCAGCCCGCAGGGGAAAGGAACATCAATCAGGCGCCTTAGGAAATGCCTGTCAATTGAGATCTCCTGACTAACACCTGTCAATCAGCAGGACCCCTGGCCAATCCCAGAGTTCAGCCAACTCCCCTGACCAACTCCAATGAGACAAAGGACCCTAAGAACGCCTTTTCCTGTCCCAAGCCCTTCTCTTCCTGCGGTAAGCCCCATAAAAGTCCAGTCCAGTCAAGCTTCTATCCGGTTTCTCCTCAGACCCTTCTCCTGTCCACTCTGTTGGTCTGATCAAGTTCCGCCCAGGAGGGATATCTCAATAAAGCCTCATTCGGGGGGGCCCCTTTTAAATCTGCCTCCTCTGGTCGGTGCCCGCCTTCGCCTGATCTCCTGATCTGACACTCATCCTTTTTTTTTTTTTTTTTAGCGGTACTAAAAATTGAACCCAGAAATACTCTACTACTGAGCTTCACCCTCAGCTTTTTGTTTTGAGGGTCTTGCTAAATTGTACAGGTTGGCCTAGAACTTGTGATCCTCCTGCCTCAGCCTCCCCAGTAATTAGAATTATAGTTGTGCACCATTATGTCCAGCTCCCACCCTATCTTGACCCTTGTTTGAAACTCATAGCACATTTAAAATTGTATATGGCTCACATTACATTTCTGTTGGCTAGGTAATACTACTATATACATGTACATCAAAATTATCTGAAAAACTAAACAAAATGTAGACCCAGGTCTTAGCACATCTCTATTCAAAAAAGTAAGAATTTTCAACCAATGTTCTAGGTGATTGTTTTATACACACATTAGGAACTACTGGTCTCTTGACAAGTAACCAGAAGAGTCATTACTATCTCAAATCACACACCTGCATTGATTATTGACACTTAAGGGAGTTTCCTTCTAGGGAGTCCGGATTGGTTTCTGGCACTATCCCATAAAATAGAAGGAAAAAGCCAAATGCTCACACTTTGCACAATCACTCTCATGTACAGTATTTCATAGTACAGGCTGAAAATCCCTAAACCAAACCTACAAAATCCTTAATATAGCAAAAACCAAAATGTTTGATCCAATAGCATGATCCAACAAATGAAAAACTCTAGTCCTGACCTCATGTGACAGACAAGTCACAGTCAAGATGAAGGTAAAACTTAAAAATGCTATATGAAATTATTTTCAGCCTACAAGTATAAGGAATATATGAAACATAAGTGAATTTCATAAACAGGATTTGGGTCCCCTTTCCAAAATATCACTATGTATATTATGTATATACATACAAATAATCCAAAATCTGAAAAAAAAAAAAAAAAAAGAAATAGAAAACACTTCTGGTCCCAAGCATCTCAGACAAGGAATACTCAACCCATAGCACACAAAGGGCAGGTACTTTGTGTTGAAGTAGGGAAGAAAATGTAACCTTGGTTTTAGATTGCCTTAGCTATCTGGTTTCATGATTTGATGGTTCGAATTGAAAACAGAACATGACTTCACTCTCCTCCTTTAGAACTTTCTTTGTCTAAGTACCTATTAAACCAACATTTCTCCCACACATACTGAGGTTCACCTGGGTCCCAGGAAGGGTGTGAGAAGGTGAATGTAGCAGAAACTAGATGCTGCCTGTCCTTTAGTATCTACTGCCACCCTTTTTCTTGGGAATAGATTGCCAGCTGGCCACATAACCACCAAAACATGATAAAGAAATCTACATTTTTGGTGATTCTATTCAACTAGATGTGGTGATATTGATACCACTGGTTATCAGTGATGAGTCCTGCTTCTTCACATGTTGAAGTATAACATTAGAGAAGCACGCAGAGGCAAGCATATAAAGCAGGGTTTATTTATAAAGGGGTAACCTAGACTTTTTCCAGGAGGGAGAAGGGAGCCCTAACTGGTACCCTGGTATCCCAAGAGCGAGAGTGTTTTGCCTTTCCTATGTCCTAGGCTTCCTTTGTTCTTCTGCTCTCTCCCCCTTATATCTCTCTTTCCTGCCTACTTTTCCATTACTAGGCCCAGAAAATGCTCAGTGTGATAGCCAAAAGGTGGAAAACAGGTGGGCTGGAGGGGCTGGGGAGGAGTGATCCCAGCAGGAAGGGGATGTAATTAACAACTCCCTGTAGGAAGCGACAATCCCTAGGTCAGGTTACCTTAGCAACAGGTTGGAGCTGGGGCAGGTTCTTTTTTTTTTTTTTTTTCCAAGTGAAAAACCATCCTCTACCTCAGAGCAAAGCCTGTCCAAGGAAGGGACATCACCTTTGTCCTTGGAAAGACCCACAGAGCACTCCTAGGCACATTCCCACCCTGCTAAGTTGTTTATCTACAAATAACAGGAGAGATCTGCTGCCCCTGGTGTCCCTGACTCAGTCAGGGTAGGTGGGGATCCATAGCAACCCCCTAGCAGCCACCAATCAGCATGAGACAGGGAAATACCTGGGATGCCAGATGACCCTCCCAGTAGTTTATGGTGGTTGATAACATGTTGGGAAACCATGCAGTTCAGCACGTACACCCCTCTTGGCTTAAACCAATCAGTTCAAACGAATCCCCCTCTTGTAGTAACCAATCACCCCTACCCAACTTGTTCCCGCCAGTGAATGTGCTAATCATGTTTTAGAGTTGTTATTTGATTTTCCCATGGTGTGTGATGATTTGCTAAGAGATGCTATGATGTATGTAGGGGTCCCTACCTTCTCCAAAGAATGTATAAAACTGCTGCAAACCCTGGGCTCGGGGCCTCTCAGCATCACCAGTTGCTGTGTGTGCACATGGAGGACCAAGCTAGCTTGCAATAAACACCTCTTTGCTGCTTACATCGATCTTGGGTCTCTGGTGGTCTTTGGGGGTCCCGAATTCAAGCATAACATATGGGGGCTCATCCGGGATCCCCCTTTTAAGCCTACCCAGACACCCCGATCGAGAGGTGATGAAAACCCGGCCAGTAAGTGAAGGCATTGTCAATCTGTACGTTTCTGTACTCTGGTTGCATGCAGGTTCTGGTTCTGTGTTGTGTGACCGGCAAAAGGTCCAGGTGGATGCACCGAAGGGCAGCCGACAGGGTTTGTGGGAGACGTCCCCAGCCCCTTTCTGGGTTCTGAGTGGATTGCCTGTGGTAAAGTGTTTTGTGAAGTATTTGGTAAAGTATTTTGTAGCTGTTGGATCCGCAGTCCGCCTGAGCCTTTAGTTTCTGGGTAGCAATCCACGACGCGCTGCGAATTCTGTGGCCAGGCTGTGAATTTTGTGTTATGTGTGTTAGTTTCTATTGTCCTGTCTGTCTCCACCCCAACACCCTGGCAAAAGACTAATCTCCCAATCTGGGGTCGTCAGATCCAATCTGAGGGGGATGCTCCCCCAATCCGTTTGTCTGAAGGGAAGGCCCCAGTTGGCTTGGGGCCAACACCCACTTTCGTTTTTTTGACAATCTAAAAAGGGAATCTATGTCTTTGTGTGTCTTTTTGTCTCTGTCTGTGTTAAGTGTGATGGCATTGTTTTACTTTGGACAGATGCAGTGTCCCAAGTTCCAATCTGCCTTGGATGTGTGGAGGTAACTTTAGCTAAATTTTAGCCTAAGAATGTCCCTAGTATGCTTCTCCTGTAAGGGACCAAAAGTCAATAGAACTGCCAGCTTTTCTGTTCTCACCTTTTACACCCCTTTTAGCTGTGTTTTAAAGAACTTTGATAAACTTTACTCCCCTTTGTTAAGCGAGATTAGGGAAGCAATGTATTATTTTCTTAATGTAGTTGGGTTGAGTGCACCCATTGCAGAGGGAAATGCCTGTTGGGGATCTAAGAACTTTGATATCTCACTTTCTTTTTCTCAAAACCCTGTCTTCATTATTAAATTGGCATTAATTGGCTTTGAGGACAGGAACCAAACTTTCAGTCACAAATTTTGGCACCCCAGAGGGAACTTTAGAGGAGTCCCCACTTTGCCTTCTTGGGGAAGCTTAGCACTGGAAACAACTGCAAGCAGAGGATTAACTTTTTGAGAGCTGACTACTGGAAAGTTAGGAGATATGCCAGCGTGCCTGGGATCAGACCTAACCAAAGGAGCTAATCCTGTAAGTAAAAGGAGGGACTGAGGGACTCCCAGCAGCTGCCGAAGCCCCTTTTGCTTTGGGGAACCTCCCTCACTTCTTCCCTGCACTGTAAGGATTGCTCTATCTCTGTCTACTTAAAAAGAAGGGGACACTGAATGCAGTAAAGTCGCCACACTGAGACCCTTGATTTTACACTTCTGGTTGCCCCTATGTGAGAACATCTGGTCCACACGTGGGGAAATCTATGGTGCCACTGATATAGTGTAAGGGTAAAATTTCTAAGCTGCAAAATCCTGAGTTAAAGTTAAAGTGTAAAAGACTAGGGCATTGTAAAGCTTCTAGATTGCAAGGCCTGGGCTAAAAAGTAAACAATTCCCCTGCTATCCCCGGAACCTGTAATGTCTGTAAACTTGTTAGGACAATGGGGAGCTGCTCAGTAAATATCTCCATTGATTCCCTGGTTGTTTAATAGCTAAGGGCTCCAGGTAACATGGCACTTACGCATATAGGCCCCAGGACCAATCAGTTTGAATGTGTGCCCCACTTGGAAGTGACCAATCACCCCTGCCCAAACTGTTCCCTCCAATGAATGGACTAATCATGTATCAGAATTGTTGTTCAATTTTCCCGCGCCTCATGATGATTTGTTCTGATGTATGCAAAGCCCACCGCCCTCTCCAAAAAGTGTACTTAAGCTCTGCTTGACCTCTGCTCTGGGCTCTGGGCTGCTCTCCCTTCTTGAGTGAGCACAGAGTCCCAACGCGTTGGAACGGATCCCTAATAAAAATCCCCCTTGCCATTGCATGAAGCTAGTCTCGTGTGGTCTTTCCTTCTCCGACGTTTCGCGGGACCCTTACAATAGGAGTCATAATTAAATGGGAGTTAGAAACCTGGGGATATTTTTCTCTTATCTGGTCTGTCTGTTTTAAAGGTTATTATAGATTGTTTCTTGGGGATGATCTTGGCTGAATGTGTGTCTAAAAGATGATTTTTTTATTGTAACAATCTGGTATCTGAATGGGTTTTTGAAGCATTGCACAATCTTGCAGTTAAAAGTTGGGTTTAGGTAATTGTTTAGTTCATGATTTCAGATAATTCATGCCAGAGAACTTAAATATTTAGGATGGAAAATTAAAGAACTCTACTTCCAAGTTGGCAAGTAACTCCCAATCATTTAGTTTTATTTTTTCATCAATTTTTGAACTGGGTAGCCTGAGAAGATTTCACTAGTTGTACCAGTGCATTAATTTGGGCAAGGATAGTAAATTATGATATGGTATCTGTTCCCCTCAGTGTGTAGGATTTAGGAAAGGAAAGTGTTGGATTGGGACATTAGTCTGGCTTATTGAATGACATTGAATAGCAATAGTCTTGGAAATTTTTAAAGCTTAATTTTGGATATACATGGTAGTTTGTGGTTCTCTTTTGAAATTTTTTAAGGTGCTTTAATGTAACTTAATACTACTTTAGGAACTTCAAAACAAAGGAAGTGGCTTAATGATCCTGAAGGGATTTCTTCTGATGGTAGCTTTTATATTATCAAGTAAGATCCTATTTTCAGTTTTGTGTGAGCAAGTTTTTTTAGTTTAGGAAGATATAAAGATATAAAATTTTGTGAATTGTATCTTAAACTTGTATTATAATTTTCAACATCCAAACCTGAAAATTGTGACTTATGGTTAAAATGCCTTAGGCATGAGGTTTCTGCTCAGAATTCCAGTTTTCCCAGTTCCTCCCAGACCTCAGCCAGGACTTAAGTTGAAATGCAAATAGAAGAAGCCTGGGAGCTCAATAGGAGACTGATCTGAGGCCTAAGGAAAAAAAAAGAGTAAAAGTGTCTTTTTACTGGAACTCAAACTAGAGCAAACCCAAAAGTATATTGTATTGTATTTACTAATTACTGGCCAGTCATTTTTTCTAGGACTCTTGCTTTTTCTTAGATTCTGTATTTTTTTGAGCTCATGATTTTAATCCTACAAACCTAAGTTAATGTTTTTCTGATCAGTTCTATTTTTAATCAACTATGGAGTTTTTTTGAACATTGCAATGGAGATTTCACCTGAGAAAAGCTACAAGGCCTTGTGTTATGTGTGCACACTTGTGTTATGTATTGTATGTCTGTATGTGTGTATGTCCATATATCATGCAGTGATATGACAATTGGCAGATATATGAGGAGTGCTCATGAAAAATTTAAAAAATGGATCCAAATATCTTTGATTCACATGATTCAAATGGTTCAATTTAAATTGGGTAAACAGATGAAAGTAAAGATGTCTTTCAAATTAAACTTATAAGTTTTTCTAGATGTTCAAAAAAACCAATAAATGTTGATGCCTATAAAATAATCTGCCTAAATTCAAAAATTTACAAGGATTGTTTCAAAATGTGAACAGAAAAGGAGGTTAACAGATGGAAAAGAGAAATTAAAAGGTTTTAGGTATGGATTTAATAGAGGGAAAATGTGTTTCTGGATAAGAGAGTCTATGTGACTAAGTAAATAAGAGGGTTTAAGTAAGTGATAAAGAAGGTCTGTGTAATTTGGTTATATGTGTAAGTTTTTTTTTCTGAGCAAGTAATCTTAAAGAAATTAAAAATTATACAACTATGGTTAAACAACAACTATTATTTTTCAATATTGTAATATGTTATTTCTTTAAAATCTAAACTTGGTTAATATAAAATCATCAATGTAATTGTGGTGCTATTAATGTGTTCATATCTTCCAGGTATACAAGTCTGTAAGGTAGAAGCTTTAAAAGAACATTACATCAAGCTGGTGTTCTAAAGTTGTATGATAATTTTAGGCTTGAAAGAAAAACATGTTGGAGATTTATTTATATAATTTGTGTTCTATAACTGGACTTGTTATCAATAAGATATGTAAAGTTCTATGTTACTTTTTACACTAAGATACAATTTAAATGTATTTTTAAGTTAATGAGAACCTAATCTGTGTAAAGGCTGATATTGTAAAACACAAAAGTACTTTGCTAGTTTTCTACAAAAGGTCAAAAGCTTTCAGCCTTTCTTTAATTTGTGTTTTAGATGTGATATTATATTGTGTTAGCTAATATTCATGTGAACTTGAGCAACAATTTATGTAGGCTTTGTAAAATAATGTTTAAAAAGCAAAGATCAGTTTCAGAACTACAGTACTTAAGATTTATTAAGAGCCCCGACTTACCTGAGATAAGGCTCTGTGTCCCATCTCACAACATTTAAAAATGACTACAAAAGAAGTAGGCCAGATTTCAGTACATTTAAAGTTGTGTCCAAAAGTTGGTTTTTGTCAAGATTACTAAGATCTCAAACAGGGGATTATAATGTATAACTCTGCCAAAATTCAAGGTAGCTATTACATGAATTAAATATGTTTTTACTCTTGTTAATTTTATTTTGTAGTTTTCTTATAATTGGTCTAAAGATTGCCTGTTAATGTTTTGCAGAGGCACTGGTTTAAGAACACACAGCCTGGGTTAATTTAAGATAATGAGTTATCACTTTCAGGATAGAGAAATAGACATTAAAGCCCAGTACTCTTTTTTTTTTTTTTCAAAGAGAGTGAGAGAGGAGAGAGAGAGAGAGAGAGAGAGAGAGAATTTTTTAATATTTATTTTTTAGTTATTGGCGGACACAACATCTTTGTTTGTATGTGGTGCTGAGGATCGAACCTGGGCCGCACGCACGCCAGGCGAGCGCGCTACCACTTGAGCCACATCCCCAGCCCCAAGAGAGAGAATTTTTAATATTTATTTTTTAGTTCTCGGCAGACACAACATCTTTGTTGGTATGTGGTGCTGAGGATCGAACCCGGGCCGCACGCATACCAGGCGAGCACGCTACCGCTTGAGCCACATCCCCAGCCCCCAAAGCCCAGTACTCTTAATATAAGGCTGTTGAAATTTATTTGCTGGATGTTTAAGATTAAGTTTTAAAGTTAAATTAAAAAGGCCAAGAAAACCAATATTTGGCTCTTGCCCTCTGAGTCAATCTGAATCCAGGGAACAGGGGACATCTCTAAAGAGCTTTGCAACTCTGGGCCACATAACCTCCTGATCAGGGAGATTAATGAGACCACTGGAGAACAGAAAGCCAATCAGTGCATTTGCTATGAAGAGGAGGGTCATCAGAGAAGGGAGACATCCCTGATGCTTCCAAGGGAAGCCACATGGTCAAGCAAGGCCTGGACCCATCCTGGCACAAATGGCATTAGCGGATCTGAGAAGCTGCTGTAAAGATCCCCCAGGACTCCCATGGGAACTCAGCTGACAGTTAACAATAGATAGAAACAAAAGTCAGTTTTACTTGCTTCATCTTAAACACCTAGTAAAGGCAGTTAAAACCAAAACACAGCTATTCCTGGGCATTTTAAATAATAATAATAGTTAAATGTAACTTCCAAGAATAAGTAAAACTGTAGGCAACAAAAGAGATTCTTAGGCAGGAATGCCTGATAACTATCAAAAGGAACTGCCAGAGTAGTTTTTAGTTTAAAGTCTATAGCTATTTCTAACATACACTGGTAGGCTTAGTGTTTGCTAGTATGATTATTCAGCCCTAAGTAACAGAATTAAAGATTTCTCTATTAGACACAGAGGTCATACTAGTAAAAGGATTTTTCAAGATCAGATGACATTAAATTATTAAACTGTATCTTAAGGGGAAGGACATCTGTAACCCTAAAAGTTAAATGTTATGTTTACAGTCCTAATAACTAGGGATGTTAAAGCCTGGTGAGGGAACTTCTGTATAGTGACATGTTCCAGCTGCTGCAACATTTATTTAGTACTCATGGTTTTTGTTTCTCTCATAGAAGCACCCATCCCCAGATGACAACCTGTTTTTCCCCAACCAGACTTCAAATGGAACTGACTTCTAAAAGGGAACTCACGTCCCCCACGTCATCCCCCATGTCATCGAGCCCCCTCACGTTCGACACTCTTTTCAGCTCTGAAGCAGCCAGAACGAGCTGTCGCCCCTTCTCCTTATAGCAATAAAGAGTTCCTAAAATTAGGGGGAAATGAAGCCAGAAATAGATAGACAGTGTAGATAGCTAAATCGAGTCAGGTTGGATGGATCTAAGAGGCCAATTTTGAGTGAGACTGGGAAGTTGAAGAGGGTCCCCTGAGGATTACTGTTTACCAAGATATAGAGCCAGCCAAAATAGGCCTCAACTGAGGGAACCATGATTGGTTCCCAAGTTTCCAGACAAAGGGGGGAATGAAAAACCAGCCTCTACCTCAGAGCAAAGCCTGTCCAAGGAAGGGGGGGTGACCCTTGTCCTTGGAAAAACCCACAGAGCACTCCTAGGCACATACCCACCCTGCTGAGTTGTTTATCTACAAATAACAGGAGAGATCTGCTGCCCCTGGTGTCCCTGACTCAGTCAGGCTAGGTGGGGACCCATAGCAACCCCCTAGCAACCACCAATCAGCATGAGACAGGGAAAATACCTGGGATGCCAGATGACCCTCCCAGTAGTTTATGGTGGTTGATAACATGTTGGGAAACAATGTAGTTCAGCATGTACACCCCTCATGGCTTAAGCCAATCAGTTCAAAGGAATCCCCTTCTTGTACTAACCAATCACCCCTACCCAACTGGTTCCCACCAGTGAATGTGCTAATCATGTTTTAGGATTTTCCCGCAGTATGTGATGATTTGCTAAGAAATGCTATGATGTATGTGAAGTCCCTGCCTTCCCCAAAGAGTGTATAAAACTGCTGCAAACCCTGGGCTTGGGGCCTCTCAGTGTCACCAGTTGCTGTGTGTGCAGAGGACAGAGCTAGCTCGCAATAAACACCTCTTTGCTGCTTACTTCTATCTCGGTCTCTGGTAGTCTTTTGGGGCTCCCGAACTCCAGCATAACAACTGAACCCTATTTAACAAATGGAATTCATAGGCAGGTGCAATGGTGCATGCCTATAATGCCAGCTACTAAGGAGGCTAATGAAGGAGGATCACAAATTCAAGGCCAGCCTCAGCAACTTAGCAGACCCTGTCTCAAGATAAAAAGCAGGAAGAAAAGCTGGGATGTAGCTCAGTGGTTGAGTGCTTAACTAGCCTGGAGGAGGCCCTGGTTTTAATTTCCAGTTCTGGGGGAAAGAAAAGGATTATTAAAAAAAAAAAAAAAAGATACTGGACATTGAACTCAAGTTCCAACATGGGCCCTTCATTGAAGCTCATTTTAAAGCTAGACTACTATAAATTCTCTCAAACCAATGCCTGGCCTAGCAACCTATAACTCCAATCCACCTTTTCTGTGGAAATCATCAACTAGTGCTCTAGAATATTTTCAATTTTGTCCACAAAGTAGTTGTTATCAACCTCTCTGGAACTTATCTAAATTGTATATTAAAACTTCTCTCGGGCTAGGGATGTGGCTCAAGTGGTAGCATGTGGAGGACGCTGGGTTCGATCCTCAGCACCACATAAAAATAAAATAAAGATGTTATGTCCACCGAAAACTAAAAAATAAATATTAAAAAAATTCTCTCTCTCTGTCTTTAAAAAAAACATCAACAACAACAACAAAAAAAAACTTCTCACCATATTCTATCCATCAATTTCTGTTTTGATTTCTTGTAGCTATATTTTTTCATATTTTTATAGCTATGTTATTAGATGGGGAAAAAAAGTATCCATAGAGGTTATGTGGGTGTGATATAATTGTGATTCTGTTTTCTTTGTCACTTTTTGTCTTATATTTGGTGTGGATATAAGGATCTCTCCAATCTTTGTGTACATTGATTTGTGGGGAAAGGGGGTAGGGGGTGGTGTTACTAGAGACTGAACACAGTGCTGCATACATGCTAGGCAAGTGTTCTACTGTTACATCTTTGCCCAAAGCCAATCCATGCCGATTTGATAATGAAGATACAGTTTTGAGCAAAAGGAAACAAACAAACAGTTATTGCTTTGGTAGCAAAGAAGAAACACAGAGGACTCCTGCCCCAAAAGCTGTGGTTCTGCCCATCAGGAGGAAAAGGGGGATTTTAAAGAAACTCTTCAAGAGTTGCATTGCAGGTGTGCTCTGGTAGGGGGGGCCCCCTGATGGTATGTTAGGATTCACTTGTTAATTTGGGAGGTAGTCACTGTTTAGATCCTCTGGCAGGCTTTTTCTCCCTGTGGTGTGTGTGTTCAAGGACAATGA
Source organism: Spermophilus citellus (assembly GCF_964194105.1). Lineage (NCBI taxonomy): Eukaryota > Metazoa > Chordata > Mammalia > Rodentia > Sciuridae > Spermophilus > Spermophilus citellus. The sequence continues at coordinate 215,877,459 of NC_138184.1, forward strand.
ACTAGGGGAAGAAAAGAGAACCCTATATCCTTAATCTTGCTAGGGAGGGGGAGAAGGGAGAAGACAAAAAAAAATACATGCACCCTTGGCCCTGAGGCTTATTTTTTAAAGGACCCTACCACTGAGCTACATGCCCAACTCTTTCATTTTATTTCAAGATAAGGTCTTGCCCAGGCTGGTTTCAAACTTTTGATCCTTCTGCCTCAGTCTCCCAAATAGCTTGGTTTACAGGTGTGTGCCACTAAGCCCAGTTACATGGATATTTTTTATTTGGTATACAGTTGGCCACCAGTCCTGTATATATTTGGGGTTTGCTCCTTTGGATCTACTTTCCACCTTCCTGAACCTTTCTGCTCCAGAGAGCTGACCAGTGTTGATTGGCCAATGGGAAGAACTAACAGGAAATCAGGTAATGTTCTGACAAGTCAGAACATTTATTCCCTAGCTCCTTCCTTGCAAGATCTCTAAGAACTTGATAAAAGCACTCAGGTATTGTCAGATGCCCTTTTTATAAGCCCTCTTCAACTCAGGCTCCTGAAATCCCAACCCCTTTAACCCATTTAACTCTCATTAGGTAACAATTCCCTGTTGTTATTACCCTCCATAGTGGTGTGGTTTCTCTTTCCTTTACCCTCAACTTTGTAAATAAGCCATTTATAAATCATCCTTAAATTATCTTAATTTGCCATCTGTTTTCTTCTAGGATTTTGGTAGAATGATTTGTGCCAGAAGTGACCCCAGAAAACATCTTCAAAATAGGTATCTATATTTGGGGCTTATATCCTGAAGGTACATTGGATAACATCCTTCTTGGGGTTAGCCTGGGACAAGTAAAACACGTGGAAGATGCTTGTGTCAGGGTCAGATCAAGAAGAAATGCTTCATGACATCTCATCTACCCTAATCCAATCTCTGGTGCAAAGAAGAGTAGTAATATTATAATTTGGATCTAGAATATGCCTCAAAGGTTAAGGGGTTAAAGACTTGGTCACAGCTGGTGGTGCTACTGGGAGGTGATGGAAATTTAAGGGAAGTGAGACCTAGTTGGAAGAGATAGGCCATTGTGGCCATGCCTTTGAAGGATATTTTTGTCACTGAAGCCCCTCTTTCTTGCTCTTTCTGCCACCATGAAGTGAGCATCTTTGCTTTAGCACACACGGTCCCTGCCATGATGTTCTGCCTCCCTGCAGCCCCAGGATAATGGAGCCAAGCCACCATGAACTGAAGCCTCTGAAACCATGAGCTCAAACCAATTTTCCACCTCTAAGTTAATTTTTCTCAGGTATTTTGTCATAGTAACAGAAAGTGGACTATCACAAGTGGAGGTGGAATTTCAGGAATAAAGCCCAATTAATGCATTTTATTCATTCATGACTCACATCATCAACAGTGGTGGAATGGAGTTGTTACCAGAGATAAGGGAAAGCCCAGGGTTCAGGGAACCCAATGGATCAAGCTCACCCATTGACCTCAAAAAGGCAATCAAAGACATAATCAATGGTAAAGGAAGGAAAGGAATTTTATTTTCAGTCTGGCCATAGTGGAAAGAACATAAAGGGGTAGTGACCTCAGATCTGTCTTTGAGGGACTGATAACAGCTTTGAAATTTTATAGAAAAGGGGAGCAAAAGGTCTACAGGTTTGTAGTGCTGGCAAAACAGGTCATCTTGGTCCACCTATGGTCTGGTTGGTCATTATCCTAGGCCACTGTCTCAGAATTAGCCACGTGGAGCTCTTTTGGCCAGGAGAGGGTAGCTGTTATGGGGGGGGGGGGGGATAGTTTCAGTCTTCTGTCATGAGACATTTAGCAGCCAGACCAGTGTTCCTAGAATCTGGTGCTAAGGAGAGAATGACTCAGGAAAACAAAGAAGGAAAATAAACATTTCAAAAAGGCAGAATGGAATCAGAGAGATAAAATATAGTTTATTTTATTTATAGATAAAATATAGCTAGGTCATTTCATTCCTATGGGAGAAGGGCTGAGGGTCATTTCTTCTTTAATTAATTCCTGCTGATGGAGAGAAACTTAAGGGTTTGGGATCAGAAGACCTTGACTGGGTAAGAAAGCTTGTTTCCTGTAATCTTCCTAGGGAATATAACAGTCATTTCCATGCTTGTATGAATGGCATATAATAAGCAAAGGAACACCCAAAGAGAAGAAGAAAAAGGAAAATAACAGTGCTAAACATTACGTGTCACCATTTAAAGGAATTGACTTTAAGCCAGGACTGGTGCCACATGCCTATAATACCAGCTACTCAGGAAGCTGAGATAGAAAGATCGAAAGTTTGAGGACAGCCTTGGCAACTTAGCTAGACTCTGTTCCAAAATTTAAAAAAAGAAAAAAGCTAGGCATGGTGGTGCACACCTGTAATCCCAATGACTTGGGAGGCTAATGCAGGAGGATCACAAGTTCAAGGCCAGCTTCAGAAAGTTAGGGAGACCCTGTCTCAAAGTTAAAAATATAAAGGATTGGGGATATAGCTCAGTGGTGAAATCACCCCTGGGTTTTATCTCCAGTACCAATAAAATAAAATAAAAGAGCACATGGTAAAGATTGAGTTACATAAGTATCTTCAACATTTTATTCTAAGATGCTAACCCAGTTATTTAAAGCTCATTATAGTCTATGCCATATCACCATGTTTACAAATCATTCTTTGGTTTTTATAGCTTATGTTATAGATGTCTTTAAATTTTTGGTCTTTGAGAAAAGTCAGTTTATCTTCCAAAAAAAATAAAATAAAATGATATATTTGATGTACAAATTTGCTTCAATTTATGATATCTTTCTTGTATCCTATCTTTCCATATCTTATTTCCCAAGCTTAGAGTCAAATAGAGTCTTCAGATTTCTTTCTTTAGCAGAATTCTGCAACTATTAAAATCAAAACCAGGACCTGGGAATATAATTCAGTTGCAGAGCACTTGCCTAGCTGTGTGAGGCCCTGGGTTTAATCCCCAGTATCTGTTCCATCTCATACCCTCAAAAAATCTGAAGCAAGTTTTCTTAAATAACATTGACCTTATGAAATGTATGTTATAATAATTGTCTTTGCTATTCTGAAGTTTAACAACCTTGGGCAAACTCATCAAATGTGAAAATGACCTTTCATCCAGTCTCCCTACTCTGATGATTCAGTGAGCTGAGGACACTTGTGAAGTAGTCTTCCACTCCCTGTCTCCAGGCAGGGTCACTAGGCTTCTCACACTCCCCATGAAACATCAAACCCAGGCATGATGGGATGTTTTGGATCACCTCCTTTTGCCACAGTCTGGCTGGGCACAAAATTACGAGCCACTCAAGCAGGAACAGACTTTATTTCCAAAACTCCCATGAACGCCACTCACGCGGCCTTCTCCCGGGACACACCACACCAACAGGAAATCCCTCCTCCAGAAATCCCTCCTACTGCGCTTCCCCAACCAATGGGAACTCTCCGGGAGTCCCGCAAGAGTTCCAAAGTAGTAGGCAGAGGCGGACAGCAGGGGTCTAATATCCAATTGAATTCAGATCTTAACATAATCAGTATCATCTCAATGGCTTACTGGCGTCACCTTTCAACCAAAAATGCCATGCGTCATTCCTACTCGGCTATGGCTCTTAGCATCCTTTCTTATTTTTTTCCTTACTTTCCTTTTTCTCCCCATAACATCAGTCTGTCCCCAAACACCCACTCAGTCACCAGATTGAGAGTCAGCCATATAATGCCCCTGTAGAAACGGCCTTAATAGGTCATCATAGACTGGGGAATGCCTAATGTAAAAACTACAAGGAGGCACATGGCATAGAACAGACTATTGACTGTGACTGATCTGTCATGATGATGTTTACCTTCCTGAAGTCATTGATTCTGTGTTGGGTCTTCATTTGAATTAATTTTGTTAATTTGCCAAGAGCTCAGGATCGTGGCAAATTGACAAAATTAAAGTTAGCAGATTGGTGTAAATCAGTGGTAGAGTATTTGCCTACCATGTGTCAGGCTCTGGAGTCAGTTACCAGCACCAAAAAAAAAAAAAAAAAAAAAAAAGAAAGAAAGTAATAGATCGATATTGATATATAAACAAATAGCAATTGTCTGAATTTTTTTTCACTTTCAAAATTCATATGTTGAAGTGTAACCCTATTAAGAAGTGGAAGCCGGGTGCAATGGTATACACACTATAATCCCAAAAGCTTGGGAAGCTGAGGCAGGAGGATGGCAAATTCAAAGCCAGCCTCGACAATTTAGCAAGGCCCTAAAACAACTCTGGGGGACCCTGTCTCTAAATAAAATATTTAAAAGGGCTTGGGATGTGACAGTGGTTAAGCACCACCAGGTTCAAACTTTGGTACCAAAAAAAAAAAAAAAAAAAAAGAAAGAAAGTGGAGCCTTTGGGAAGTGATCAGCTCATGAGGGCAGAGCCCTTATGAACAGAATTGATGCCCTAATAAAAGAGGTCAAAAAGAGCCTGTTTGCCCCTCTACCATGTGAAGACACAAGATTGCACCATTTATGAGAAAACTAGCCTTCATCAGACACCAATTCTGCCAACCCCTTGATACTGAACTTCTCAGCTTTCAGAATGTGCAGAATAAATTTCTGTTGCAAATAAAGCTGTTCGAAAGTCTAAGGTACTGTGGGCCTGGGGTTGTGGCTCAGCGGTAGAGTGCTTGCCTAGCATGTGTGAGGCACTGGGTTTGATCTTCAGCACCACATACAAATAAATAAAGTTATTGTGTCCATGTACAACTAAAAATATTTTTTAAAAAAAGAAAATCTAAGGTATTGTGTTATAGCAGCCTGAATGGACTATGACAGATACCAATGTATTTAGCTACAACGAGAAATTCAACTTGCTACGGGACTTGCTATTATGAAAAAAAAAATCAATCTTGAATTTTTAGAGAAATGTTTGAGAAACTATATATAATTAAAATTATGTATGCTCAAAATTGGGGCAAGAGGTAGTGTATTTAGGCTTGAAGTTTCAGTCACAGATCTATATTGGATATTCAGTCCCAAACCAGAATGGTCCAGAATATGCCTACTGGATCACTAAAGACCCATCCTTTCTTCACATAGGTCAATATAAATGATAAGAAACAGTTTCCTACTTTTCTTGCTGCTGAACCAGGAAATATTTTCTCTCTAAAGTATTCCTGGCACATATCTCATATCTTACATCTGACCTCATTTCATAATTTTAATCTGCAAATATCAGGTTGAATTTGGTTTTGCTGAGGTCCACGACGATACAACTGCAAAAAGATTATATATAAGTAGCACTCAGTGCAAAGTGACAAAGTGACAATGTGAAGACCCTTTTTTAAAAAAAAGTACTAAGAATTTCAAAACAGGGCTAGTGATATAGCTAGTTGGTAGAGTGCTTGCCTCATATGTACAAGGCCCTGGGTTCAATTCCCAGAAAAAAAATAATTAATAATAATAATAATAATAATAAAAATTTCAAAACAAAAGCCAGGCACAGTAGTACATGCCTCTAATCCCAGCAACTCAGGAAGTGGAGGGAGGATCTTGAGTTCAAAGCCAGCCCCAGCAACTTAATGAGACCCTGTCTCTAAATAAAATATTTAAAAAGGGCTGGGATGTGGCTCAGTGACAAAGTGCCCATGGATTCAATCCCTGATACCACAAAAAAACAAATAATTTTTCAAAACAAAACATTAAAAAAAGCACAATGTCCTCCTGAGATCAGACAGCACACTACAACCAGCCTGTATAACAATCATTTAGTGCAAGAATTTGCAAGCTACCGCCCATAGTCAAAACTCAGCCTGCTTCTATTTTTTGTCAATAAAAGTTTATCAGAATGTAATCCCACCCATAAAAATCATCTATAGCTACTTTGCTCTACAATAGTAAAGTTGTCTATCTTTGCTACAGAGATCATACAGTATATGATCTAGCCTGGTACCTATAATCCACCTACTGTCTAGCCTGGTACCTATAATCCACCTACTTGGGAGGCTTAGACAGAAGGATTGCAAGTTCAAGCTCCCTTTGGTCTACTAAGTAAGACCTTGTCTCAAAATTATAAAGGGCTGGGAATGTAGTTCAAAGGAAGAGTATCCTGGGTTCAATATCCAGTATCACACACACATACACACACACACACACACACACACACACAAAGTAAATAAATAAAATATTTTTTTAAACAATCTGGCCTTTAAGAAAAAGTGTGGGACTGGGGGCTAGGGTCTCAGTGACAGAGCACTTGCCTAGCATGTGCAAGGCCCTGGGATCAATCCTCAGCATAGAAAAGAAAAAAAAAGAAAAGAAAAGTCTTGTTGTTTCCTGTTCTGTGTGTAATCTGCCATACCTGCATTTGGCAGTCTACAACTTGCTCTGCTCTCCTTGGAAACAATGTAGGGTTCACTTGAAGTCTGCACCTATGAAACAGAAACATATAGAGATTGCTAACCTCCTCAGAGTACCCAGACTGAAATGCCCAGGATTTGTGTGGCATTCTAGGACAGCAATACCCATGAATTCTTCATGGGAAGTCTGCAGAGCCATCTGATCTCTTCTACCCAGATCTCTTGGATACCTGGGATTTCTCACCATGACTACCACAAAACAACACTCCACTGCCAATCCCGGTCAAAGCATTGGCACTTGTCTGGAATCTCATGAACCTTCCACAAGAACAGTTCTTCTTTAATTATAAAGGAAAACTGAAATCCTCTGCTCCATAGCAAGCATTTCTTCTCCCTATCACAAAACTCCCTTAGATCAGGTGCCCCCATATTATAGTTTGAATGCTTGCCCCCTCTCAAACTCAAGTTGAAATTTAATTGTCACTGTAATGATATCAAGAGGTGGGAACATAAAGAAGAGATTAAGCCATGAGGGCTTTTCCCTTGTGAACGAATTAATGCCATTATCAGGGGAGTAGACTCATTATAAAAGGCTGAGCTCAGCCCTGTTTTATATTTCTCTCTTGTTGTCTGTCATATGATGATTCACCAATAAAATCCCTTGCCAGTGTCATCACCTTGATATTAGATTTTCAGCATCCAGACCTGTGAGACAATAAATTTCTAATTATTAGAAATTCCCAGTCTCAGGTATTCTGTTATAGAAGCACAAAGAACACTAAGATTCCACCTAATCCTAATACTGTGCCTCGGGTCCTATTAAGGACTTAAGCTGTCTGAGATTTTGCCTGCTATGCAAGCTATCTAGTTAGCCTGCCACAGTTTTATGGATGCTGGTAGAAACATAAGATGCCTGTATCAGAAGGACTTGGGCTGGGGATATAGCTCAGGTGGAAGAGCGCTTACCTTGTATGCACAAGGCCCTGGGTCCCCAGCACCACAGAAAAAATTTTTTTAAAATCACAACAGAAATGAAGGACTGCTGTTTTAGTCAGGCTTTTCACTGATGACTAAAGGATCCAACCAGCACAACTGTAGGGGAGAAAAATTTTATTTGAGGGCTCATGGTTTTAGAGGTCTTAGTCCAGAGAAGGCCAGCTCCATTCCTCGGGCTCAAGATAAGGCAGAACATCATGGTAGAAGAGTGTGGCAGAGGGAAACAGCTCACATCACAGGGATCAGGAAGCAGAGAGAGACTCCACTTGCCAGATACAAATATAGATTTCAATTCCCCTCTTCTCCAGCCACACCCTGCCACTTCAGTGATTAATTCACAGATTAGGCTAAGGCTATAACTCAATCATTTCTCCTCCAAACCTTCTTGCATTGTCTTACACATGAACTTACAGGGACACCACATCTAAACCATAACAACTGCTTATTACTCACAGAAACAGCAGTAGCTAGAGAAAATGCATTTCAGCCCCAGTTCCCCAATCCCCTATTCCCCCAGGATGATAAAAGGTCCAGTTGTTGCCTGCACACATAGTAAGTTCTGTTGCAAAAGAAGATATTTTGAACTCAGGGAGCAATAATTTTTTAATAATGGACTATAAGCCTGCCCTTTACCCTAAAGGAACCATTATTTTACTACACTGAATGGTAAACAAATTTTTTTCTTCCCTATGAAGGAAGACACTATCTCTGTTTCAAGGCAGTTGAATGTCCTTGAAAAGTTAACTCAGAACAAAGAGCAGTCAGTGTCCTGGTTGCAAGATGTGCAGAAAGGCAAGAAACTTGGAGAATTGTCCTTAACAGCCCTCATTTGGACTGGGCCTTTTGTGGTCACATTTCCCTTCTACTACCGTAGCTAAAGACGAATTTCCTTTTCCTGTGAGCAAGTTGCATTTTTCATAATGACTTCTCCTGGATTTTATTTCTTCTCTTCTATTTTGCAACTTGATAGCTGGCACTTAAGAGAAATATACCCTGCCATCCTATTGTCCCAACACCAATATATAACTAGATGATCTCTTTTGTTGTCAACCTAAAAAGCAATCAAAGGCACTCTAAGTGTGAGAACAAAGAGTTTATTTGGGCTGTTATGATGATGACCATCCAGGGGGAAACACAAGTTCTAGTTGGTCAGAGTAAATTGTCCAAAAAATGGCATCCAAGGGGTCTGTGTTTTCATAGATTAAAACATAAGAACAAGAAGGAGACCAAGCACATTGGTGCATACCTATAATCCCAGCAGCTCTGAGAGGCTGAGGCAGGAAGATTACAAGTTCAAAACCAGCCTCAGCAATGGTGAGGCACTAAGCAACTTAGTGAAACCCTGTCTCTAAATAAAATACAAAATAGGGCTGGGGATGTGGCTCAGTGCCCCTGATTTCAATCCCCGGTACCCCCCCACCCCCACCTCAAGAAGGAGGTTACAACAAATGGGTTATTACAATTGCATTGGTCAATAGAAACCGTAAAAGCTGCTGATTGGTTGATGATCATTTATGATATACATTCCTGATAAGAATTGTGACAAGCAGGAAAAGGATCTTACTGGGGATATTTATTATCTTTATGGCATCAGAGAGTCTGCAGAAACTGCTGTGCCAGATCCAAATGACCTAAGTGACTGCATTCTCAAGCCTATGCTTCCTCTGGACTAAAGAATTTTGTGACTTCATTTTTGACAATTTAAGTTTTTTAAACTTAAGTTTTGTGTCTTTCAAGTAGAGTTTTATCCATCATTGTCCACATGTATGTGAACAACCTAGATATCACAATGTGTTTAAAGCACTTCACCATTCCCCCCTCCACACACTCATCCACCATATTCTTCTCATGTGCATGCATGCATGGGGTGTGTGCCATGATGCAAAACGTCTACTAAAATCAAGCGCCAGAGTATTCCAGTCCTGAATCTTAGGAATTATTGTTGGAATAGTATCTAGAACGCACTGTGTAAGTCTGCAGTGCAAATGGGAAGCCAAATAGGAGTGCATGAAAGGGAAAAGGAAGAGGAATCAGGAAACTGACTCCAAACAAAACCCATCATCCGGAGGAAACAGGATAAGCCTGTCCAGACACTGGAAACCACAGTGAGGAAGGAAAAGTAATTACCAGAACAGATGGGCGGAAACTGAGCAATGAATAGAGGTGGAGCCATGCTTGTTTGAAAAAGTATATTCTGAGATGTGGGGCATTGATTAGAATTTACGCTTATTCCTGATAGTTCCTGAGTCTATGATGATACCAAGTAGATATTAGACATGCATGAACTCCTATAAACAATCGAAATATTTCCTAAACCTACAATTTTCTATCACTTTGGCTTCTTTTTATATATGTATGTTTTTATTTGAATGTATACTGACTTAGTTCATTTCTTACTTCCCAAATATCTAAATTTCTAAAGAATTGTGGAAGTTTATAGAGATGATTGAAAAAAAATATTGAAACCAGATCTGTCCCAGAAAATAAGGGACAGATGGTTGCAGGGCTTTTAAAAAGTGAATGGTTAAGTCTACCATCCAGAATCTTATTGTCTGCTATATTTTTAAATGCTTGCAGAGCACGGCATATGTTATTGTTGCATCTCTTTTGATATAAGTAAATTTCTTCAAACACATACAATTATAAAATAATCTACTCTTGAGCAAACTGTTTGCCTATGTGAATAAAAATGCAATCCCTGATAGATGAGCTTTATGTTTCCCAGCTGCCCATGAGATCATTTTCTATAATAAATTATACACTCTGTCCTCAGCATCCTTACAAGATTACAAATGAAAAGATTTAGCCTTTTAAAACAAAGTTATTGAAGTAAAGTCCTCACTAATTATTCATTAGCTATAAAAACTTTTGCCAGACACAGTGGCATATGCCTATAATCCCAGCAACTTGGGAGGCTGAGACAGGAAGAGTTCAAGTTCAGGTCAGCCTTGGCAATTTATAAGACTCTGTCTCAAAAAATAAAAGCTCATTAATAGAGTGCCCCTGGGTTCAATCCCTACTACCACAAATAAACAAAAAAAACAAAAAAACAACTTTGAAATTGTTGAGTGTTTTGAAGCATTTGTTCACATAAACAAACCCTGATTTTAATAGTTTATTCATACAATTTGCTTTTGCAAAAAAAGAACAACTTTTTTATTTGTACTCTAAATTAAATGTCAAATGCAATCTTTTATTTGTATGTGGTGCTGAGGATCGAACCCGGCCCGCATGCATGCCAAGTGAGCATGCTACCGCTTGAGCCACATCCCCAGCCCCAAATGCAATCTTTTAAAACAACTGGAATCATTAAATTCCAGCTGGGAAATATTTTATTTTATCAAGGTATGGAAGAAAACGGAGACCAAATGATTGCCTTAGAATCACATTCCCACAAGATATACCTGACTGGGAGTGCATTGAAACTATTTTTTCAATGACGGGTCCATGCTCTTTCTACATGCAGATCTGTCTATTTCTGATACTCAAAGAGAAACAATTCTAAATTTACTCCATTTGGTCATGCTCAGGTAGATGTTTACACATCTCTTATAACCTGATCAGTGAGCATTTTTTACTTTCATTGATTTTGGGATTTTATTTATTAACTTTATGGCATCAGGGAGTTATTCTAGGACTTTATTTTTTGTTACTTCTTCCAGATTAATATTTAATTTTTTTTTTCAGTGCTGGGAATTGAACCCAGGAAGCTCTACCACTAAGCTACATCCCCAGACCTTTTTATTTTTTAATTACCCAGGCTGACCTTGAATTTGTAATCATGCTACCTCAACCTCAGACTGTAAGCATGCACCACCATGCCCTACCAAATGAATCAGATGAATATTTTAAATCCTTCATACATTCTAATAATAAAAGGCCATTCTCCATAAGAAAGTTTATTTCTCAAATTAAACAATGAGATGGTGAAGCTCCAAACTGAACATAAGTAAAAATTTAAATTTTACTATGTTATGATGCAAACAAACCCCTGACGGTTTTCGAAATCTTCACAGAGGCTGGTGGAAAAATACTTTGCAATGAATAAATTTTATTTTGAATATAACTTCTGTAGGCAAAAGTAACCAAAGTGGTTTTGGCACCATAATGAAAGCACAAATAACCAAGATAGGAGTGGACTTCATGGATCAATTATGCCTTTTATTCAGCAGTGGAGTTAGGCATCAAAGGGACTCACTTTCTGGATAGAAAATACCCCTCCCCACCCCACCTCCATTACAAAAGGGGTCTGGGTTTTTATTGAGCACATTGAGAGATGACTCAATCTCTTTAACAGAATGTGTCAGTTTGGGCATTCTGGAAACACACTGTGAGAATTTGAAACTTGTTTTTACTGGGCAACATCTTTACTGGGCAAGGATGGAGGGTCTAGGTAGGGTTCAGCATTCAGGGCTTATCTCTTTCCCTCCAGGATCTATGGCACTGTCACTGGGAAAGAATTTATTGGGAAAGAATCAATGCTTGTCTTCTTCCCAGGGACTGCAATTTTAGGATTGGTGGATATCTCCTTCCCAAGGATTGTCTTGTCACTGGGAAACAATTTTTTAGGAAAGGATCAATGTTTTGTCTTGTTCCCAGGGATTGTCGTTTCCCATATTCTTCAATTTCTACTTAGGATGATGCTTCTATAATATTCATGAACATAAAATACTTACAAATGTTAATCTGGCCACATTTTATCTATTTTCTTCTCTTTGTCATTTTTGTTAAATGAAATCCCCTAGGCGTGGGGGTGTAGTTCAGTGGTAGAACTGCTTGTCTAGCATGCAAAAGGCGGTGGGTGTGAGCCCCAGTACCAAAAATAAACCAAAAACAAAACAAACATAAAAGTACCCTAGATACCTTAATTTTTTCTAGGATCACAAATCCTTCTGTGGAAACCTTTGCAAATAAGTTTCTCCTTTATTTAAAGAGACACTTAGGTGTAGTCTCTGTGTCCCATGATGTTGGTGGCTTCCAGGCATTGTGGCTACCTTTAATGTGTGGGCTTTTCCCCAAGTGGTTCTGCTGTGGATAACTTCAAAAACAATCATGTGTTCATGTTGCCATTATAAAGCACAATTGTGTCTTTCTTCCATTCACATTTTTTGGGGGTAGGAATCTCTATACTGTTTTCTAAAATGTTGCTCCAATTGACTTTCCTGACAACAGAGTGCCAAAGTTCTCTTTTCTTCACATCCTCACCAACACTTGTTATTTTATTTTATTTATTTTTAAATAATAACCACTCTAACAGGTATGGGATATTTCCTTGTGTTTTGATTGGCATGCCCCTATATCCCTGTTGATTAAAGATGTTGAGCACCTTCACATCTACCTGCTGGCCTTCCATATGACTTTAGAGTGCTATCTGTTCTGCTCTGATTGCACATTTTAAAATCAGGTATTGGAATTTTTGCTATTGAGTTATAAGACTTTATTTTATTTTTCTGATATTAATCCTTTATCAGATCTATGATTTGCAAGTAATTTCTCCTATTTCAGAGCTTTTTTTTTTCATTTTGCTGATTGTTTCCTTCACAGGAAGCTTTGTAGTTTGATATAGTCCCACTTGTCTATTTTTTCTTTCATTACTGAGCTTTTGATGTCATATCCAGAAATCATCACCAATGTCAATGTTGAAAGCTTTTTGTCTGTATTTTAGTCCATTTTTAATTGTGTGTGTGTGTGTGTGTGTGTATGTGTGTGTGTGTAAACTGGGGATTGAATCCAGGGGACTGAGCTAAATCTCCATCCCTTTAAATTTTTTTTCTTTTTTTTTTTTTTTTTTTAATTTTAAGATAGGGTCTGAGTTGCCAAGCATGGCCTCAAACTTGTGATTCTCCTGTCTCAGACTTCCGAGTCACTGGAATTACAGACATGCACCACTGCACCTGACTTAACTTGATTTTTGTGTATAGTGTAAGAAAAGAAGCCAATTGCCTTACATTAACATCTTATTTCTAGTACTTAGAAGTTAAGATATGAGATTTTATAGTTATCTCATTATTTTCTATTTTTATACTTTTATTATTTATAAACTTTTTTCTCTAAACCCATAAGACAATTTTACACTAGTTAAATTTTGTGACAATCAGTTTGTTATGGGCTGATTTGAAAATTAGCCCAGACTTACCCAATTTTGTTCAGACACCTCATCCAATGTGAAATTGAAATTGGCCTCCCTCTACATAACATCTCTACCACCACTTACTTGCACCCTGACCACAATATCCTTGCTCTATGGAACTAATGCAAGATTGTTTTTCTGAGAATGTAAGTTCTGCCTTCTTAAAATGTAATTTCTGAGAATGCAACTTTAAAAAAATTTTTTTTGTAGTCATAGATAGACAGAATGCCTTTATTTTATGTGTTTATTTTTATGTGGTGCTGAGGATTGAACCCAGTGCCTCAGGTATGCTCGGCAAGCACTCTGCCACTGAGCTATAGCCCCAGCCCAGAATGTAACTTTTTTATACAACCTGGAAATTTTCCACTTTTATGAAATGTGTCTTGTGATTATGATTGCTTCTCCAGCCCCCCACCCCCACTTCTTTGCAGGTTTATGCCTTATAAGCTTGTTCCCACCTCAATCTGAGGTCAAAAGTTGCAGAACTTCTTCGTTCTCTGCATTCTCAGCCCCAGATGGCAATAAAGCCTTTGTCCTCTCTTCAAACCTGGAGTTTTATTTGGGAATTTGAAATAGTGCCTTAACAAGTTCATGCTAAATATTAACACATTTTTTCTCCTTCTCTTTTCAAATATTATTATAGTCTCCCAAATTCTAAGATTCTGTGTTATCTTTTCTTTTTAAATCTTTCAACTTTCCTTTTTAATTTTGACCTAACACCATGCTATTTTTATGAAACTTTGAATTAATCTTAGTCCATTGAACAGATTTATGGCGAAATATAGGTAGACTTACCATTTTAACTTTCTTTTTTTTTTTCTTAACTAGGGATTGAACCCAGGATACTTTATCACTGAGCTATACCCCCAGTGCCTTTAATGATTTATTTGGAAATAGGGCCTCACTAAGTTGCTGAGGCTGGTCTCAGATGTCACGAGCCATCCATGGGCTGTGTGTGTATGAACTATGTGCATTTGAGCATTTGAGGGGACTGGTCTGGCATTGCACACTGATTGGACTGTGTAACAAAAGTGTGCCTTTCCTCTCCCTCTCTCTCTGCCTATAATCCCACGTAGCACCTGAGATGGGTGTGACTTGCCAAGATGTCAAACAATCTGCTGATCACAAGACATCACAAAGCAAGATTCCACCTTTTGAAACCCTATCCCATGCCTTATTTGGGTGGAATATTCTATCGAATGTCTTTTCCCTAATAAATAAAGGGGTTCTGGGTGTGCTCTCTTGCTTCTTTTCCAGCACTGTCCAGCATGGAGCTGACCCTTAAGGTCACAGAGCCATCCTGCCCTCATTCTTAGAAACTCATGTTTCTGTTTTGTGTGGATTCTTTGCCAATTTCTTAGTTATTTATGCAGCCAGCTCCTTTAAACTCTGCTCATCTTGCCAGCTCGGCCGGCTGGGGGGACTCAAACCTAGGATCCCCCTACCTCAGCCTCCTGAGCCACTGGAATTACAAGCATGCACCACTGTGCATGGTTCCATTTTAACCATTTTTAAGATACAAGGCAAAGTAAGTCATATTAAGTATATTCACATTGTTGTATCACCATCATTGATGAACTTTAATATATATATGGTGATACCATTTACTGAGCTCTTTCTATGCTCTAGGTATTTCTTTCACTCAATTTTCAAAAGCCAATGAAGTTGTCATTGGTCATCTTGTCCAAAATGATGTCTCTGAGAAGAGGCAGAACTGAGTTCTAACCCACATCCTTCTGCTAACTCCAAATCTTTGGGGCTTTTCCCTAAATCTACATGTGTAAGAGTTTAAGCCTTGCATTAATGTAATACAGTCACATAGTTGAGTAATCAAATTGAAAAAATAATATAGGAAAAATTTAGGGTAATTTGTTGATGGCCTTAAAGTAAGGAAGAATTTCTTCTTAAATAAGATACCAAAAGCAAAGTTCAAGCCAGGTGTGGGGGTGCATACCTGTAATCCCAGAGACTTGAGAGGCTGAAGCAAGAGAACTGTGAGTTCAAGGCCAGGCTCAGTGATTTGGCAGGACACTATCCCCAAATTTAAAAGCCTGGGGATTTAGCTCAGCGGTAGAGCACTCCTGGGTTCAATCCCCAGTACTGGAAAAAAAAAGTGATATATCAATTAGCTTTGAATAAATTTAAAAAGTTTTAATTTTGTATGATAAAAAATTGCATAAAGTTAAAGAAAATGGATAGAATGGTAGAAATATTTGCAATGTGTATAACAGATAAAAGATTATAACCCAGAATATGTGTGTGTGTATTTCCCTTTATGAATGAGACAACTAAATTGAAAAATAAGCAAATTATATGAATGAATACTAATTTACAGGAGAGGAAATAAAATAATCAACAAACATATGAGAATATGTTAACCCTCACTGGTATTCAGGGAAATAAATATTGAAACTAGAATGAGATATTACTTTTCAACCAATATATTGGTAAAGGTTAAAATGCTTACTAGTATACATTTGGTGAGATCATAGAAAAATGGGTGTTCACCTACATTTCTGAAAAAAGTAGAATGAGTAAAACTACTTTGAGGGCAATTTGACAATATCTAGTACCTTGGTAAATTTATATGCCTATGCCAAGCAATTCCACTTCTACATATCTATGCTAGAGAAGCATGAATACCTCTATTCAGGAAAACTCATGACCCAGCTATCCCACTATCTTGCCAAGTCATTCACTGCATCCTTTTATTTATTTGTTTTGTTTTAATTAGTTATACAGGACAGTAGAATGCACTTTAATACATCATATATAATGCAGTATAATTTCTGATTCTTCTGATTGGGCATGACGTAGAATCACAGTGGTTGTATTAATATACTGATTTTAAGAACTTTGGGTATAAACTGAGAAGTGGGGTAGCTATGTCAAATGGTGGCTCCCTTCCAAGTTTGCTGAGGAATCTCCATACTGCTTTAATGGTTGCACCATTTTGCATTCCCACCAGCAATGTATAAGAGTTTTCCCCACATCCTTGCCAACATTTATTGTTGTTTGTATTCTTGATAATTGCCATTCTGACTAGGGTGAGATGAAATCTTAGAGTAGTTTTGACTTGCATTTATCTAATTGTTGGAGATATTAAACATTTTTAAAATATTTGTTAATCAATTGTATTTCTTCTTCTGTTTCTGTCTGTTAAGTTTCTTAGCCCATTTATTGATCAAGTTATTCGGTTTTTGGGGGTTAAGATTTTTGAGTTCTTTATATATCCTGGAGAAATTAATGCTCTATCTGAGGTGTACATGGTAAAAATTTTCACCCATTCTGTGGACTCTCTTCACGTTATTGTTTTCTTTGCTGAGAAGAAGCTTTTTAGTTTGAATCCATCCCGTTTATTGTTTCTTGATTTATTTCTTGTGCTTTATAAGTCTAGTTAAGGAAGTCAGATCCTAAGCCAACATGGTGAAGATTTGGGCCTACTTTTTCTGCGATTAGGCACAGGGTCTCTGGTCTAGTGCCTAAGTCTTTGCTCCACTTTGAGTGGAGTTTCATGCAGGGTGAGAGATAGGGGTTTAATTTCATCTTGTTAAATATGGATTTCCAATTTTCCCAGCACCCTTTATTGAATAGGCTATCTTTTCTCCAGTGAATGTTTTTGATGTCCTTGTCTAGTTTGAGATAACTGTATTTATGTGGATTTGTCTTTGTGTCTTCTATTTTGTACCATTGGTCTACATGTCTGTTTTGGTGCCAATAACATGCCAATTTTGTTATTATGGCTCTCTAGCACAGTTTTGCATCATTTAAAAAAATTTAGATGTAGGTGAACACAATACCTTTATTTTATTTATTTTATTTTCATGTGGTGCTGAGGATCGAACCCAGTGTCTCAGACTTGCAAGGCAAGTGCTCTACAACTGAGTCACAATCACAGGCCCCACTGCATCATTGTTATAGAGAAACATTAGAAACAACTAACACCAAGTGGATGAGGACAGCTGAATAGCCTACAGCTATGTTACTCAATAGTCTGCAACCTATCCAGCTGCAGTGGCACACACTGGTAATCCCAGACACTTCGGAGGCTGAGGAGAGAGTACCTTGGGTTCAAAGCCAGTCTCAGCAATTTAGTGAGATCATCTCAAAAATAAAAAGGACTGGAGATGTAGCACAGTGGTAAAGTACCCCTGGGTTCAATCCCAAATATAATAAACAAACACAAACAAACATATTGGGATTCAAGCTGGCATGGTGGTGCACATCTATAATCCCAGATACCTGGGAGACTGAGGCAGGAGGATTGCAAGTTTCAGGCCAGCCTCTACAATTTAGTCATGTCATATCTCAGTGGGCTGGGGATCTGTCTTGGTAGTGGAGAACTCCTGTGTTCAATCCCCAGTACCATAAAACAAGACAAACAAAAAACTTGGATCAAAAATTCTTCAAAATCTGTGACCTTTTTCAGTGCTGCCACGAGTAGAAATTTTCACACTTGACCTCATGCAAAAGATTGCAGGCAAAATGCAGGTACTAAAAATATATCAAACCTCATTCAGGCTATGTGTATAAGGTGTATGTGAAACATAAATGAATATAGTGCTTAGACTTGGTCAAGCCTCTTATATTATTTATATGCAAATATTCCAGAATCTGAATTAAAAAAAAATGAAATCTGAAAACTTTGTGAGAAAGGGACACTCAACCTGTACTAAGCAAGTTACATTCCAGTTTACCCAGGATGGTCCCAGCTTATATCTTTTGTTCCCCTATTTACATTCAAAAGTATCCCGTGTAGATAGATCATCAACTTGGGGGGTGGGGGTAGGAAAAAAATAGGACACCTAAAGGTCCATCGAATCTGTTAGTTTTCTAGGGCTGCCATAACAAGGCCCCGCAAACTGGATGGCTTAAAACAACACGAATGTATTGTCTTACAGTTCTGGATACTAGAAGTCCAAAATCAAGATATCAGCCTGGCCGTGCTGCTGCTGAAATGTTAAGAGAATCCTTTTTCTTTTTCTAGTTTCTGGTGGCCCTGGTGTTCCGTGGCTGGTGGCAGCACAGCCCCAACCCTACATCTTTAAATGACATCCTCCCTGTAAGTCTTCATATCATCTTCCCTCTCTGCATAACTAGTTCTGTGACATATTGCCCTTGACAAGGACACCAGGGATATTGCATGAACACCTACCCTAAAGACTTGGTTATCTACAACGACCCTAAAAAGGTAAGGGATAGCTAGAAATAATGACTCATACCATAACGCCAGCAATTTGGGAGGCTGAGGCAGGAGGATGGCAAGCCCAAGGCCAACCTCAGCAACTTATTGAGACCCTGTCTCAAAATTAGGAATCAAAAAGTTCTGGGGTGTCGCTGAGTGGTAAAGTGCCCCCGGGTTCAACTCCCAATTAAAAAAAAATAGAATAGAGCTCACATTGGCCAATTCTCAGCCAATGCTCATATGTCACCCCATTCTCTTATGTACTACTTAATGAATTTGGTCTTATCAAATTAAGTGGCACATCAGCTTCCCTGTAGGTTATAACTTTATATATAACTTGATTTACATCTCTCGACATCCTGACTCACTGGGCTTCCCTGTTTCCAAGCTAAACTTCTGGAGCAAGCATGGACAAATGCTTCCCCTCAGATGCAGTTGAAATAGACTGAAAATTTTAAATGACTTCATTGACTGATATCAGGAAATAAGCATTGATCAAGTCTGATTTACAAAGAAGAGATGTCAGATTTTGCAAGCTAGGGTTTCCTATTCCTTTTAACCTCCAGTCTAAGGTGTTCATTTCCCCCTCAACAAATAACACTAAGCGGCCCTAAAAGAGTCCATCATGCAGGAAGTGATTTTTCCCATAGTGATTCTGTCCAGAGGTGTAATATCAGAGTATGGCATAAACCACAATGATCCATGGAAATTCAGAGGAAGGATTTTCTTTCACTGTGCACATCTGAAATCAAAGTAGCACCATCCAGGTAAGTGAGTATGGACTACATGGTGGCACAGGGACCTTGGTGTCTGTGAGGTTGAAATAAGATTTCCCACCCTACAAGAAAGAGGGGACCACAGGGAAACAGCTGATGCAGAGGAAATGGAACTCAAGTGAGCATTACATCATCTGTGTTCTGTTAATGGTTTTTCTAATGGGCCAAGTAGAGCTTTCTGTCCTTGGAGATATCAAATTTTATGAATCCCTCTTTCCTTAACTAAAAAAGCAGTGGCAGGGGGTGGGTGCATACTAATACTGATACAGCCTATCTCAGGGTTATTCAAACAGTGTGTGTGTGTGTGTGTGTGTGTGTGTGTGTGTATGTGTATGTGTGTGGTACTGGGTACTGAATTCAGGGGTGCTATGTAAGAGCTACATCCCTAGCCCTTTTTACTTTTTTATTTTGAGACAGGCTGTCACTAAAAGACTGGCCTTGAACTTGTGACCCTCCTGCCTCAGCCTCCCAAGTCACTGGGATTATAGGCATTTGCCACTGCACCTGTCTTCATAGTTCTTTTTTTTTTTTTTTTAAATTTGTTTTGGCATTGGGGATTGAACATAGAAACACATTACCATTGAATTACATTCCCTGCTCTTTTAGAAAGTTATTTTGTATGTGGAGACAGGGTCTTGCTAGATTGCTGAGGGCCTTGCTAAGTCTGTGGCTGGCCTTAAATTTGTAATCCTCCTGCCTTAGCCTCCCAAGTACAGGTGTACGCCACTGCACCTAGCTCAAATAATTCTTTAGACAACAATGTATTGCAAGCATAGTCAAAGATTACTTTTATTTTGAGGGAACTTCAAGAAAGGCAGTTCATAGATTTATTTCACAGATTTTTTTTTTAAAAAAAATAAAGAACAGGTAGATAGCATTTTTAGTTTCTTGTTTGTTTCAGATAAGGCCAGAGAAACTTTCAAGGAAGTAGCCCAAACTGCTAAGTCACTGACTCATTCTTTTTAGGGGACCTAGAATACATTTTTCTCACTATAATACTAAATTCTCCTCCCAGAGGCATTGCTGTCTTTTTTTTCTTCCCCTCTTCCCCAAACTTGTGATGTATGACCTAGAACAGAGCATGCCTGGAAATGTGCTTCCTCTAACTGTGATGATGAATCTTACTTATATGAATATGTATAAAATTGCCCAATAAAAGCCCCTTCCTTCCTTTCTTTCTTTGGGAAGAATAGTGCCGCCTTGAAAATTATCTCCAGTGAACTTTTTACTTGCTACAAGTAATAAACCTTATTCTTTTATCTCCTGGTTGTGCTTATCAGCTTTGCACTCAGAGAGAGATGATTGCATTGCAGTTGGTTACCGTGTGGGCTCTTTATTTTAAAACATTCTATTTGGCTGGGGGAATAGCTCAGTGGTAGAGTATTTGCCAAGATGTGCAAGGCCCTGGGTTCAATCCCTAATGCTGCAAAAACAACCACCAAAATGAAATTTATTGTGGTTCAAATATACACAAAATTAGAGAGAATAGTGTCCAGGATCCCATGACCTTGCTTCGAAGGGTATCAGTACATAACCAATCTTATTCATGTATACTTCTATTTACTCTGCCTCACCAATTGGAATATTTTAAAGCAAATTCCAAATTTCAACTATAGATATATAGAAGGTTACAATATGCCACGCCAAACTATGCCTCACTAGCATAAAGATTATTTTGAGCTGAAGGCAATTAAGGGAAAGCAGATACTGAAGAAGCTCTGTGGCATCCCATCTGCCTGGAAACAGATCATAGTCTCCTCATGAATGGCACCCCCCATACACACACACTTCCCATTCCAGGGAGGGAATGACATCCTCAAAATGACACATTGCCAAGAAAGCCTACACAAATGAACCTTCCTAACTAGTCCTTATCTACCATTAGTTTCCAATATATTTGCTGTTCTATAGTTTTTTCCTTTGCAGTACTGGGAATTAAACCCAAGGCATTCTACCATTGAGCTACATCCCCAGACATTTTTATTTTTACTTATTATTTATTGTGCTTTATTGATTATTTTTTGGTACTGGTGATAGAAACTGGGCGGTGCTTTGTCAATGAGCTACATCCCCAGTTTTTTATTTTACATATTTATTTTTTTTTAATTTTTAAAAGAGTCTTGGTATGCTGTTGAGGCTGGCCTTGAACTTGAGATCCTCCTGCCTAAGCCTCCCAAGTACCTAGGACTACAAGTGTGTACCACTGTGGAAAGCAGGCTGTGCCCTGCTTTGAGTTATTCCATGATGTATATAGAACAGCAGTTTTTAGGCTGTCTCTAAACCTGTGTTACTCCATTTTATAAGGCAATAGTTTACCATAAACTATTCCATTTTGAGTTTGAGTGTTGAGGTGGAATAACTCTATACCTTATTTGTATACGTAAATAACCACATCTGCCCGGCACAACTGTAAGGCACAAACTGATGAATCAATTAATCATGCAAATTCACCTGTGAATTTGTTGACTTAACTGGAAGCATGTGGATGCATGGGTGTATCAAACTTATATTGGAAAGACCAGGCCCACAAGCTTGTCAAGCACACAGGACCATCAAATGAAGTGACCCCCCTCATTGGAGCCCATAAAAAGAAGACTGACAAGACTGAACACAGGGACACCCTGATCCTGTCTCCTGGTCACTCATCATGACCCTGTCCAGGCAAATCTCCATGTGATGAACATTTGAATGTGTCCTAGGGCTTTAGCAGAGTGAGGTTCCCCCTACCTGTGCCAACCATGCTTGGCCTAGTCCAAATGGACATCTCAACTGGACACTCCAAGCTAACACTCTGAAACTGCGATCCTTCCAGACCTTGGCCTAGAATATGTTCCTGAGCTTTGACAGCTCTGGGGCTGAACAAGTTCTTGGCTAGATCCTAACCTTATCTGACCAGCTACAGGGAATTTTTGCACTCATACTGCTCTCTGCCTTTGCTCTTAGGTCAGCCTTCTGAATCTCTGCAGCTTCCTTAAGCTTTCTGTAACTTATATATATATGTAATTGTGTAAAGAGTGATGTGTGATGTGAGTGTTACAGACACTAGAAGTTAGGATCAGAATAAAAGAACTTGTGTTTGCCTGGCTTGTGTCTATCAGGTGACTCACACATATTTATGCAAATGCTACCAATGAAAGTGGTGTAGCCTGTGAATTTGTTGTTATTCCATAACTTTTCATGTGATGGAAAAACATAAAAATGTCTGATCCTCATTAATAACATGCCCAATTTACCTTCTTATAACTTGCTCACCCTAGAGGCTCAAAGTTTCCTTTTCTTTGTCTTGTCATTTCTCTTTACATTTATCCCATTTATCCTCATTTGTCTGAGTAGTACAAAAGCCTGTAATCATGGTCATTTTTTATATTATTATTAGTAGTAGTAGTATAAGAACTACTAGTATTATTCCAGGGATTTGACCCAGGAGTGCCGTAGTCCGGCTGGGCAAAATAACCGGGAGGTGACAAGCAACTTGAAGGTAGAAGCGGGAACTGCTTTATTGCAGGGAAACTCAGTGGGAACTGAGCGGGCACTCAAGGTAGCGAGAGCCGCTTTATTGCAGGACAGCAGAGGTATATATACCTAACTGATTACACACAGCTTGACTCAATTAGCATCATCTAGATACAGCAATCAGCCAATAAGGAATCTCCATCATCTTAATGGCTCAGTGGCGTTGCTTCACAAACTACTCCTCCTGGCAAACTGCCAGGCGCCATCTTGGCTTGGTTGCAGCTCACAACACAGGAGCGATTAACCACTCAGCCATGTCCCCAGCCCCTTATATATTTTATTTTGAGACAGGGTCCTGTTAAGATTCTTAGGGTCTCATTAAGTTATGGAGGCTGACTTTGAACTTGCAATCCTCCTGCCTCAGCCTCCTGAGCTGCTGAGATTATAGCATGTGCTACCACAACTGGCTAATCCTATTCATTTCTTTAGGGGTTTTCTCTCTGTGAGGTACTTCCTACCCTCACCATGCAAAAGTTTTGTCCTCAAATTTGTGAACTTTTTTTCCTTGTTAATTTGTCTATTATAAATTTATTTTGAAGACTGAACCAGAGAACTTAAGAGGGTAAAGGAAAATTTATCCTTTGCTATAAAAACCTGTTTATTTTTCTAAGATATTCTCTCATTCCCACCTTCTTAACATAACTTTAAAAATGAGCAATACTTTCTTAGAATCATTACCCATCCAGCCAGTGTTAAGAACTTGTTTTTCATTTCACAAATGTTTACATTTTACAGTTGTGTGTTCCAATCAGGATTCAAATGAGACCTTTTCATTGCATCTGTGGACATATTTCTTAAGTCTCCTTTAACTGATAGTTTCCCTTTTCTACTTTCTTGCCCTGGCCTACTATTTTGCTGCTTGTGATATGAAAGAACAAAGGTTATTTGTGTTTCTATAAGATTTTTTATATTCTAGATTTTGCCAATTGTATCTTCATGGTTTGCATATCACATACACTCCATTCTTCAATTCTCTGAATTTCCTGTAAACCAATAAAGTCTAATGGTTCAATCAGATTCAAATCTAATTTAAAAATAAATAAATATGTTGGTGGTAAGTGTGCATTCCCTATCATGTTTTTGTTTGGTTGATTGGTTTGGGGGTGCCAGGATTGAATCCAGGGACACCTTACCACTGAGCTACAGCCCTAGTCCTTTTCATTTTTTATTTTGAGCCAGAGTCTTATTAAATTGCTCAGGTTGGCCTCAAACTTGCAGTCCTCCTACTTCAGCCTTCCAAGTCATGGGAGCACAGGTGAGCACCTTCACTTTGGTTGTGCACTCCCTGTTATGTCCCATCAAGAGGCATGAAATATTTAATACCTGTTTTGTGATGCTAATGCTGATCTTTGGTTTCTGATGCACTTGGCCTGATTCATTCATTATGTTATTGTACAAATATAACAGTGTCCACTTTATGTTTTGAATACAGCCCCTGCTGCTCTCCACTGCAACTGATTTTTAAAATGGACATGTTTCTTTCTCTCCCCCTCCCTAATCTCAGGCGAAATTGGATTACCTTTCTCCCCAATCCTAGTACATACCCACCATAGGAATGAAGTAGTCCAGACTTTGGAGATGGCACCAGAAGGTCTCAAAATAACTATCTCCCAAATTAACAAGTAAATTACAATCCCAACAGAGAACAAGTGGAATGTAGCCTCCTTAAAAGTCCCCTGTTCCTGCTGAGGGGCAGAATCACAGCCTCTGGGACAGGAGTCCCCTGTATTTCTCCTTTGCTAGCAAAGCAATAAAACTTCTTTTTCCTTTATCTCAAAACCATGTCCTAGTTATTGGATTGGCATCAGGGACAAGGAGCAAGATTTCAGCAACACAAAGGCCTAGTTGAAGTGCCCCGTGATGGAAGCCAGTAAGTCAAGAGGCAGGTGGGAGCAGGAAAAAAAACTTTATTATGATGAACTAGTTGATTGAAAAATGGCCTGACTACCTTCTTAAGGACCACCTTAGCTTACAACCAAAAGTGCAGAGCTCACCTGAGTGTAACATCACTTGCTACAATCTCAGGGACTCAGGAAGCTGAGGCAGGAGGATCTCAAATTGAAGGTCTGCCTCTGCAATTTAGCAAGATCCTGTCTCAAAATTTAAAATGGCAGTTGGGAGTGGGGGACTGGATGTATCTCAATGGTAGAGCACCTGTGGGTTTAATCTCCAGTATAGAAAAAAAAAATAATGAACATGAAATACCCAAAATAAACCAAGTACAGTGGCACATGCCTGTAATCCCAGCAATTTGAGAGGCAGAGGCAGGAGGATTATGAATTCAAAGCTAGTCTTGGCAATTTAGCAAGGTCCTGAGCAACTTAGCAAGACTTTGTCTCAAAATAAAACATAAAGGGCTGGGGTTGTGGCTCAGTAGTAGAGCGCTTGCCTAGCATGTGTGAGGCACTGAGTTCAATTCTTAGCACCACCTATAAATAAATGAATAAAATAAAGGTTCATCAACATCTAAAAAAAAAAAAAGCCCCCTCTTTCCTTTTAAAAAAAATAAAAATAAAACATAAAAAGGGCTGGAGATGTGGTTCTGGGGATGTTAAGCACTCTTGGGTTCAATCCTGGTACCAAAAATAAAAAAATAATAACATAAAATTTAAAAAAGCAAAATGAAGAGCTTGTATAGGAAATTTAAGAAAGTGTATTTTTAGCCCCAGGCATAGGGGTAATTATTAATCCGGCAGTGGTCCATTTATTTGATTCACATTCTTATGTTATCTGAAGGTAACCAAATGTTCTAGATTCTGTATATCTAAAGAAAGATTACTAATTAGTCTTATGACTAATTGACACTGGGGTACTTTAACTGAGCTACACCCCCAGTCCTTTTTATTTTTTATTCTGAAACAGAATCTAAGTTGCTGAGACTGTCCTCCAACTTGTGATCCTCCTGCCTCAGGCTCCTGAGTAGCTGCATTACAGGTGTACACCATTTCACCCATCTACAATTAATATCTTACACACTGAGGTGTGGATTTTTGCTACAATTTAGAATGCTCGGCAAAGATAAATGAAACCAAAGGCACAAATTGAAGTCTCCTGTCAATCTACCACCATCTGCACTGCTACCACCATTGTTGCCCCTGATTCCTCTGCTGCCAGCCTGAGGTTCCCTGGATGTCTTCTTTCTGGGTGCTGCCACAGATGTAACTGAAGCCGACACTGCTGATGATCCCCAGAGATTGCCTCGTGATGCTACCCCCACATTTGCAGTTGCAGCCGCCACTGCAGCCCCGCTACTGCGAAGCGCTGCCTGCTGCCAACAACCACCGCCACTGCCGCTGCTATCATGGCCTAGAGGACTGCTTCAGGGGAGATTCCAGGTTTGGTTGCATGTAGCTTCACCCATTTTGGAACTCCAGCTGAGGCCTGGAGCCTGGGTGCCAGCGGGTTTACCATCACAAAAGCCTCTGCCTGGGAACTCCAGCTGGGACCTGCAGGTCCAGTGTGGGGATGCCTGCAGATTTGGAGGCACCTAGGGTCTTCCTGCTGAGAGTTCTGGTGGCCCTTGTCATGCTGCTGTATTTCGGGGTTGCTCTTTTGCATGAGTGTATCCCTGGTGGTCTCTCTGCAAGTAGGAGCAGGATTGAGTCCTTGGGACTGCAGCATGGCTGAGGTATCTGAAGCCCAGATGGGTGGGATAGACTGGGTTTTTGAGAGCTGATAGGGGTTTGGTGATCCCAAGAGACATCAGAGACAGAGCTAAAAAAACTGTTGAACACTGACAGACAGATTGACTTTCAAGCAAGTTTCAATTAATTTTATTTTATTTTATTTTATATTTTGATTCACTAATCTCTCTATCATATTTGCAGTGGGATTTTTTCATGTCTCAGTGTGTGGAGGACAATGATATATAAATGATGTTTTGCATTTTTATTTTATTCTTTTTTTTTAAGACAGAGTGAGAGAGGAGAGAGAGAGAGAGAGAGAGAGAGAGAGAGAGAGAGAGAGAGAGAGAGAATTTTTAATATTTTTATTTTTTAGTTCTCGGCGGACACATCTTTGTTGGTATGTGGTACTGAGGATCGAACCCGGGTCGCACGCATGCCAGGCGAGCGCGCTACCGCTTGAGCCACCTCCCCAGCCCTTATTTTATTCTTATGTTTAATCTTTTGTCTTTGTTCATATTCTTTCTCTCTTGTCTATTTTCTTTCCAACTTTTCTCCAACCAATAGTCAATCTCTGTCGGCTTCTCTTCCACTCTCCCTGTGAATTTTTACTTCTAGCTTCTCTCTTCCTCCCTCGCAAATGTTGCATACTACCTACTTCTGTTCTCTCATTGACCATTTGAAATTGTAAATTGTTTTAACAAATATTCTGTTTGTACTGTAGATAGTTAATGAACTAATCATTTTGGTTTAATACAAGAAAACCCTAGATGCCTTAATGAGATCTATTAGGTTTAAGACTCTATATTGTGTACACTGGTTGCTGTTGATATTGATCTCACCAGTAAAGGCGAGGCACTGGAAACCTGAATTTATCCTGCCTTAGATCCATACCTTCAACAACAAAAGCCACTGGTAACACAGCAGAAGAAATGTCTAAGAAGGAGTTCAGATTGTATATAGTTAAGTTGATATGTGAAGTAAAGGATAGTATAAGGAGTGAAATCAAAGAAAAAATACAGGAAGTGAAAGACCACATCATAAAGAGTTAGAGATCATGAGACAAAACCAAGCAGAAATCCTCAAAAGAAAGGAATCAGTAAACCAAATTATAATTTCAATAGACAGCATCACCAACAGATTAGACCACTTGGAAAACAGAATCTCAGACAATGGAGACAAAATATATAATCTTGAAAATAGAGTTGAACATGGGGAGAAGATGGTAATAAACCATGAACAGAACATATAAGAATTATGGGATAACCAAGAGTCATCAGAATAGATGAAGAAGCAGTGACACAAACCAAAGAAATGTACAATATTATCAATGATATAATACCAGAAAATTTCCCAAACCTAAAGAATGAAATGGAAAATCAAATACAAGAGGCTTACAGGATCCCAAATGTACAAAATTATAGCAGACTCACACCAAGACATATTATAATGAGAATAACTAACACAGAGAATAAAGATAAAAATCTTAAAGACTGTGAGAGAAAAAAAATCAAATTACATTTAGGGAGAAACCAATTTGGATCTCAACTGATTTCTCAGCCCAGACCCTCAAAGCTAGGAGGTCCTGGGATAATATATTTCAGGCTCTGAGAGAAAATGGATGCCAATCAAGAATTTTATATCCAGAAAAATTGTTTCAGATTTGAAGATGAATTTAAAACATTCCATGACAAACAAAAATTAAAAGAATTCACAGCTAGAAAGCCTACATAGAGCATTCTCAACAAATATTCTGTAAGGATAAAGTGGGAAAAAAAAGTGAAAACCAACAAAGGGAGGATCTAAACTAAAGTGACATTCAACCAAGTGAGAAACTAAGACAAATCATAAACCAGAAATAAATCAAAATGACAGGGAATACAAATCATATCTTAATAATAACCTTGTTAACAGCCTAAACTCATCAATCAAAAGACATAGACTGGCAGATTAGATTAAAAAGGAATACCCCGGGCTGGGGATGTGGCTCAAGTGGTAGCGCGCTCGCCTGGCATGCGTGCGGCCCGGGTTCAATCCTCAGCACCACATACCAACAAGGATGTTGTGTCCGCCGAGAACTAAAAATAAATATTAAAAATTCTCTCTCTCTAAAAAAAAAAAAAGGAATACCCCACAATATACAGTCTTCAAGAGACTCACCTCAGGGGCAAAGACACTGACAGGCTGAAGGTGAAAGGATGGGGAAGAACTCATCATTTATATGGATGGCATAAACAAGCAGGAGTTTCCGTTCTCATCTCAGATAAAGTGGACTTCATACCAAAGTTAATCAGAAGAGACAAAAAAAGAAATTTCATACTTCTTAAGGGACATATATACAAGCAGGACATAACAATTCTAAATATTTACACCTGAAACAATGGAGCATCTATGCACATCAAACAAACCCTTCTCAATTCCAAGAGTCAAATAAACAATACAAATACAATAATACAGGGTGACTTTAAGACACCTCTCTCACTACTGGAAAGATCTTCCAAACAAAACCTAAATAAGAAAACTACAGAACTAAATAATACAATCAATAATTCAGACTTAACAAACATATATAGAATATTTAATTCATCAATGAGCAAATATACTTTCTTCTCAGCAGCACATGGCTCTTTCTCTATAATAGACCATATCTTATGCCACAAAGCAACTCTTAGTAAATACAAAAAAAAAAAAGAAAGAAAGAAAATAATCAGAAATAATACCCTGCATTCTATCAGACCACAATGGAATGAAATTAGAAATCAACAATAAAATAAAATAAAAAAACACTAAAAACTGGAACAAGACAAGGATGCCCTCTTTCACCACTTCTATTCAATATCAACTTTGAAACTCTAGCCAGAGCAATTAGAAAAAAGAAAAAAAAATTAAAGGGATACAAATAGGTAAAGAAGAACTCAAACTATCACTATTTGCTGATGACATTATTCTATATCTAGAAGATCCAAAAAAAATCTCACCAGAAAACTTCTACAACTAAAAACTGAATTCAGCAGAATAGCAGGATATAAAGTCAACAACAATAAATCAAACACATTTCAGTGATGAATTGACTGAAAGAGAAATTAGGAAAACTACTCCCTTCACAATAGCATAAAAAAAATCTAGGTAACAATCTAACAAAAGAGGTGAAAGACCTATACAATGAAAACTACAGAACACTAAAGAAAGAAATTGAAGAAGACCTTAGAAGATGGAAAGATCTCCCATGCTCATGCACAACCAGAATTAATACTGTCAGAATGGCCATATTCCCAAAACATTGTACAGATTTAATTCAATTTCTATTAAAGTCCCAGTGACATTCTTCATAGAAATAGAAAAAGCAATTATGAAATTTATTTGGAAAAATAAGAGACCAGAATAGCTAAAGCCATCCTCAGAAAAAAAGTGAAGCAGGAGGCATCACAATACCTGACCTTAAACAATACTATACTCAAACTATACTAAAGATCTGTATTAACAAAAACAGCATGGTATTGGCACCAAAATTAACTTGTAGACCAATAGTACAGAATAGAAGACACAGAGACAAACCCACATAAATACGGTTATCTCATATTAGATAAGGGTGCCAAAAACATTCACTGGAGCAAAGGTAGCCTATTCAACTAATGGTGCTGGCTAAACTGAAAATCCATATGTGACAAAATGAAATTAAACCTCTATTTCTCACCCTGCACAAAAATCAACTCAAAGTGGACAAAGACTTAGACACTAAAACAGAGACCCTGTGACTAATAGAAGAAAAATGGGCCCAAGTCTTCATCATGTCAGCCTAGGACATGACTTCCTTAACAAAACTCCTAAAGCACAAGAAGTAAAATCAAGAATCAATAAATGGGATGGATTCAAACTAACAAGCTTCTTCTCAGCAAAGGAAACAAAAGGTGAGGAGAGAAGCCTAGAGATTGGGAGAAAATCTTTATTACACACACCTCTGATAAAGTATTAATCTCCGGGGTATATAAAGAACTCAAAAAACTTAATGCCAAAAAATACCAAGTAACCCAATCAATAAATGGGCTAAGGAACTGAGCAGACATTTCACAGAAGAAGAAATACAATTTATTGTCAAATATATAAAAAAGTGTTCAACATCTCTAGCAATTAGAGAAATGCAAATCAAAACTACTCTAAGATTTCATCCCACTCCTGTCAGAATGTCAATCATCAAGAATACAGGCAACAATAAATATTGACAAGGGTGTGGGGAAAAAGGTATATTCATACATTGTTGGTGGGACTGCAAATTGGTGCAACCACTATGGAAAGCAGTATGGAGATTCCTCAGAAAGTTAGGAATGGAACCACCATTTGACCCAGCTATCCCACTCCTTAAAATCAGCATACTATAGTGATACAGCCACATCAATGTTTATAGCAGCTCAATTCACAATATCTAGACTATGGAACTAACCTAGGTGTCCCTCAATAGATAAATAAATAAAGAAAATGTGGTATATGTACCCAATGGAATATTACTCAGCTTTAAAAAGAACAAAACTGTGGCATTTGCCAGTATATGGTTGGAGTTGGAGAATATTATGCTAAGCAAAATAAGTCAATCCCACAAAACCAAAGTTTGAATATTTTCTCTACTATGCAGATGCTAATTCACAATAAGGCAGGGAGCACTAGGGGAGAGTAGTGTTACCTTAGATTAGGTAGAGGAAAGTGAAGGGAGGGCAGGAGAGGAGAAGTGGGTATAGAAAACATAATAGAATGAAACAGACATTATTATTACTGTATGTGTATATATATATATATATATGAGACTACATGACAAACATGATTCTGCAACATGTACACTGGAAAAATGAGAAATTATATCCCATCTATGTTTATCAAAGTGCATAAATGCATTCTACTGTCATGTATAATTATTTTTTTTAAAAGACACATTACAAAGGACAAGGCAACCCATTAGGGAAGCTTTAATGATACAGTGTCCCACTAACTCTTCACCTAATCATCTTTGCAGTCATTGGTGATTGCTTATTAGATCCATTATTTTACTAAGATATTGTTAATATTGTAGTTTTCTTAATTCTTCTCTATTTACAACCTAGAATTCTTCAATAAGAAAAAACTATTCCACATGTTTCCTGAGGTATAGTTCTTATAAGAAAGACAGGATTAATTCTTCATTCTTTGCCTTTTGTCAGTGGGCAGATGAGGCTGCTCCCCCATATCCCCCAAAGATGATATAGTTTTGTATCAACTTTGACTATGAACTCTTGGCTTTCACTCATGTTGGTATGCTTTGATTCACTGATTTGATTCACTGCAGTTGTCATTCTTTTCTTCTTTTTTCTTTTATTTTTTTCTTGGTGGGAGCTTGGGGACCAAACACAGGGCCTCACCTATGTGGGGCTGGTGATCTACCACTGAACCACTGAATTATAGCCCTCTTTCTCTTCCTTCCTTCCTTCCTTCCTTCCTTCCTTCCTTCCTTCCTTCCTTCCTTCCTTCCTTTCTTTCTTTCTTTCTTTCTTTCTTTTGTTCTTTCTTTCCTTTTTCTCCAATACTGAGGATTAAACCCAGGATCTTGCACATGCTAGGCAGCACTCTACCACTGAGCTACTTTTCCAATGTTTTTATTTTATTAGTTTATTTTGAGACAGGGTCTTACCAAGTTGCCCAGACTGACTCAAATTCACAATCTTCCTGCCTCAGCACCCCAAATAGCTAGGATTAAATATGTGTACCACCATGCCTGGCCCCAATTTTGTATATGTGTATGTGTGTGTGTGTGTGTGTGTGTCTCACATTTTTTTATTTGCTCATTTCTTGCATTTGAAGTATCTTTAATGACATCTTTGGCCTGAGATTCTTTGCCAAATCCTTAACTGCTACAAAACTGTATCTAACCACTTCATAGGGTTTTCACTCTCAATCATTCCCCCCCCCCCCTTTTTTTTGTTCTGTTTTGTTTCTTTCTTTTCTTAAGGTACTGGGAATTGAACCATTGAACCCCGGAACACTCTACCACTAAGCTACACCCCCATCCCTTTCTATTTTGAGATAGTGTATCACTCAGTTTCTTAGGGCTTCCCTATATTCCTGAAACTGTCCTCAAACTTGCAATCCTCCTGCCTCAGCCTCCTGAGTCACTAGGATTACAGGCATGCACCACCATGCCCAGCTCATTCCCTCAGTTTCTTGTCATTCACCTTAATTAGGTTGATTTTGTGCTCAACAGAAAAGGCCCCACCAACTTGACATACATCAGCTCATTAGAGTTGGATACAGTCTCATAAAGATGGAGATGGTACTTGTGGAAGACTTTTCAACTTCATGAATTCTGCATGCAAGGCCATCATGGATGAGGGTGTTCTTCACCTCTTATGATGCAGAGGTCCATTACACCTCTGGCAACAATGCTTTCCTTGGCCATGGCAGTGGGTCACAGGTGAAGATGAACCTTGGATGCATCCCAGCCTCTTCCTGTATGCAACTCCATGACAGCAGGGAAACAGCCCATTCTTCTTGATATTTAAGTCGTCCCTTTAAACAATGAAAGCCCTTTCAAGCTGGTTCTTATACCCTTTGGCATGACCACAGTAGTCTTTAATAGTTTCCAGGGCACTCTACCTTGGTGAGTTTCAATTAAACACTGCTCAATTTTGTTAGGGCCTTGACTGATGACTGGAGCTACAGCAGACGCTTAGGAGCTGTGCTGGGTCAGTATGTGCTGCTTCTAGTGATTTCTTCCCAGAGTGTCACCAGTGGGCCACATGTATCCTTCTCCATCCCTTAGAAAGCTCTGAACACCACCAGCAGGCATGAATTAGCTCAAGGTGCAGGATGAGCACTCCCCCCGGGTGCACCTCTGGGTTTTTGGTGGGGTTTTTTCTTGGAGGGGGGGAAAGGGTGTGAGGCTCAGAGTTACTCTATGTGTGTGGAAAAGCAGTTTTCAGGCTGTGCCTATACTTTGTTAATCCATTTTACAAGTCAGTAAATGTTTATGTTTATGTTTGCCATGAGCTACTCAGACATTCTGAGTTTAAGTGCTGAGATAGAAAGACTCCATATCTTGTTTGTAAAAGTAAATAACCACTATGTGCCTGGCACAACCATAAGGCACAAATTGATAAGTAAATGAATCAAGTAATAAAAATGACCATACATGAACTTATCAAATTAACCAGAAGCACAGGGATGGATGGGATGGGCATATCCAACTCATTGGAAAAATCAGGCCACCAAAAGAGGCAACCCCCTCTTTCAAGGCTCATAAAAGTAGCCTGAGATGGGACACTTCAGCACCTTGACTCTACCACCTGGTAACTTGTCATGAACCTTACTCAGGAAAATTGCCACAGTGATGAACTTCCAAATTTTGGTCCCTTTGGGCTTTGGCAGAGCGCAGTTTCTCCTTCCCATGATGACTGTTTTAGTCACGTTTTTTGTTTTTGTTTTTGTTTTGCTGCTGTGTCTAAAAGACCTGTCAAGAACAATTGTAGATGAGGAAAAGTTTATGGGAGGCGGGGCTGGCTCCATTTCTCAGGGCTCAAGGCAAGGCAGGATCATGGTGGAGGAGTGCGGTAGGGAAAGTGGCTCTCATGTTGATCAGATAAGAGAAAGAGAGAGAGAGAGAGAGAGAGACAGACAGACAGACAGACTCCACTCACCAGATACAAAATATATAGTCACACCCCAGTGGGCCACCTCCTCTAGCCACAGACTATCCAACTTCAGTTACCACTCAGTTAATCCCTATCAAGGGATTAATTCACTAATTGGGTTAAGGTTCCATAGCCCAACAATTTCTCCTCTAAACCTTGCATTGTCTCACACATGAGCTTTTGGGGGACACCTCACATCCTAACCATAACAAGAACCATGAATGACACACTCCAAGCTGACATCTCAAGCTAATGCTCCAAGCTGACCCCCTAGAACTGCTGACCTAGAATAAGTTCCTGCACTTTGAAAGTTGTGCACCTTAACAAGTTCTTCAGCTGGTTCCTTAAAATCCTTGTCAGATTACCTATTGCAATTCTTGACTGCATTTATAGCTCTCTCTGCCTATGCTCTTGGCTCGGTGTCCTGTAGGTTAGCAGTCTTAACCCTATCTTAGCATTTCTGTAACTTAAATTTTATATATATATTTGGGTGATATATGAATTGAGTGTTAAAGATATTACAAATTAAGACTGGAATAAAATAATTTGTGTTTGCCCAGCTTATGACTACCAGATGACCACCCAAAGATTCAGTAAACTGCCACTGGTGGAAGTGGTATAGCTTATGAGTTTATTGCTATTCAATGACTTCTGACATTGTGGAAGGACACAACCTTGTTTGGTCTATGTTAATTACTTAGCTGGCTTGTAACAGAGGTATTGGGGTACTTTGGGGTCTTTTTGTTTTGGTTTGTGTGGGTTATGTACATGTGTTACTAGAGATTAAACCCAGAGACACTCTACCACTGAGCTACTGTATTAGTCAGGGTTCTCTAGAAGAAAAGAACCAACAGGAGGTACAATTATAAAGAGGGGATTTATTAAATTGGCTTACACAACCAGAAACTGGATAATCCACAATGGCTGTCTGTATGTTGGAGAGCTGGAGACAGCAGTAGCTGCTCAGTCCAAGATCCTGAAGCCTCAGTGCAACAGGGATTAATGATGCCACATCAGTCTAAGATCAAAGGCTTCTGGAACCTCCCTGGAGAATCATTGGCAGAGTCTGTTTGGGAAGAGTAAAGGAGCCTGAATCTGATATCCTCAAATGATCACAGCAGCAATGAAGAACCCATTCAAGAAGAATCAAGTTTGCATCTTCTGCTGCTTCCTTGTTCTTCCAACTTTTATCTCGTCCAAGCCTCCTAATTATTAAATGGTGCTGCTGATGCTTAGGGAGGGTCTCCTCTCCAATTCACTATCCCACATGTCAATCATTCCTAGACATACCCTCACTGACATACACAGAAGCCTCTTAATCTTCAGCATCTCTTGATCCAATCAAATTAACACTTCAAATTAACAATCACAGCTACCTGTTTATTTTATTTTTGAGACAGGGTTTTGCTAAGTTACTGAATCTAGTCTCGAACTTGAGAACTTCCTGCCTCAGTTTCTCAAGTCCACTGGGCTTACAGGCATGTGCCCCTACATGGGGTTTAGTGTGCACCTCCTGGATGAGCTTTTAAAGTTCCTTCCAACCCAAGAATAGGCTGTGTTCTTCTGAAGTGGAAGCTCTGAGACCTCTGCACTTGATAGGTCAGTCACCTTGACTCCTCCATTAAGACCCTGGTCATCACTGGGCATGGTGGCACAGGCCTACAATCCCAATGACTTGGGAGGAAGGAGGATCACAAGTTCAAGGCCAAACTAGGCAATTTAGCAAGACTCAGTCTTTAAAAAAAAAAAAAGACTGGAGATGCAGCTCAGTAGTAAAGCACCCTGAATTCAGTCTTCAGTATTAGGGGGAAAAGAGAGAGAGAAAGAGAGAGAGAGAGAGAGAGAGAGAGAGAGAGAGAGAAACCCTAGTCACTTACCATCATTCAAAGTGGGGTAGATGGAGCATTTATCTCTTATCTTTGAAGTCTGAAGACTATCATGTAAGTAAATTTCCACTGGGATTGCTGCTGCCAGCTATCAATTTTTCAGCCTCTGTAAAGCCAATAGCCAATTTAATAGATAAGAAGAACACCAAAAAAAAAAAAAAAAGTCACATTAAGTCAGAATGCATTTTCAGTTATATAGACCATACAGTACCACAAAAATGAAATACTTTTTCTAAGTCATAGGTTTATACAAGTCAATCAAAAATATTTTTAGGGAGCTCCTGGATAGAGTTAGTAATTTCCATTCTCATGCAAATCACCACAGAGATCTCCAAACACCCTGGTTTCTCTATGTCTCTTTATGTCCTAAACAAGTACCAAAGCCATAAATATCCAAGCTTTCCTGTTACTCAAAGAGCTGATCCCCCAAAATTGGCTCAGGCGTATCCCAAATTGTTCAGAAGAGGCCCAAATAACAAGAAAATAAAGGAAGGCCAAGACCCAACATGCACTGTTGGAGAGGATGTATCCGGCATCTAACTTGGGTCTATAGATTTTTTTTTTTAATCATTTTCTGTTTCACCAAAAGCAGCAAGTCCAGTCAACACTGGCTCAATGGGAAAGAAAGAAAACCAAGTTTTGAAATTTCAAGGACTGTATTAATCTGTTCCCTATATTTAGGGATTACTAGGCAAAGCCCCTCGGGTCATCTTATCCAAATGATACCACTAGAAGACACTAGTCTCTTCTTGGTCAGCAAATTCTACCACAGGGTACCCTCATCATAGGTTTGGCACTGAGGGTCTCAACAGGCTGGACTCAGTCACATTCCTGATCCAGAGTAAAAGAAAAATAATAAAAATGAAATTATTTGTTAAAAAAATGAATTTATTTTAGCTTGGTCAAACTGAACCTCCAGAAACATTAGAATTAAATAAGGGAAGAACAAAATCAGTGGTCCCAGAGATATGCATATGTATCAGGTTTAATAGGGTTGCAAATATGATTTTCAGCTCCTGCTGCTATTCTCCTGACAACAAGGGTCCCGACTTTGGCGAAGTAGTTCCCATCAGCATCCATTCTCTGCATGAGATGATTGTCTGCAGGAAGCTGAGCTAGAGAAATAACTTAAAGAACAGGTTAGCAGAACAATAGCCGGGTCTTCTTCAATTTTTCCAATTTGAAAGAAGCAGGTGTTAAGCTGCTATAATGGTTTCTGGTTAAGACAGTTTCCAGAATCATTTTATGTTTTCTGTCCCAAATCTAAGATCAGTCATTTCTCCAAAAAAGTCTTGGCTTAACAAAACTATTAATTTCATTGAAGCTGTGATACTGAGAAATATATATCTGGTTTTCCTCCCTATTTGCTGACATAAAACTCCTAAACCCCTTGGAATCTCCAGGGTAAAGAGTGTTTTCTGTGTGTTAAAGAGATGGAGTGGGGGCTGGATGCCCCTCATTCTATCCTACATACTTGGCCCCATGCTTCTATTTCACCTGAATGTTCATCTGTATCCTTTCTAATATCTTTTGTAATAAATGAGTAAAAGTAACCAGGAATGGTAGCTCATGCCTTTAATCCCAGCAATTCAAGAGACTGAGGCAGGAGGATCACGAGTTTAGGGGTAGTCTCAGAAATTTAGTGAGTCTCTTTCAAAAAGTAGAAAATTTTAAAAATGGCTTGGGATGTAGCTCAGCGGTAAAGCACCACTGGATTCAATCTTGATAGATAGATAGATAGATAGATAGATAGATAGATAGATAGATAGATAGCCTGCTTCCATGTAGAGACAACAGACAAGCCCAGGAAGATCATCACCAAGATGTCTTCAGGCTGTGTTACACCAGAGGTAAGGTATTGGTAACCTCCAGGGACACTACAAGATTATAGGGTAGAAACTATAATACCTAAGATCTGCACTGCCAGAGAAGAAGACAAATGAACGACATGAAAAAAACAAGAAAAGATAGACAGACAGACAGATGGAAGTAAAGTGTTTCCCTCAGTCCTGTGAGCTGCTCTAGTAAATTATAAAACTCAAGAAGGACTTCATGGGAAATTCACTTTACAACTGGCTGGTCAGTTAGAAACTGACAATTGACATCTGAAGTGGGGATGGGAGCAGTCTTTTTGGACTGAGTCCTCTACCTGTGAGATCTGACCCTAACTCCAAGTAGACAGTGTCTGAATAAAATTGAATTAGAGAATTCACAGCTGGTGTCTGTTGCAGAAATGGAGAATTGATTATTTGCTTGGTATGTGGTAAAAATCCTCCCACACATCTGGGGTCACAGAAGTATTCTGTGTTGATTGTCGAAGAGAGAGTGGGAAAAACACTATGGTTTTTTCCATCTCACAATAAAAGTCTATCTGAAAATTGCTCAAAACATTTTTTTTCAGAAATGCTAGATACTTCCCAGTAAAGAGTTTAATTATGTAACAAAATTCTAAACCACTTTGTTTCTCAAATTTGAGACAATTTCATTTCTTATGAATAGCGAAATGTTTTATAAATTCATAAAAGAGTTACACAAGATGTAAAAGATATTATAGTTATGTGCAGTCCTCATGTTTAGGAGATGTCATTTTGAGGGAGAAAGACCAAGAAAAGAGATCAAGATAGAGCCGATGAATAAATTTTGGAGATTAGATTCTGAATTCACTAGCACTACTGCTTCCTTTCTCCTTCCTTTTGAATTTTTTTTTTGGGGGGGGTAGGGTTACTAGGGATTAAACCACATCCCCAGCTCTTTTTGAAATATTTTATTTAGAGACAGGGCAGGCCCAACATGAGGAAGAGGCAGAGCAGACTGACTCTGACTCCATGCACAGAGGAGGAGACCGACCCTGCTGCAGCCCCCCATCTACCAATGTATCTCCCAGCCTGCTCCCATGTAGAGACAACAGACAAGCCCAG
This sequence comes from Spermophilus citellus, assembly GCF_964194105.1. Classification (NCBI taxonomy): domain Eukaryota; kingdom Metazoa; phylum Chordata; class Mammalia; order Rodentia; family Sciuridae; genus Spermophilus; species Spermophilus citellus. The sequence continues at coordinate 215,916,459 of NC_138184.1, forward strand.
GAAGATCATCACCAAGGTGTCTGCAGGCTGAGTTACATCAGAGGCAAGGTATTGGTAACGTGCAGGGACTCTACAAGATTATAGGGTAGAAACTGTAATACCTCAGATCTGCACTGCCAGAGAGGAAGACAAATGAACAACATGAAAAAACAAGGAAAGAAAGTGCCCCCCAATAAACCAAGATGCTACAATAATAGAATCCATTGACAGCACAGTAGATGAAGCACAGTCAGAGAAGGAGTTCAGAATGTACATAATTAAAATGATCTGTGAAGCACAGAATAATATAAGAGAGCAATTACAGGCAAAAAATTGATCACTCCAACAAAGAGATAAGAGAGCAAATACAGGCAATCATTGATCACACCAACAGAGAGATAAGGGAGCAAGTACAGGGAATAATTGATCACACCAACAAAGAGATAAGGGAGCAAATACAGGTAGTAATAGATTACTTCAAGAAAGAGCTAGAGATTCTGAAAAATAAAAACAAACAGAAATCCTTGAAATGAAGGAAACAATAAACCAAATAAAATTTTCAATAGCTAGCATCACAAACAGAGATCACCAAGATCACTTAGAAGACAGAACCCCAGGCAATGAAGACAAAATATATAATCTTGAAAATAAACTCTGCCACACAATGAAGATGGTAAGAAACCATGAACAGAATGTTCAAAAATTATGGGATAGCATCAAAACATCAAATCTAAGATTTATTGGGATAGAGAAAGGCACAGAGATTTAAATCAAAGGAATGCACAATGTCTTCAATAAAATGATATCAGAAAATTTCCCAAGCATAAAGAATGAATTGGAAAATCAAATACAAGAGGCTCACAGGACACCAAATAACAAAATTACAACAGATCTACATCAAAACACATTATAATGAAAATGGATACCAACCAAGAATCCAATATCCAGCAAAATTCAGCTTCAGATCTGATGATGAAATAAAAACCTTCCATGATAAACAAAAGTTAAAAGAATTTAGATTGAGAAAGCCTGCACTACACAACATTCTCGGAAAAATATTCCATGAGGAGAAAACAAAAAACAACAATGAAAATCAAATAAAGGAGGAACTACACCAAAGGAAAAGCCATTAAAGAAGAAACCAAGACAGGTTAAAAACCAAAAATAAACCAAAATGACCAGGAATAAAAACTATGTCTCAATAATAACCCTGAATGTTAATAGCCTAAACTCATCAATTAAAAGACATAGACTGGAAGATTGGATTTTTAAAAAAAGACCCAACAGTATGCTGCCTTCAAGAGACTCATCTCACAGGAAAAGACATCCACAAACTGAAGGTGAAAGGATGGGAAAAAAACATATCACTCACATGGACCTCGTCAACAAGCAGGGGTTTCCATCCTCACATCAGATAAAGTAAACTTCAAACCAAAGTTAGTCAGAAGGGATAACAAAGGTCGTTTGATACTGCTTAAGGGAACCATATATCAACAAGAAATAACAATCATTAATATCTATGCCCTCCAAAATGGGGCATCTATGTATATCAAACAATCCCTTCACAACTACAAGAATCAAACAGACCACAACACAATAAAACTTGGTGGCTTTAACAAACCTCTCTCACCATTGGACAGATCTTCCAAACAAAACTAAACAAAGAAACCATAGAACTCAATAACATAATCAATAATTTAGACTTAACTGACATATACAGAATATTTTATCCATCAACAAGCAAATACACTTTTTTTCTCAGCAGCACATGGATCCTTCTCTAAAATAGACAATATGTTATGCCAAAATGCAAGTCTTAGCACCTACAAAAAAAAAAAAATAGATACTACCCTGCATTCTATCTGACCATAATGGAATAAAATTAGAAATCAATGATAAAATAAAAAATAGATGCTACTCCAACACCTGAAGACTAAACAATACACTATTGAATGACACGAGGATAATGGAAGACATCAGGGAGGAGATTAAAAAAAATTTTTTTAGAGGTAAATGAGAACTCAAAATCTCTGGGACACTACGAAGGCTGTTTTAAGAGGAAAGTTCATTGCATTTAGCTCATTCATTAAAAGAATAAAAAGTTAACAAATAAAAGACTTGACATTACATCTCAAAGTCCTAGAAAAAGAAGAACAAATCAATACCAAAAGTAGTAAAAGATAGGAAATAATTTAAATCAGGGCAGAAATCAGTGAAACTGAAACACTTAGCTACCCTAATGAAAAGAAGAAGAGAGAAAATGCAAATTACTAAATTTGTGATGAAAAAGGAAACATCACAACAGACACTATTTAGAGACAGGGTCTCATAGAGTTGCTTAGCACCTCACTTTTGCTGAGGGTGGCTTTGATCCTTCTGCCTCAGCCTCCCAAGCCACTGGGCACCACGGCACCCTGCTAATTTTTTATTTTGATTGAGTTATTTAAATAGACTTTAGTTCTAGAGAAGTTTAAGTTTCATAGAAAAATTGAACAGAAGGTACAGAAATGTCCCATACACTCCCTGCCCTGCCACATAATAGCCTCCCCCATTATCAGCATGTCCCTTCAAAATGTTACAATCAATAAACTTCCAGTGATACACCATTAGCCCCCAAGTCCATAGACTACAGTAGGCTTCACTCTTGGTTGCTCTGACTTTATTTATTAAAATGTTTTGCCTGATTAAAAAAATCTATTTATTAAAAATGTAGAAAAATATACAGGTCACCTGCATTTTCACTCAGAAAAATAACACTGAAATATTTTGATGTATAGACTTCCAGATGGTCCTTCCTTCCTTCCCTTATTTATTTCTTCCTCTTCTCTTTTCTTCTTGTACTTTTTTCCTTATTTATTTATTTATTTATCTATCTATTTATTTATTTATGGTACTGGGGATTGAATTCAGAGGCACTCAATCACTGACCCACATCCTTATCCCTATTTTGTATTTTATTTAGAGACAGGGTCTCACAGAGTTGCTTAGCGCCTCACTTTTGCTAAGGCTGGCTTTGGACTTGTGATCCTCTTGCCTCAGCCTCCTGAGCTACTGGGATTACAAGCATGCACCACTGTGCCCAGATTATTTTCTTTCTTTTTTTCCCACCTGTTTGTAAGGAAGATTTTCTTTTCTTGCATCCTGAACAAGAAAAGATTTAAAGGCTATGTAGGACTTCATTGTATAGTTACAAAAATTTAAGTGAACTTTTAGCACTGGTTTATACTTGTTTCTACTTTTTGTTTATCTTAACAATTGCTCTGATTTTTTTTTAATTTCTATATAAGCAATTATTTTTATTTGGCATACTTTTTTCCATAAAACAAAATCCTCAGAGTAGAATTTGGGGGTCAAAATAAATGTAATTAAAATTTTGGCCATAGATTCCAACTCTAACGGATCGATTCTCCCACTGCTGCAATCAAACTTTTATGACACTATGCTCTTATGAAATGTATTAGGAGACAGCAACTTGCCAGTCGCTCAGCTGATGGCATCTAGAATGGCTCAGCGAGTATCGTTTTCCATTTCCAAGAAATGGAATTTATTAGCGTGAGAGGCAAACTGGAGTCATTCATTGTAGAAGTTAGACTTGAAAGTCTACAAAGTTCTGAAGTCAATTATTCCAACAGAAAGTGAGACTTAAATTGCATATTTTATTATCATATCTCATCTGGAGTGATTCCATTCAAATATTTATGAGCAATGAATAATGAATTGAGTGTAATAACTAGTTATTTCTCTTAATGATTGATATTCATATAAAGGAAGGAAAATATGCTCAGGGAGTAAAGTATGATTGGATCTCATGATTTCTATATAAACTTTTTTTGCTGTGGGTTGTGTAGGAACTCACAGTTCTGAAAGGATGTTTCCTCTTTTTCCTTTGAGGGAGGAGTGGTGCTGAGACGGAAGTCTGAAATAATGGAAAAGATTTCTTTTGTTGTTTTGGTTTTTGTCTTTTGTTTTTTCAGTGCTAGAGATTGATCCAGGGTCTTCCTCATGCTAGGCAAGCACTCTACCATACTGAGCTGCATCCCCCGCTCCCCACTTCATTTTATTTTGAGGGAGTGTCTTACTAAGTTGCCCGGACTGGCCTCATACTTGTGATCCTCCTGTCTCAATCTCCTGAATAGTTGGAATTACAGGCATGCACCATCATGTCCAATCATAATGAAAAAATTTCTAGAAGGATTTCCAAAAATATGAGATTACTGGGCATACAACAACATTTGGTGCAGAGCTACTAGCACCTATAATGTTAAAGACCTGTGTGAGGCCAATGGTAGTAAAGCAATTAAACTCAGCTGCTGACCCTACAATTTAGTTGAAAAGACAATGGCTCATAATACAATATAAGCAACATTTGTGTCCTAAAAAGGAGAATAAATTATTTGGGGGAGAATACCAAAGAAAATGGGGCTACTCAAGTAGGATCTCTAGTCATTAAAGTCTATAACAGATGTTAAAAGAAAAATTCAGAGATATCCTAAATTTAGTTACAGGGCAAAGAATGGAGAGAGGAACAGGGATAGAATTTAATCAGCTAACAGGCCAACCAAACCAAAGGAAAAAAAAAAAAAATCAGGTGCAGAGACACTCAACTGTAATCCCAGCAACTCGGGAGGTCAAGGCAGGAGGATTGTAGACTAGAGGTCAGTCTCAGTGATTTAGCAAGGCTCTGTCTCAAAATAAAAAAGAGTTGGAGGCATAGCTCAAAGGTAGAGAGCCCTTAGGTTAAATCTCCATACCATAATAAACAAATAAATTAAAAAGAGAGAAAAGAAACCGTACCACCTATCTAAATGTACGTTGGAACCCTTGATTCAAAGCCCTGGGTGGAGGAGGAGCATCCAGGCAATCACTACATTCTGCTTATAACCCCAGCAATCAAGAGGCAACGAGTACCTCTTAGAGATTATTCTCCAAGATCAAAACCCACTCACTCTACCTCATATTGTCCCACCCACTTTGTCCAACAACATAATTAATTGGTGCTTTCTTCTCCCCAGATTCTCATTAAAAACACTCTGGTTTTCTAGATGCAGTGAATATTTTTCCAATTGCTGCCCAGCCTTGCTGGTGACTTAGGAATTTGTCCCAGTCCTGGTCCTTTCTTTCTGTTTGGCATTTGTTATGGCTCAGCAAATCCTTTTATTTCAGAGATCTCTGGTACTCTAGAACTTTAACACAGACAACGCTTGATTATGGTTATAACACTAAAAATATGCAAAATCATTGTTTCTATGAATTTTTCAGGCTAGAGAGAGGTTGGGAATACACATAATCACTATTGTTGTCTTTTTTTAAAATGACGTGAAGCTGGGCGTGGTGGTACATGCCCGTAATTCCAGCAACTCAAGAGGCTGAGGCAGGAGGAGTGCAAATTTGAGATCAGCCTATGGCATTTAGTTTTCACACATCTTTTATTGAATTTTGTATTTTTGGATAACACCTTTTAGGGAGCTTGTGATGAACAATATATAGAACTTAAACCAATTGTCAACTGAAATTCACAGATTAAATTTTAAAGGAGAGACTGGAGACATAAATCAGTGGTAGAAAACCCTGGTTCAATATCTAGTACCAAAATAATAATAATAATAACAACAACAACAACAAAGCCAGGTGAATACAAAAGGAAAATTTTCAGGTTTGCTAATGATTTTTTTCTCATAGTTCTGAAGGCATTTCCCATTGCTTTCTGGCTTTCTGTGCATTGCTAAGTTTAATCCCATTCCATTGTTAATCTTCTGTTTATAAGTTGTCTTTTTTTCCATTTCCCTCCTTAGAAGTTTCTAAGATGCCTGATTATACTTCATGTTCTAAGTAGCTTCCTCTTCTTTTTTTGTGGCTTACAGCCAAAGAGGACACACACACTTCCTTCCTTTCCCATGATGGTAGCTAAGACTTGGCTGAAATATTGAACAAGGCTTTAGGAAATGTTTAAGGGACTTAGAATGAGCCAGGCATGGCGGTACACGCCTATAATACCAGTGTTATGGTTTGGATGTGAGGTGTCCCCCAAAAGCTCACGTGTGAAACAAAGCAAGAACGTTCAGAGGAGAAATGATTGGGTTGTGAGAGTCTTAACCCAATCAGCAAATTAATCCCCTGATAGAGATTAACTGAGTGTAACTGAAGTGGTAGGTGTGGCTGGAGGAGGTGGGAATTGGGGTGGGCTTTGGGGTATATATTTTGTATCCAGCAAAAGGAGACCTTTCTCGGGGCTGGTGATGTGGCTCAAGTGGTAGCGCGCTCGCCTGGCATGCGTGCGGCCCGGGTTCAATCCTCAGCACCACATAAAACGAAGATGTTGTGTCCGCCGAGAACTAAGAAAAAATAAATAAATGTTAAAATTCTCTCTCTCTCTCTCTGTCCCCCTCTCTCTTACTCTCTCTTTGAAAAAAAAAAAAAAAAAAAAAAAAAAAAGGAGACCTTTCTCTCTGCTATCTGATCATCAGGTGAGCTGCTTCCCTCCACTACACTCTTCTGCCATGATGTTCAGCCTCACCTTGAGCCCTGAGGGATGCAGCCTGCTGTCTGTGGATTGAGACTGTGAGCCTCCAAATAAACTTTTCCTCCTCTAACGTTGTTCTGGTTGGCCCGTTTAGTCACAGCAGTGAAAAAGCTGGCTAAAATGCCCCACTTCTAAGAAGACTGATGCAGGCGGATCACAAGTTCCAGGCCAGCCTCAGCAACTTAGTGAGACTGTCTCAAAATGTAAAAAGGCTGGTGGGTGGATTATGGCTCAGTGGTAGAATACTTGCCTAGGATATGTGAGGTCCTGGGTTTAATCCCCAGTATCTCTCTCTCTCTCTCTCTCTCTCTCTCTCTCTCTCTCTCTCTCACACACACACACACACACACACACACACACACACACACACACACACAATGTTAGAATGGAATTTCAACACAGTCAACTCAATATTTTTGTACTCATGATTCTTTTGTGTTGGGTGTGGGGACTGAACTCTGGGCACTTAACCACTGAACCACGTTCCCAGTCCTTTTTTGTATTTTATTTAGAGACAGGGTTTCACTGAGTTCGCCATCCTCCAGCCTCAGCCTCCCTAGCTGCTGGAATTATCGGCATGAGCTGCTGTACCTGGCTGTATTTATGATTCTTAATCCAACTATTCAATTAACAACTTTTTATCATGATAACCAAAATTTTATTGTTCTGACAATTTTTTAAATCAGAAAAATGACTTTCTCTCTGAAAAATATATTAAGTAAACATACTATAAGAAGTAATATTTTGACATTATAATTTCAAAGACTCACTAACTCACTCAAGGGTTTCCAGTTAGAGAAGCTCTGATGTGGAATGAATTTGAATTGTGCACTGTGTTTGATTTTTGCTTTGCCTGTTTCTAGGTTCATTAAGTGGCAGAGATTCTTCAGTCTGTTTTGGAATGCTCTTGGGTCTAGCCCTCATTTTATCCTAAAGGATTGTAATAGTTTTAATTTTAATAATAGTTTTGAGTGTGCAATACCTAGGATCCTCCAAAAGGCAGAAAAACTAGTGAAAAAAATGTAATGTAGCAGCCTGGGCAATGAAGTGAGAGCCTATCTGAAAACAAAATAAAATGGGCTGGGGATGGAACTCAGTGGTGGAGCATTGCCTAGCATGCATGAGGTCCTGGATCCAATCCCTAATAAAATGTGCATTAAAAAGAAGAAGAAGAAAAAAAAAACTAACCATTGAATAAAGATGGGTGTGATAAAGAAAATGAAAAGGAAATAAGATTAGAATATATTGAATCTTTTTAAGGGAGAGCTCACTGTATTGGGTATAAACTTTTGTGAATTATGAGAAGATAAAAAATTCTGAATCAATCATATATTGTGAAAATTGACCATGTCCACCAAAGGAGATCCTTCTAGCTGCAGTCTCAAGGGAGAGGAAATTCCTACCAAGTGTTCCTGACTCTGACCTTGAACACCTGACTGAAAGTCCATTAATAAAGTCTCCAGCATGTTACTCAGAAAGAGTGCCCTGCCCCCTCCGCTCCCTCCTCCACGACTAACTTAAATTCATCCTCTGGCAAGTTCAATAAACTTTATTATGCCTCAATCGAGGAAAAAATCATATTTGTTTCTTTTGAATTTTTTTGTTTAGTAGTTACACAAATTTGATTTATTTAGTTGTATTTCTCAGCAAAAAAAAAAAAAAAAAAATATGTGCGGCCTTAGGTTGGGATTTAAGGTATCATTGTCATTATGGTTTGGATATGGTCTGAGTGACAGTAAAGTTCTATTGTTGAAATTTCCACCCTTATGAAGTATTAAGGGTGGAAACTTAAACTGACCATAGTGTTTACAGGAAGGGCCTTTAAACGGTGATTAGCATCAGATAAGTCATTTGGTGGAGCCCTATGATTGGATCCTGGGGCTTTCCAAGAATTGGAAGAGGCAAATGCACCAACACATTTGTGCTCCTTTTCTTGCACCACCCCAGGACTCTGCCAGTTAGTAGGTCATCACTGGTTATGGGATCTTGAACCTCCAGAACTGTGAGCTAAATAAACCTCTTTTCTTTACAATTTACCTGGTCTTGCCAGTTGTGGTGGTGCACACCTGTAATCCCAGCCACTTGGGAGGCTGAGGCAGGATGATCACAAGTTCGTGGCCAGCCTGGGCAACTTAGTGAGACACTGTCTCAAAATAAAAATAAAAACAGCTGGGGTGTAGAGCAGAAGGGTGCCCCTGGGTTCAATCTCCAGTACCAATAAGTAAATAAGTTAAAAAAAAAAAAGTTTATCCAGTTTTTATTATTGTTCTTAGCAACAGAAGATAGACTCATACAATTATGTTTCCCCTTAAAATTAATGAAAAATCTTTCTTGAAAACAGATTTTTAATTAGCACCAGTGTTTTGAGAGAAAGAATTAAAGTTGTTAAGCAAAAGGATACTTGCCAATGGCATTGCTCATATTCCAAAAGTCCAAGTCCCAAATAAGGTCTTGTATTGGGAATCACTGAGCCTGGTTACCAGCCACACTGCAGAGGCCAGCCAGTTTATTGCCTCTTAAGATAACTATTGTTGAACTAAAGTGACCAAATAGTCCAGCAGGGTGTAATGGTGCATGCCTATAATTCCCCAGACTCAGAAGGCTGAGACATGAGGATTGCAAGTTTGAGGCCAGCCTCAGCAATTTTAATTTGATACAGGGTCTCACTAAATTGTTTAGGCTCTAAACAACTTAGTGAGACCCTGTATCAAATTTTAAAAAGTGGGGGGCTGGGGATGAGTCCTGTGTTCAATCCCTATTACTAAAAGAAAAGAAGTTTCAGAGGTGAAATGATTAGTGATGAGAGTTGTAACACTATCAGGGTGATAACTGAGGGCAGGTAGGGTGTTGTAGGGGAACGAGGTCATTGGGGGGGCATGCCTTTGGGGTATATATTTTATCTCTGGTGAACAGAGTTCTCTGCTTCCTCTTTGCCATGTACTGAGCTGACTTCCTCTGCTACATTTTCCTCATGATGTTCTGCCTCAAATGGGGCCCAGAGCAACAGTGTGAGCCAGCTGTCTGTGAACTGAGACCTCTGAAACCATGAGTGCCAAATAAACTTTTCCTTCTCTAAAATTCTTCTAGCTGGGTCTTTTGGTCACAACATACAAAAGCTAACTAAAACAGCAACTTATTGAGATGCTATCTCAAAATTTAAAAAATGACTGGGGATGTAGCTCAGTGGGAGAGTAATTGCCAAGGATGCTTAAAGCCCTGGGTTCCATCCCCTATCCCGGCACTGAAGGAAAAAAAATTGTCCAAAGTCAACACTTTATTTTTTTTCTGATACTGGAGATTGAACTCAGGGGCCCTTAACCACTGAGCTACATTGCCGGCCCTTTTTAATATTTTATTTAGAGACAGGATCTTGCTAAGTTGCTGAGGCTGGCTTTGAACTCATATTCCTCCTGCCTTAGCCTCCTGAGTCACTGGGATTACAAGCATGTGCCACCGTGCCCAGCCAAAGTCCACACTTTTGAGAGTGAAAGAGGAGTTCCTAATAGCTGCAAGAGGAAAATCAATGTTATTATGAGACTATGCCAGGCAGGTGAGGGATGCATGGTCATTGTGCTTTGAATCTGTGTCCTGGAGTTAACAGTGGGCTGTTATATGTTTAACTGGGAGAAAAAAAATCCATTTGTAGTTTGCTGATTTCCATGGTGTAAATATTTTCACCACAACCAATATTAAGCTATCAGTAGTTTAATATCCAACTTGCAAGAATCCTGAACACTTAGCAATGGGCTCTTGCTAACCAGCTCCAGCATACCACTGCATGGAGTCTAGGCACTAAATTTAAAGCTCATTTCTTCATTTAATTTATTCAAGAATTATTTGGTGGAGATATATATATATATATATATATATATATATATATATATATATATCCGATAGGCCAGGTATTGTGGCATATCAGAATACAGAGAATATTTTATTTTATTTTATTGGAATATTTTATTCCAACATTAGTTGTGTACTAAAATCTGAGAATAAAACCCTGTGCTATCAATAATCTGGTCTATGTCAAGTAGCATCAAGATTAGTGTAGGAGCCAGGCAGGGTGGCACAGTCCTGTAATCCCAGAGACTCAGGAAGATCACAAAGTTGAGGCCAGCCTGGGCAATTTAGCAGAATCCTGTCTCAGAATTTTTAAAAAGGGTCGGGGATATAGCTCAGTGTTAGGGCACCTGTCTAGCACAGGCAAAGCTTTTGTTTTCATCTCTCATATGAGGGGGCAAAAATCAATGTGGTTCCTTGGCTAGTCTTTTTTCCAGCATGAAGGGATGACCAGACCTGCATATAAGTTCAGCAGTGTTCAATATCCTGTGATCTGTGGACAGCCAACATTCTAAATAATATAATTATAGACACACCCAAAAATAAAAAGAAGTAACCAGAAAGTTAGTATTTCCATAAATGAAATTCTAAAGGAAACAATATTCAGATACATAATTGTGTCTACATGAGGATAGATGTTATAGAATTATGTAGCATGCTGTTCTGAAAAATTAAAAATAAAACTGGATCCCAGGATATGAGAATGATCTGGGAGTTGCCATGAGACCACTTAAAGAAGACAGGGTGCTGGGTGCAGCTCTGTGGTAGAGCAGGTGCTTCCCATGTCGGAGGGCATGGGTTTTATCCCCAGCACTTAAAAAAAAAAAAAAAAAAAAAAAAAAGGAAGACAGGTCCAGGATTGCAGACTACAATTTATCAGGGATTTATTGTCAGAAATATGGTGGAAGGGAGCAATAAAACCAGTGAACCCCCATGATTGGGTCGGAGGGAGAGGGCTTGTTTAGTCGCCAGGAGAAAAGTGACTTTCATCTAAGACAGAATGTGCTTTCTTATGACCAATTAACATCAAGGACATCAGGCACATTCCTACCATGGATGATGCTTGGGTATGTTCACAAATCTGCACACTTTATATTTATAGTATGCTGGGAAACTATGCAAGGAAAACAGACAGGGCTACTCAGGGTTAGTCATGGCAGTTATAACTCAAGATAGTTGCAGTCCGGTCAAGCTGAATCCCTGCAAGCACTTTAGCTCCTGGACCAACAGCTCTGCTTCAGAAGGGTCTTTTTTCTTTTGGAGGTAGGGTACTACTGGACTGAACCCAGGAAGCACTTTACCACTAAACCCCTGTCCTTTTTACTTTTTTTAAATTTTGAGGCAGGATCTCACTATGTTGCTGAGGTTGGCCTTGAACTTGCCTTCTAACTCAGCCTTCCAGGTTGCTGACATTATAGGTGTATGCCATGTAGGGTCTTTAAGTCATATTTTTATAACCAAAGCAAAATTAGCATGGTTATCCTAGAACTCAGGGATAGTTGGTTGGTCTTCACTTAAATAAAGCCTCTCTCTCTAGGAGGTAGAGGATGGCTTGCCATATATGTATGTGTATGTATGTATATATATATATGGTGTTGGGGATCAAAAAATTTGAACCCTTTTGCATCTTACGGATATATATATATATATATATATATATGTCTATATATATATATATATATATATATATATGTCTGTGTGTGTGTGTGTGTGTGTGTGTGTGTGTGGTGCTGGGGATTGAACACAGGGCCTTGTGCATGCTAGGTAAGCACTCTACCAACTGAGATATATCCTTAGCCCGGTATTTATATTTTAAGTGACAATTGTTTTCAGTCTTCAGGGTCTACTCCTACTGAAGCCAAGACTTAATTATGGTCACCTTCTCACATATCATAACCAACAATTTCTTACTCCTTATTATGTTCTGAATATGATTTATTTATGTTCAAGAGACTATTGTAATTGAAGGCTTGGTTCACTGGATGGTGCTATTGTGTGGAGTGTAACCCTTGGGCTTGGTGGATTTCTTGGGTCATTGAGTGTGTGCCCATTCTGCACACATGAATCTGCCATGACAATAGCCAGGAAGGCCTTTGCCAGAAGTGAGTCAAAGCAGACACTTGAATCTCCAAAACTATGAGCTAAATAAACCCTTTCTCTTTATGAAGTTAGTTGCCTCAGGTATTTTGCTGTAGTGATAAAAAGCTAACTAATATGCTCCTTAACAACATCCTGAGACTCTGGACTGTGTTCTTGGTAATAGAATACAAAGTTAACACAAATGCTTTTCCTGTGAAGCCCATATTTCTGTTGGAGACAGATATAATTCTATACATAATTAACTTTCATAGAAATTAATAGAGATACCACTAAATTCTATAGGTCCTCAAAGAGAATTAGTTCTCAAACTAATGACATGAGAGTCACAAATCAATTTTCTAGCAATAATTAGCATGTGCTTACCACCAGCTGTGACTGCTGTCTAGAAGGTTTATTCAATAGTATCAGGTATGCTTGTATACACTTTGAATTTTGCATCAGGTCTATGTAGTTCCAATTCAAAAATACATAATTTTGCTAGGCACAGTGGTGTACAACTGTAATCCCAGCAATTTGGGAGGCTGAAGTAGGAAGAGTACAAGTTAAAAATCCAACCTGCATAATTTAATGAGACCCTGTCTCAAAATAAAAAATAAAATAAAGTACTGGGGATGTAGCTCAGTGGTAAAATGTCTCTGAGTTCTATTCTTAGTACTGCAAAAAAGAAATAAATACATAAATTTTATTTATTTATTTGTTTATTTATTTATTTATTTATTTAGTACCAGGGCTTGAACCCAGGGCCTTACATGACTGGGCAAGTGCTCTAAAACAGAGCTACACACCCACCACTTTTTATTTTTTGAGACAGGTTTTCCTTTTCCCTCATTATCATGGCTGGCTTCAAAGTTGAGGTCCTCCTGATGTGGCATTGCATAAATGCAAGTCTCAGCTAGGCAACTTAGCAAGACCCTGTTTCAAAATAATGTTTGGGTTTTTGTTTTTGTTGTTGTTTTGTTTTTTGAACTAGTTCAGTGGTTGTTTAGCTAGCATGCACAAAGCCCTGGGTTCAATCTTCAGTACCTTAAAAAAAAAAAAAAAAAAAAAAAAGAAAAGAAAAGAAAAAAGAATCTGAGAAGACACATGCATATAGAGAAATCTGATAATCTGATAAAAATTACAAGTGGTATTTCAAATTAGGGAGAAATGGATGAACCATTTAATGAATGTAGTTGGTACCAGTAATTATCCATATGAAAATAAAAATCAATGTAGTTTGCCCTCCTCTTTTTACCCTCAAATTAATAAAGGGTGCATGTCACGGAGTAGTCACTATATTATGTAGTTGTTCAAAAGAATGAAGTACATCTATGAGTAAAAATTTTAAAAATCTTCAGATTGAAAAATTAACGAATATGTCACAGAAAAAATATATACAGCACGACATTTTTTAATTTTATATTTTTGCTACTAAGGATTGAAACCAGGATCTCTTAACCATTGATCTACCTCCCCAGCCCTTTATATTTTTTATTTGATACAGGATCTGGCTAAGTTGTTCAGGGCCTTCCCAAATTGCTGAGATTGACCTCAAACTTGTGAACTTCCTCTTGAGTCACTGGGATTATAAGTGTGTACCATGGTGCCTGATCAGCACAATCTTATTTATGGATGTTTGTACATGTGTGGAGGGAGAGACAAATCCCAATCTCTGAATGCATATATGTGTATGACTGCAAAAGTACAGAAAAACAACTGTCACCATGGTTACCATGAGAGGAGTAAGGGCTGAGTAGAACTGCTAGGGACCATGTGTCACATCACTAATGTCCCCCAACCAATTTGCACTTGATCTGCTGGTAACAGAATTTCTTTTCCTGCTGAGTTTTATCGTGGTACATGACTATTGCCCTATCCCAACACACTGTGGAGCTAGGTATGGCCTCGTAACAACATAAATTCAGTGAAAGTGGGTGCTCAACTTTTGTGTTACTTGGTTAATATTGCTGCCTTGCAGTTCCTCTCTTTCCCTAAGTGAGACACAGGATGCTGGCTAGGCAGATCTGGCCATGTAGAAAAGGGCATCATTTTAAGGGATGAGAGAGTAATAAGCTAAAAGAAATGTGTTACCTTGAAGACAGAGAAGCAGACATACAGATTCACCTTGGGCTATGTTATATGAAACAGAAAAAAATTCAATATTGTTCGAGTCACTGAAATTGTCATAGTAGCTTAGTCTTAGACCATAATTTAATACAAGCTAAAATATCTGTCAAGACAGTATCCCTTCCCCAAATTATTTTATAATGAAATCATAGACAATCATTGGAATTTTTAAAAATGAATCTATAGGTGCTCATGTGTATAGCTGTGTATCTTTTTCTGCTTAGGCTGCTCTAACAAAATATCATAGATTAGGTGTCTTCAACTACAGATATTTATTTTTCACAGTTCTGGAGGCTGGAAAGTCCAAGATCAAGGGTTCTGGCCAATTTTGTTCTTGGAGAAGTCTCTCTTCCTAGCTTGCAGACCACTAGCTGCCTTCTCCCTATGTCCTCACATGGTCTTTTCTTATGTATGTATAGAGAAAGAGACCTCTGGTCTCTCTTATAAGAGAAGACACCCATCCAATTGGATTAAAACTTATGATGTAATAACAAATATATATAAATATATATTTAGGAGTGCCACACTCCTGTAATTCCAGTGACTCAGGAAGCTGAGGTAAGACAATCTCTAAATCAAGGCCAACTTCAACAATTTAGCAAGACCTTGTCTCAAAATAAGAAATAAAAAGATCTGCACACCTATAATCCCAAGCAGTTTGGGAGATGGAGGCAGGAGGATTGCACGTTCGAAGCCAGACTCAGCAAAAGTGAGGCACTAAGCAACTCACTGAGACTCTCTCTCTAAATAAAATACAAAATAGGGCTGAGGATGTGCCTCTGAGCGCCCCTGAGTTCAACTCCCCTCCCACCTCCCCTCCAAAAAAGATCTGGACATGTAGCTCAGTGGTGAAGTAAGTGTCTCTGGATTCAAATCCCAGTACTGAAAGAAAGAAGTGGGGAGGAAGGAATAAAAAGTGACAAGAGTGCTAGGAGTATGTTTTGTTCTAAAATATTGTCTTTGACCTTTGGTTGCTGCCTGAAGAGTTTCTATAAAACCCCTGAAATTTCCGGAGTAATAGGGATGAGGAAAGTGTTTTTTTTTATTCATAATAAACCACTTTCAAGAACCCCTGAGTATATGCTAATGAAGTGACTTGCAGAATGACATCTGGTCACCAGAAAGACCAAAAGACATGACAAAAGAGTTGAAAGTTTCAGTCCCACCCTCTGACTTCTGGGGAAGCAGAGGAACTGGAAATGGACTTAATCCCCCTGACTGATTGTGATTCATCAATCATGCCTATGTAATGAAACCACCATAAAAACCCTACGCATGAGATCTGGAAGCTTCCAGGTTGATGTATACAGGAAGGTGCTAGGAGAGTAGTGCCCGCAGAAAGAGCAGGAAACTCTCCAACTCCTCCCATATCTCGCCCTGTGTCTCTTTCATTGGATTGTTCCTGAGATGTATCCTCTCTAATAAGCCAGTAAATGAAAGTAAAGTGTTAGGAAAACACTGTGACTGCTCTAGAAAATTTCTGAACCTGAGAAGAGGATTGTGGGAATCCTCATTTTGTAGCCAATCTAGAGAAGGGGTTCACAACTCAATCCAAAACACTGAGTTAAAAATTTTACTAAATCTGGATGGAATGGCTCATGCCTATAATCCTAGCAAGTCAGGAGGCTGAGGCAAGAGGATCACAAGTTCAGAGCCAGACTCCAGCCTCGGCAGTTTAGCAAGTCCTTGACTCAATAAAAATAAAAAGTGTTAGGTAGCTAGTCAGTCATGAACACGTGGGTAGGAGAACCACAATGACTTACAAAGAGGGCATCAGACGTGTACATCCAAGGGAATCCATAGGTCATAAGGTGGGAATCACAGCAAATCTTATTGTAAGGAACATATTTAGATGATGTATTTTAATGTCCAGTATGTCCTGTAGCTATTGTAGGGAGCATGTTGAATGTTGGAGGATAGACCACTTGGGTGTAACCAGAAATATCCATGGGCATTACTCAATAAATGTTAAGCTCAACACCAATATAAACTGAAAACACAAGACCACATGTGGTTATGTCCAAAGACACTTTGATGAGACAGATCACTCCATTGTCATTGTCCTATGAGGACGTGAGGACATGGACTCACCATGCTGTCATCTGAATTGGCTGGAAGGAACCACTGGATGACGGGGTGATCAGTCTCATGTGTGATGTTAGTGTGATCTTAATATACATATGACATTGAAAGACAATCCACCTTTGAGTTATTATTCAAGTAAACCACTCAGACAGTTATCAAAACAGATGAACATCTGGAAAATGGGAACTGGTACACTAACCTTCCCTCTTAAGCAGGTCCTCAGCACCCTCACAAAGAAAATTTGCTGAGGGCTAAACAAAGGAATAATAAACTGTTTAAGGGAGTATGAGAGAATAGGACAAGAACAAAGGGAGTCCAAATCCTTCAAAGCCCCAGACTCAGGGGCTTTCTAGAAATATACAATATAGGACACTGTACAATAAGGCACATGAGCAACTTTGTCTGACTCATGTGTCTTTCTAGCAACTTCTTGAAACTTAGGGTGATATTGGGATAATATCCCTGCAGTGCATATATTGTACAGTGTCCTCATTTCTCTCTTTTCCAGTAAATTCCTGTCTACGTGCTGTGCAACTTGCTTGAAATTCTTCCTGCAGGATCACAAGAACCAGTGCCTGTGGACCCCCCTTGGCTGGGTGGGTCTCCTCTGCCACAAAAATGGCTGAGATTTTAGTTCAGTGTAGATCACCCCTGGGTTCAATCCTTCACCTCACACACAGTAATTGAAGGGAAAGCGAGGAATGATAGATAGGTAAGTGAGAAAAGAGATGGAGACCAGGCAGAGATACATAGGAAAGTTTATTTGTCAGAGCTGACAAATAAAGGCCATCTCTTCATAGCAGAGTGAGGCAAAACAGGCTTGGGTTCCCGGACTTTTAGGGGCCAGGTTCAGGAATCAAAGCTGGGTGGATCCTAATGCCAATGGTTAGGGGTTGGGTCGGTATGAGGAGTGGTGAGCCTTTCTGAGAAATGCACTTGGGTGGGAAAGCAAAACTTTTTCCTTAAAATGGCAACTGTCACTTAAGATGGCCATCTAGATGCTAAGCAAGGACCTTATATCCTCCCTCCTTTTTTATTGGACCTCCTTAGGGAACCAGGACATAGTTCAATCTTCTGTAACTGCTTCCTGCTGGGAAGGGTCAGTGTTTGAATCCCTCATTAGGGACACAGGATGTCATTGTAATGATGATGGAGGTTGAGGGGTGGTGAAATGCTGTGCTCAGCGGCCCAATTTTTAGTGAGGGATTGTAACAAAAGTTGGTTTATAATTTGGTTATAGATTTTTTGGACCTGTTCTTGAGTAAATCTAATGATGCAGGGGATAAGCATTAACAGAAGGCCTATGACAAGGAGAGGGGTCAGGAAAGGAAGTGATCATTGGGGAAAGGGGTTATTTAGCTGCCATCCTTCATCCAAGGAGAGCCATTCTTTCCAACATTCAAGGTCCTGTTGGGGTTGTTTTATCTTCTCCTTTACTATACCAGATTGATTGACATAAAAATAGCATTCCTCCTGTAGGTACAAAGTCCGCCTTGTTTGGCCATAAGATCAAGGCCCCTTTGATTCTGTAGAACCACAGCAGCTAAAGAATCAAGCTGGGATTGTATGGTTAGTATGGTTTGAGCAAGTTGCTGTAAGTGTCCTAGAAATTGGAATGATAATTCCTGGTAATGGTACCCCAGGGAGGTGAGTGCAGAATGAGGGAGGAGGACAAAAATGAAAAAGGGAAGGGTGGTACTCATGGTTCTGCAGTGTCCTCAGGATCCTCAGAGACCGAAGGAAGATAGGGGGTTCCAGCCTTGGAGAAATGCAGCTTGAGAAGGCCTGTGGGTGTCACTGCATAAAAGGGTAAAGAAAACCATTTTAAATGAGAGTTATAAACCCAATATGGAATGCCCTCAAGGCAGGCTGCCAAGGAAGTGGTAAGAATGACCTGATAGGGTCCAGTCCATTTTGTGGAGAGTTGAGAGGAAGACAGGGGTCTGTTGGGGGGGTGCATTAAAAAGTATCAAGTCATCAGGAGACACAGTAGGAGAAGGGGAAGAGGCAGAACTAGGCTTTGCCAGAACAGCATTACTGTATTACCAAAGAAGGTTCCTAAGGTATGCAAGAAGGGGCCAGAAAAGATGAGGAGCAAGGGGTAGTGGAGAATCAGAGGGTGGTGAGCTGAGCAGGGAGATAGGCTGTCCATATAGAAGCTCAAAAGGGGAGATGTTGAGTGGCTTCTTTGGGAGGACCCATAACCTAAGAAGAGCCAAAAGAAAGAATTTAGTCCAATCTAAATGTAATTCAAGGGACAGTTTAGTGAGAAAGTTCTTTAAGGTCCAGTTAGTAAGTTCCACTTTGCCAGAGGCCTGGGGATGGTAAGGGATATGAAAATGCCAGGAGATGGTGAATGCCTTAACTACAGACCGTGAAACGTGGGAAGTAAATTCAGAACCATTATCAGATTGCAGTGAGGAGGGGAGGCCAAATCGGGGAAGAATGTGTTCAGCGAGGATGTTGACCACGGTCAGGGCACACTTATTGGTGATAGAAAAAGCCTTGACCCATCCTGAGAAGGTGTCAACTAGTACCAAGAGAAATTTGTACCCCTTGACCAGGAGCATATGGGTGAAATCCAGCTGCCAATCAGAGTAAGGAACATGTTCTCTTGCCTGGTGTAAGAAGGCAGGTGGGTGGAGATTGGAGGTGGGATTGGTTTTTTGGCAGATTTCACAGGAGGCAGGGAGGGTAGAGAAAAAATTATAGGTCATCTTGACAAAGTTTAAGGGGGGAAGTGAGAAATTGTTGTAAATATGTGGTGTTATGATGAAAGAGGTTGTGAAGGAAAGTAAGCATCTGTTGGGTGGTCAGGTGGGGAAGAGTCCATAGGGGGACTAGCAAGGCAGAGGACCACAGGTGGAGGAGGCTGTCGGAGGGCAGCAGCCCTGGCTCAGAGTCAGTCTGCTTTGTTATTGCCGAGTGTCACAAAGAAGGTGTCTGTCTGATGGGATTTACAATGTGAGATTCCAATGGCAGTGGGAAGCTCTGAGGCCTGAAGGAGATTGGAGATAAAGGGGGCATTAGTAATTGAGGTTCCCTTGGTGGTAAGAAATCCATGCTCCTTCCAAATAACAGAGTGAGAGAAAAGTATGTGGAAAGCATATTTAGAATCAGTGTAGACATTGAGGGAGGCTTCCTTTGCCAAAATGAAGGCTCTGATGAGGGTAACCAGTTCAGCCTGCTGATTGGATGGATTAAAGGGGAGGGAAACCACTTCCACTACTGAGGTTAGAGAGACTACAGCATACCTGCCAGCTGAACTCCCTCCTGAAGGAAGCAGGAGCCATCTGTGAACCATGTGCATGTTGCCTAGAGCAAGGGGCCTTCTCTATGTGTGAAACTCCAGAGTTTCGATGCATGAATGGGTAAGAGGAGAAGAGCTGGAAGAGTCCTGAGGAGCAGGGAGGAGAGTAGCAGGGTTTAAAGGTGAGCACGTGTGGAAAGTAAGACTGGGATTTTCCACCGGGGAAAGCTGTAGAGATAAAAGGCGACAGGTAGGTGAGGAATGTAAGCCCTTGTAGGTGAGGAGTTTCTTTAGGTGATAGGGAGCCAGGATGGTGAGTGGGGCCCTAAAGGTGAGTTTCTTTGACTTGTTAATGAGTAGAGAGACTGTGGTCAATGTTTATAGGCAAGGGGCCCATCCCCAAACAGTAGGGTCAAGACCCTTCAACAGATAAGCCACAGGGGCAAAGGTTGGCCCCAGCATGTGTCCAAGGAACCTAGAGCAAATCTCTTCTTTTCAGCCAGAGCAAATCCCTGCTTTTCAGTCATATAAAGATGAAATGGGCATGTGAGATCAGGGAGATGGAGAGCAGGGGCCTGGAGGAGAGCCTGCTGGAGCCTGGTGAAGGGCGTTGTAACAGAGTACAATAGGGGTTCAGAGAGTGGGCCCCAGGCTGCATCATATAGAGGCTTAGCCAATATAGAGTAGTTAGGAATCCAAGCTCTGAGGAATCCTGCCATACCTAGAAAGGAGAGAATTTCTTCCTTAGAGAGGGTGTTGATATATTAGAGATAAGGCCCTTTCTATCAACCATAATGACTTTGTGTGTAGACATCAGGAGGAGGCCTGCTTTGTTACAATTGCCAAGGAAACCTGTATCTTGGATGGAGAAACCCTATAGCCATGGGCAGAAAGGAAGTTAAGAAGTTTACAGGTGTCCTGATAACTGACCTCAAGGGAGGAACTGCAAAGAAGGAGGTCATCAACATATTGTAGCACCATAGACTGAGTGAGATGTATGGATGCTAGGTCCTTAGCCAAGACCTGTCCAAAGATATGAGGGCTGTCTTGCAACCCTTGGGGGAGAACTGTTCATATCAGCTGAGTGGAGTTATAAGACTCAGGATCTGTTCATGTAAAAGCGAAAATGTCTTGAGAGTCAGAATGGAGGGGAATAGAGAAGAAGGCATCTTTCAGGTCTAGTACTGAGAAGTACGAGGTCCTGGAAAGAATGGTGGAGAGAAGGGTATAAGGATTGGTTACCACAGGATGGATTGGGATGACCGCAGAGTTGATGGAACGGAGCTTTTGGACCAAGTAGTAGGAACCATTAGGCTTTTTCATTGCCAAGATGGGGGTGTTATAAAGGGAATGAGTAGGTCTAAGGAATCCCTTTTGCAAGAGGTCTTGAATGATAGGCTGTAAGCCTAGGAGTTTTTGACGGGAGAATGGGTATTGTGATTGGACCAGAAAATTGAGGGGGTCTTTGAGACTGATGTGAATGGACTTGTGGTGTGAGGTGATAGAAGAACTTGAAGCATCCCAGACAGTAGGGCCCACCTCAGAAGTGGGTAATGGGAAGGCACTGACAGACAGAATAGGAGATGGCCCTAAGATAAGGGTGAGGATCAGGGGAGCAGCAAGCAAGTCTGGATGGAAGCGTATATGAGGGAGAAGGAAAGTGTAGCCCCCAACTTTGTGAGAATGGCCCTTCCCATAAGGGGAAGAGGGCACTGTGCAATGACCAAAATGGAGTGAGTAAAAATTAAGAAAGCCAAAAGCGCAAATGAGCCTAGATGTCTGTAAGGGTTGGTAGGGTTTACCCTCTACTGACAGACCCTGAGTCTTATAACTCCACTCAGCTGATATGAACAGTTCTCCCCCAAGGGTTGCAAGATACTCTTCATAGAAGGAGTAGTAGGCCCCCAGAACTCCTTGAGGACTGAATATGTAGCCCCAATGTCTAGGAGGAAAGAGACAGTCCTACTTGAAATGTGCAGAGTTACCCTATGTTCCCACTGAGTGCTGATAGTGGCCGGGTGATGGGGACCTGGGCCTTGTCAGTCCTCTGCAGCCAGTCCTAAGAGTTAGAAACGGGAACCAGAATGGCCAGATGGCTGGGGGCCACTATAGGCTCAGGGACAGTCAATGGTCCAGTGTCCCTTCTGATGGCATTTAGGACAAGGGCCTGGAGGCTCGTAAGGCTTAGGTCATGTAAAACATTTAAAACAGGGTCTGGGTGGTCCTGAAGGACCCTTCCATGGGCCAGTGGAACCAGGGACAGATGTTGAGGCTGCATGGATGGCTTGAACGAGCATCTGATATTTCTGCTTCTGGGCCTTCTGGTCTCTCTCATTATACACCTAAAGGTCACTTCTAGAACCTTAGTTTGGGACTTAGGGGGCCCCCTTGAGGTACCTTAGTTTGGCCTTAATATGGGGGAAACTCTGGAGAAAAAGTAGGTCATTAGTAGTTGTTTCCATCTGGAGTTTCAGGTTCCAGATTAGTATATTCTAATAAAGCCTTGGTCAGGCGGTCTAAAAATGTTGAAGGGTTTTCATTCTTATCTTGGAAGATTTCTGGGAGCCTTTCAGAATTGACAGCCTTATGGGCTGCCTTTCTATGTTCTGCCATGAGGCAAGTAATTAATTGGTTTCTACTAGTTATTCCTCTAGGTGAATTACAATCCCAATTGGGGTCCCGAAAAGGGACTGCTTCAGTGTCAATCGGGAGGGCAGAGGTGGTCTGATGTACCTCATCAGCATAATTTCTAGCTTGCTCCCAAACTTATCTGCATTCCTCGGGCAGGAGGGTGTTAGACAAGATCATATGGACATTGTGGAAGGTCAAATTATATGACTGAGTCAGATATTAAAACTCTTTGATATATGTGATGGGACTTGAAGTATAGGACCCAAGTTGCATTTCTTTTTTTTTTTTTTTTTTAGAAAGAGGAGAGGGAGAAAGAGAGAGAGAGAGAGAGAGAGAGAGAGAGAGAGAGAGAGAGAGAGAGAGAATTTTTTAAAAATATTTATTTTCAGTTCTCGGCAGACACAACATCTTTGTTAGTATGTGGTGCTGAGGATCGAACCCAGGCCGCATGCATGCCAGGCGAGCGCGCTACCACTTGAGCCACATCCCCAGCCCCGCATTTCTGTCTTTGAAAGATCTGACAAAGACAAAGGCACATGAACCCGGATTACACCATCTACCCCAGTCACCTCATGTAGAGGACACAGAGATGTCCTTTGGGCAGTGGCAACCTGTGAGAGTGTGGCAGAACAAGAGAAGGGCAGAGGGCCCAAGGGGACAGTTGCTGTGAAGGCTTCATTAGAAAGAGAATTGTGGTATGGTGGGAGCTCATCAGCTGGGTCGAAGGAGGAGTTCTGGATAGTATCTTCTGTCCCTTTGGAAGCAGGCATAGGTAAGGTGAGAGCTAAGAGGACTTGGGCGGGAGAGCAAGAGTTGCATAAAGAGAGCTTAGAATGTAGAGGAGAAGGCCTGAACATGATATTTCTTTCCATTTTCCTGAACGCTCACAATAGTTGAAAAGATCCCTGATAATATTGGGATCTAGAGTGCCATAAGCGGCCCTTTAGAGTTGTTATCCAAAGGGTATTAAGGCCAGATCTGATTGGATAAGATCTGGGGGCTTTAGATCTGTGTCGAGGGCCACAGCCGAGTCGGGATGATGCATGGCATTTTTGCCAGAAGTAGTGGTTGAGAGGTCACGCCAGTGAGCCATTAAGATGACGACTTTTGAGTTCTCGCGGAGTTCCCTGTTGAGTTCCGATTGAGCTCTCTCGGGGATTCCTGAAGAGTTTGCGTTGGTTGGTGAAGTTCCAGTGGTGGGAGTTCCGGTTGGTGTGTGGTGTGTTCCTGGAGGAGCCAAGTGGGTGGTGTTCGGGAGAGTTCCCGGGGAGTGTGCTGTCGCGTCTACCCGCCGGCAGGAAAGACGACAACAGCAGGATTCTTCTTTAACACACTTTATTGGAAGCTTCCATGAGGTATAGATGAGAGAAAAAGGGCCCCGGGCCCGAAAAAACCACCCCTTATATACTTCAGCTGCAGCCCTGCTCGTACACCATTGGACAAAGAGTGCATAGCAACACAGCAGCAGCCAATAGAATGATAGACCCAGCACTTGCACATAATGCAAGAGACACCCAGCTCCAGCTTGTGCAAAGCAACAAGCACTTCTTGAAAACAGTTTGTTCCAGGAGCTGGACAATTGATACATTGTATTCTAGGGAGTGGCTGAAAACAAAGAACTGGGTCTCAGCCCAAGAATTAGGCTCACGCCCACACAAGGCAGCACAGCAAAATGGCTCTCTACAGTTCCCCCCTTTTGTTTTCTAAAAACAATACAGGCAAGAGTAGAGGTGAATTGCCATTACTCATACTAAGCCTTCAACCAGGAACCTTATCAGACCCAAGCAGGTCAGGACGTTCCCGCATGACCGGTATTGGCTGAATATGAAAACAGACACCACAGATCTTACAAGGCCTTGTGAGCTGGCCTCCTTGACGTGCATAAACTTCAGGGCTGGATCCAAGCCCTGGGGGCCGGGGGGAATCCACTGCCAGCAGTGTTTTCCTTTTGTTTGTTGCACGTCAAAGGGAATCAAGTAGCCCCTGTCTTCTGGGTTAGTTGAGACTGGATCAGGTCTTCCGCTGCCATGGACCAATTTCCAGCCAAGTATTCGCCGATGATACGGGAGGCATTCCTGGAATCATTAAATCATGAACCGGCATCGGCATTGGCCAAGCCCGTGCCACTGCCCACCACTGCATTGGTGTCGTCTGCGTCATCGGCATCAGCACCAGAGCCAGGGCACTCAGCAGAATGAAGATCCTCATCGCGGGATTGCCGTGGTAATTCTTGTTGCTGAGTAGCTGGCGCCAAGACTCTTCTTGTCAGGCGTTCCGGGACCCACAACGGTTCCGTGCGATCCTGGGGAAAAACACATACGGATCCTCGTGCCCATGTCAGCACGGGGTCAGGGCCGTTCCATTGGCCCGTAAGAACATCTTTCCACTTAACATAGCCAATCACAGAGGGCTGAGAATTGACATTTTTGGGACACTCACATCTGACGTGACCGGGTTGACCACACTGGAAGCATGTCCTGGCGGCAGGATTGCCCCCTTTTGCAACCCGGAGGACAGCAGCTGCAAGACCTGCATTAGTTAAAGGTCCTCCAATCTCTCTACACACTTTCATCCATGCTTCTATGCCTTTGTTCTTATAAGGAGCGATTGCTGCTTTACATTCCTTGGTGCATTGCTCAAAGACCAATTGCTTGACAAGGGGCATGGCTCTATCAGGATCCCCAAAAATCTTTCCAGCAGCATCCACCATCCTTGCTACAAAATCTGAAAAGGGTTCTGTAGGGCCTTGTAAAATCTTGGTCAAATTACCAGATACCTCTCCTCTATTTGGAAGTGACTTCCATGCCCGAATGCAAATGTTATTAATTTGATTATATACCTCAGGAGGGAATCCTGTCTGTTGATTAGCAAATCTACCTTGGCCCAAAAGCATTTCCTTATCCCAATGCAGATGTCCTGCTGCATGGTTTTGGGCGGCTTGTTCTATAGCGCCCTCTAGCACAAATGCTCTCCAGTCCAAATATTTACCGGGGGAAACACAAGCCCGAACAAGGCTAGCCCAATCAGAGGGAGTCATACAGTATCTAGACAGACTCTCCACCTGAGTTAGTGTGAAGGCGGCATCCACTCCATAAGTGCGCACAGACTCTGCCAGGGTCTTCACAATTTTGAAATCTAAAGGCTCCGAAAATCTTCCCCTATTATCATCCTGAAAAACTGGATAAGCAAGACCCATCTCAGCATTAACAGCCTTCCATGTTTGAGCATGGAAAGCTCTCCCCGAAATACTTCCACCATACGGCGGTGGATCCGGTGGCTCACATTTCTTGAGCCCCGATCTATCTTTGTTCCCTTCTCCGACAGCTAAACTCCCTAGCTGGCGAGACAGCCTTCCAAGCTCCTCCTCCTCATCCTCCTCGTCCTCTGACCCACTTTCGCATGGAGGCGTGCGCAGCGCACTGAGATCTGGATACAATCGTTTCCTCCCCTGTGTCTCGCTCCGCACACCTCCATCCTCCCGAGATACCTCACCTTTTGCTGGAGGCAATCGTCTCCTCCCCTGTTTCACGCTCCGCACGCTCCCATCCTCCTGAGATGCCTCACTTCCTGCCGTCTCTGATTTCTCCTCATGTAACTGTTCTAGAACTTCCTGTCCTTGAGCAAGTGCGTCATGACACCTGCCATCTGTGAAGCAACT
Organism: Spermophilus citellus; assembly: GCF_964194105.1. Taxonomy (NCBI): domain Eukaryota; kingdom Metazoa; phylum Chordata; class Mammalia; order Rodentia; family Sciuridae; genus Spermophilus; species Spermophilus citellus. The sequence goes on from NC_138184.1 coordinate 215,942,628, forward strand.
ACGGACTATCTTCCAAAGGGGTATCACTCCGCCCTCTAATATGCCCTGCTCAGAAGCAAAGTCGAGATCTTTGCCTAACTTATCCCAACTAGGTATAGTAAGACTGCCCGAATATGCAAACCACGGTGCAGCAACATCTACCTTCTGTAAAAATCTCTGTAAAGTGCTATACTTCACTTTCAGGCCCTTGGAGCGTAACAGACCATCTAGGGCCGAGAAAAGCGGACTTGAAGGTGCGGCACCCCTGACACAGCAACAAGAAAAACACAGAAAACAAAAGACACAGACGACAAAAAGAACACAGAAAACAAAAGTGAAAGCACACATTGCAGCTGCAATAAAATATGAGGCCTACGGGGTCCCGCTCTCGGGGACGAGGGGTCCGCTCACGGACGAGGGGTCCACTCAGGGACGAGGGGTCCACTCACGGGACGAGGGGTCCACTCAGGGATGAGGGGTCCACTCACGGACGATCGGTGCACCACTCCTGTCGACTGAAAGTTCTGATTCTCCCGGGTTTCGGCACCACTTGTCGCGTCTACCCGCCGGCAGGAAAGACGACAACAGCAGGATTCTTCTTTAACACACTTTATTGGAAGCTTCCATGAGGTATAGATGAGAGAAAAAGGGCCCCGGGCCCGAAAAAACCACCCCTTATATACTTCAGCTGCAGCCCTGCTCGTACACCATTGGACAAAGAGTGCATAGCAACACAGCAGCAGCCAATAGAATGATAGACCCAGCACTTGCACATAATGCAAGAGACACCCAGCTCCAGCTTGTGCAAAGCAACAAGCACTTCTTGAAAACAGTTTGTTCCAGGAGCTGGACAATTGATACATTGTATTCTAGGGAGTGGCTGAAAACAAAGAACTGGGTCTCAGCCCAAGAATTAGGCTCACGCCCACACAAGGCAGCACAGCAAAATGGCTCTCTACAGTGTGCTGGTGGAGTTTGGAAATAAAGTTTGTTCATGCTTGAGTGGCTCGTGATTTGTGCCCAGCCAGACTGTGGCAGTCTGGGGTGAGAAGAGAGAGACCCTAGGTTAGCCAGGAGGCAGCCCCAGAGGCTATGGGAAGGCATGGATGAGGAGCTGCCCATGGTGAGAAGCAGGAGGTGAGTTTAGAGGTGGGGCAGTCCCCAGTCTCTAGTATCACCTAGTCTAGAGGACGGTTTCGCTCAGGGGGTCATCACCACTGCTGGGTAAGTGTTGGGGCAGTACCTTTAGAGGCACTTGGATGCCCAGCAGAGACTACATAGTAGGGGCAGAAGCCCATAGAAGGGGCAGAAGCCGTAGGGATTAATACAAGGCCAAGAGGTAGGAACAACTCCTAATCACCCTTTGTGGTTTTATTCTCAAAACCCAGTACCAAATAAAAGACCTATAGACTTGGTCACAGTAGGGATCAGCTGTAGCTGTGAAAGCTATGGCTGGGGGTGCCCCCACCCACACAGTAACCCTGGGAATGCTAGACATTCAACAGTCGTTTCCTGGGACCCATAGGTTGTTTAGGTAGACCAGAGATAGGGGTCTTACCTGGAACGTCCAGTAGTGGGTGCGGAGAGGGCATTCAGCAGAACGGAGGGCCTGGTCCCATGATGGAATTCAGATTGGCCTGGGGACGCTCAGTGGTCTTTGAAAAGGAGAGGGGGCACACCCGGGAACAGAGCCGGGTTTCAGCACCAAATTGAAGGGAAAGCGAGGAACCAGAGACTGGTAAGCAAGAAATGAGACAGAGACCAGGCAGAGATACACGTGAAAGTTTATTGTCAGAACTGACAAATAAAGGCCATCTCTCTATAGGAGAGAGAGGCAAAACAGGCTTGGGTTCCTGGACTTTTATGAGGGAGGCTCAGGAATCAGAGCTGGGCAGGTCCTAATGCAGGTGATTAAGGGTTGGGTTAGTCTGAGGGAGTGGTGCTTCTTTCTCAGGAACGCCCTTGGGTGGGAAAGTGAAACTTTTTCTTAAAAGGGCTGTCACTTAAGATAGCCATCCAGACGCTAAGCAAAGCCCTTACACACACAATACATTTCTGAATCTTGCGCTTCACTACCTCCACTAGATCCTCCTTTGACTCTTCTACTACCGTATTTACTCCTCTTTCAAGATCCCGTCTCAGGTAGTAAAACCAGAGTTTCCGAAGCAATTACTTAATTAACAGCTTCGAGTTGACAAGGTGGAGCCCCGCCCCATGGGAGGAGCTAGCGCCACGGTGCCGTATTAGGTACCTGGTGGTTAACAAATGAACCCTTAAATCTTTTCGGCGGAGCAAGACACACACAAAAGCCCAATCAGAGGCCGCGGTTCTAGGCGTCCGGAGGGGCGGGGCCAGACCGGCACCTCCCACCTCCCAGCCTCCCGCCGCGGCCCTCCGAGCCTCGCGGGCTTCGGAAGGCCCCGCCCCCTCGCCAGGCGCGGCAGCTATTGGGCGGTGCGCTTCTCGCCGTCACCTCGGTTGCTGGGAGAGGGAGGGCGGGGGCGGGGCCTGCGGTGGGCCGGGGCTGAGAGAAAGGCTGGGAGGCGAGGGCGCGCTGGGGCGGATTCGAAGAGAGCGCGGCGGTTGGCGAAGCGGACCGGCGCAGCCTCCTCCGTGCGGGGAACGGTCCCCGCTGACAGATCCCCTTCTTCCGGCCGCGCCACCCGGGAGGCGGGTCTCCGGGTCCAGAGGCGGCTTCCTCTGCCCGGTTCTCCCTCCCTCTCTCGCTCTCCGCGGCTTGATTGAGCGGCCTCTGAGGAGAAGGAGGTCGTCGGAGGCGGCGGGCGGAGACCGCGCTCCCCCTTCCCCGGCGGCGGCGGCGGGGCAGGACAATGGAGGTGGCTGTGGAGAAGGCAGCGGCGGCCGCGGCTCCGGCGGCGGCCGCCGGGGGGCCCTCGGCGGCTTCGAGCGGAGAGAACGAGGCCGAGAGTCGGCAGGGCCCGGACTCGGAGCGCGGCGGCGAGGCAGCCCGGCTCAACCTGTTGGACACTTGCGCCGTGTGCCACCAGAACATCCAGAGCCGGGCGCCCAAGCTGCTGCCCTGCCTGCACTCCTTCTGCCAGCGCTGCCTGCCCGCGCCCCAGCGCTACCTCATGTTGCCGGCGCCCATGCTGGGCTCGGCCGAGACCCCGCCGCCCGTCCCCGCCCCCGGCTCGCCGGTCAGCGGCTCCTCGCCTTTCGCCACCCAAGGTGAGAGGCGGGCGCGGGGGGCACCCGGAGACGGAGCTGCTGGAGGCGGGCGTCCTTGCGCTGCGCGACCCGCTGTCATGTCGCCGCCGCCGGGGGTGCGCGGCGGGGGAGGGGCGAGGAGGAGGGTCTGAGTCGGCGGTGACATGGAGGGCCCGCGCGCTCTGCGGCTCGCCTCGCAACTTCCACGGGCGCTGGGGACTTGGCCGCGCCGCTGCTGCTGCTCAGCGTTCTCCTTCGGGGCTGGGTGGCCTTTGCGACCCGCACTTTTGCAGAGCTCTGGCGGAGTCTCCTGTACTCCGTTTCGCGGATTCTTTGCCCCACTGCATCTAGTTAACTGCTACCCGTTGCCTCTGCAAAGCTTTGTCCAGGTCCATATGATCCTAATCATCTCGTATATACCCACGTTATTTGAGCTGGAGGTGGGGGAGTTGGGAGGGATGGAGATTAAGTGATGGTGACTTTCTTTGATGATTGATTGCAGATTGAATGCCGTCTGTTTCCTATCTTGCATGTTTGGGGTTCTTTACCTTAATGAGTTCGCAATCCTCTCCGCTTCTGCTGGGGACAAAGAAACCTAGAGACGGTGGTTTGTTGTCTGTTTCTTTCGAAGGTTTTGTTTTTGAGACAGTGAAGGGTAAAGAGAAATAAAACAAAGTAATTTGGAGATGCAGGGTTTTCTTGTATTTTGTAGGCAATGACTGTAAGTTACTACTGTTCTCTTTGTAGTGTTTGTTACTGGAAAATGAGACTTTTGACAGGTAGTTCCCATTGCTAACGTTAACAGGTTTGAAACATTTAAAGTTAGAACAGTAATTGTTTCTGGTAGAGCATTTTAAATTTAAATAGTATGACAAATATTGGAGCACATCCTTCAAATAATACAAAGTAACTGGAAAAGGGAAATCACTTTTAACCTAAACTGGTTGATTTAATTTGAGATAATATGCTAATCAAGTAGTTACACTAGGTCAAGGGATGTATGAAATTGATGCTTTAAATAGATTGTGGTCTTGAATCCATTTATCTTAGCAACAGTCTCTATTTGTAGGAGACAGTTTTCTAAGGGTCTCTATTTCTAGGCTCTTGCCAGTGAGGTAACAACCTCTCTTTGTTTCTGTTTTGTTAAGGATGTTGTATAAAGAACAGTCTTTATAAAAGATAGTATCTCCCACCACAGCAAAAAGCAGGAATATATGCTATGTGTATACAGTTATATGCTATACAGTTTAATAAAAAAAAAAAAATGTCTTCCTCTGAAGCCAAAGGGTGGGCTTGCTTATTGCCCACATTAAAAGATTAGGGTTCCCTAAGCTTAGTGTTCCTCTTCTGTAACACAACCCACTGCCTGTGTAGATATCAGTTGACTCTCTTCACTTTGTCCTGTGGGAACTGGGGCTCTGGGAACCAGTGCAAAAATGTGGATACTTTGGCTTATGCTTTTGCTACAAATATGCTATTGCTGTCCCTTTCTTCTATCACTGTTGAGAGCCACAACCGAGTCAAGATGGTGCCTGGCATTTTGCCAGAAGGAGTGGTTGAGAAGTAACTGCCAGCGAGCCATTAAGATGATAATTAAGTTAAGCTGTGTATAATTATTAAGATAATAACTGATTGCTGTAACTGGATGATGCTAAATTGAAACAAGCTGTGTATTCAGTTGTGTATATAAACCTTTGCTGTCCGGCAATAAGGCGGCTCCTGCTACCTCGGGTGCCCACTACTTTTTGAATTCTCAGGGAGTTCCCCTTGAGTTCCCGTGGAGTTTGGGCAATAAAGTAGTTCCTGTTTGAACCTACAAGTGGCTCATGACCTCCCGGTTATTTTGTGCCCAGCCAGACTATGGCATATCATCATCTTTGAAACTGGTAGGCTGCTTCATTAGCATGCAAGTATGAAAGTTGATAGAGGTAAAACTTGTATCTTAATAAAATTCTTAATTTTATGTTAATTTTTTGGAGGTGCTGGGGATTACATAGCCTCATGCATGCTATGTGGCTTTTACCATTGAGTTACACCCCTACCCTTCTACCCCCAACTTCAGCCCTAGTTCTTAATTCTTAAACACATTTTAAAGTTTCTTTAACAGTTGTCCCTTGGTAGCTAATGGACTTGGTTCCAGGATCTCCATGGATAATAAATCTGTGGATGCTCAAATTCCTTATGTAAAATAGCCTCATGTTCGCATATTATCTATGCAAAACCTTCCTTATACTTGAAATAATTTCCAGATTACTTATACTGAATACATTGTAAATGTTATGTAAATAGCCATTGCAATGTAACATTTAGGAAATAATTTTTTAAAAGTACATGTTCACTACAAACACAGTTGGTTTCCCTCCCCCCATATTTTTCAGCTCTAGTTGGTTGAATCCATGTGTCTCGCCCCACAGGATCAACTGTATTTAAATTTTAAATAGTTAAACAAGTGGCCAACTAAGATCATAATTTTGCACAGTTTTAGAAATAAGATTTATTTTAGAATATAAATAATAAGAGCTATGATCCTCAATTCTAAGACAGGTTTGAAATTCCAGACTTTTTTGTGTAATTCAGTCTCTAAACCTTTTTGTTTTGTTTTGTATTATAAACGAGAATTCAAGAAAAGCATTAACTTGGATGATAATGGGTTTTTTTTTGTTTGTTTGTTTTGTTTTTGTTTTGTTTTTGGTACCAGGAATTGACTCCTAGGATGCTTTACTGTGACATCTCTCCTACCCTTTTTTCTATTTTTAGAAAGTTGCTATGGTTGGCCTCAAACTTGTGATCCTCCTGCCTCAGCTTCCCAAATTATTGGGATTCTGGCATGTGCCATCACACGAAGCCACAACACAATTATTTTAGGCCAGAGAAGTTGATACTCTTTTTTGATTTAGATAATCATTTTCAAACTTTAGCATTAATACAGCCACTTAATAAGTATTTAGATTTCTAGGCCCCTCCCTCCAAAGAACCTGATTCTACCTAATGTGACATAGTTTCATACTTCTAGAGCATAATATTAAACTCAGGTATTTCTTTGACTCAAGCAGCATTGTGTTCCAAAGTACATTTGACCATAGAGTTTTGTTTTTGTTTTTGTTTTTTCTTTGTGTGTGTGTTGGGGGTTAGGGTTCTGGGGATGGAATTCAGAGCCTTGTGCTTGCTAGGCAAGCAATCAACCACTGTGACCCCATCTCTCATAAGAGAATTCTTCAGAAAATTAAGACCTAAATTCGAGGATAAGAATAGTGGTTCTCAGCAGTATCAGGTCTAGATTCTATAAAATACTATTTTATAGAAATACCATTTCTATAAAATACTATTGGTGCTTCTTTTTTTTTTTATCCTAAATGGGTTTCATGAAAAATAAATCCTAAAATGTATTTTTCTTTAAAAAAAAATCAACATGATTTTGACTTCATTTTGTGATGGAGAGGACATGCTAGTTAAGTGCTCTGCCATTCAACTTCACCCCCACAATATGATTTACTTAAAACTAACCACAGCACGAAACTACTTTAAAAGTGTAATTTATAGCTGGGTGAGGTGGTGTGCATCTGTAATCCCAGTAGCTGGGCAGGCTGAGGCAGGAGGATCTTGAGTTCAAAGCCAGCCTCGGCAAAAGTGAGGGGCTAAGCAACTCAATGAGACCCTGTCTCTAAATAAAATACAAAATAGAGTGGGGATGTGGCTCAGTGGTTGAGTGCCCCTAAGTTCAACCCCCAGTACCTCCCCCCAAAAAGTGTAATTTATAAATGTTTAAATTTAATTACATTGACCACCAAGTCCTTATTGATAACATTTGTTCTAAAACCTTGGTCTAAACTCCTTTTCTAAGACTACATATTGAAAGGAAAAAGGGTAAGTGACCACAAGCTAAAGTTGGATGACCACTTCAGCCTTGTCTGTCATTTTTGTAGTATGTAGTTATATCCAAAATAGAGACAAGAGATTAGAAAAGGTTTTTGTTTTTGTATGGAAAACATACAAAGTTGTTAAGTTGGAAACAAACTCACATTGGAGAAATGTTACAACATTGTGCAGTGTTTTGTTGTGTTGACATACTGCTCAGCCAAAGAAGAGCAAACTGACCTATTTTTAAAAATACTGAGAGCATACTTATTTTACTCTACCTTGACATCATTTGTCAAGGTAGAGTAAAATATAAAAATTCATCAGTTTTCTAAGACATTTATTTATTGTGGGGATTAAACTCAGGGACCTGTGCATGCTCGGCATGTGTTCTACCACTGAGCTATACACACCCCAGCTTCCTAAAACTTTTTTAACTGTCAGTTTACAGTATACTTAACTATTCTGTGAGCTGATCTCTTCTTTTGGTTCTTGGTGAAACAGTATAAATCATCTTTTTTGACTAAAAGATTAAGTGGCAAAGGATTTAACAGTATTTAAGATCGTTAGGGGACTGGGGTTATGGTTCAGTGGTAGGGCACTTGCCTAGCATGTTTGAGGCACTGGGCTCAATTCTCAGCTCCACATATAAATACATAAAATAAATAGTCCATTAGAAATAATTGATAGATATTTCTGTATCAGTTCTATATGAATTCATTCACTTGTTTTTGGAGATTGGTACAATAGTCCTCCTTTACCTGAGATTTTACTTTCTGTGCTTCAGAAAATACCTGTGATCAACTCCAGTCTGAAAATATTAATATGGAAAATTCCAGAAATAATTCAAAAGTTTTTATATTACGTGCTGTTCTGAGTAGCATAATGAAATCTCACCCTGTTCTGCCCGGGGCATGAATCATACCTTTGTCCAACATATTCGTGCTATATATGCCACCAGACCATTAGTCACTTAGAAGCCCTCTTAGTTATCAGATCTAGTATTGTGGACATGTAGCCTGATATTATATTACATCATAGTGCCTGTCATTCATCTCACTTCCTTTCATCACATAGGCATCGCATCATCTTAAATCATCACAAGAAGGTTGAGAATAGTACACTAAGATGTTTTGAGACAGACACCACATTCGTGTAACTTTTACTACAGTGTATTATAGTACAGTCTTTTAATATTGTTAATCTCTCACTGTGCCTAATTTAATAAACTTTATCATAGGTACATGAGTATAGATAAAAACATAGCATATAGAGGCTCAGGCATTCACTGGGGGGTCTTAGAAGTTATTCCCCAGGGATAAGGGAGGTACACTGTATAAATATCTATATAAAAGTCTTGGTGTGGCTGTTTTTTTATTTCCTTGGGTAAATACTTAGATTTGGAGTTTCTTGTTTATATGATAAATGTATGTTTAAACTGGTATACTATTTTATACTCCCTCCAGCAATTCTCACCAGAGTTGATTCACATTCTTGTCAGTTTAAGTATTTTAGTCTTTTAAAAGTGTGGTTATTGTAATTGGTATGCAAGGCTACATAAATTTTTTTCTTTGCTAATAAGCCTCTTTTCCTGTGCTGACTGGTCATTCTTAAATTTGTTTTTTGTAAGATTTTTATTTAAGTCATGCACATTTTTATAAAAAAGTAAAAATGATGTATTTTTGAATCCTGGTACTTTGTAATATACATGTATTGCAAGTGGGTTTGTTGATGTTGTTCAACAACCTCACTCTGTGATCTCCTATTCATTTTCTTCATGTCTTTTTTCTTTTTAAAAAAATATCTTTATTTTTATGTGGTGCTGAGGATCGAACCCAGGGTCTTGCACATGCTAGGAAAGTGTTCTACCGCTGAGCCACAACCCCAGCCCTTTTCATGTCTTTTGATGAGCTAAAGTTTTAAATTTTAGTGTGTGTGGGGGATTGAAGTCACGGGCACTCAACCACTGAGATACATCCCCAGGCCTATTTTGTATTTTATTTCATTGAGTTGCTTAGTGCCTCCCCATTGCCAAGGCAGGCTTTGAACTTACGATCTCTCTGCCTCAACCTCCTGAGCTGCTGGAATTACAGACATGTACCACTGTGCCCAGCATGAAGTTTTAAGTCCAGGTTTTTTTTTTTTTTTCTTTTATGATTAGTGGTTCTCCTAACAGTTCTTTGCCTCCCTTGGGTTTACTAAGATTTTCTCCACTTTTTTATTTCATTTTTATAATTTTAGTTCTGTAATATTTATATTCTATAATCCATTTAGAGAAATTTCTGTGTAAGGTAGAATTCATAGTTTTAAACAAATGTTAAGAGTACTATTAGAATAATTCTTATTATTTTAATTTTTTTGTTAAAAAATCCACTGATCATATATATGGTCTATTTTTATACTCTCTCACCTGCTCTATTGATCTACTCATTTAGCTAATACATGGTTATGTTTTGTTATCTTGTTTGTTTTTTGAGTATTGGGGATTAAACCCAGGGCCTTAGAATGCTAGCCAAGTGTTCTACTACTGAGCCACATCCTCTGCCCTTTCTGTTTTTTATTTTGAGACAAGGGTCTAAGTTGTCCAGGCAACAACTTTTAATGTCTTTAAGACCTGAGAAAAATCTTTTTTTTTTTTTTTTTTTGGTAGTACTGGAAATCAAACTTGGGGCTTCATGCTTTATTAGGCAATTGACTCTGTCATTGAGCAATATCCCAAGTCTTTTTTTTTTTTTTTTTTTTTTTTCATTTTTGAGATAGGATCTCACTGAATTGCCCAGGCTAACCTCTAATTTTTGATCCTGCTGTCTCAGCCTCTCAAGTTGCTGGGATTACAGGTGTGCACCACCATACCCTGAAAACTCTTCTGTTTTAATTCATGCTTTTCTTAGTTACTAGAGGTTTGCCAACTAACTTTTGGCTTTGCTATTTCTATTGTTGGTCTCTCTTCTAGATGTACATGTAATTTTCTCTGTAAACATTGTGTTAATTGCTTGTAACAAATTGTGTTGTGCTTTTATTAACATGACTTTCAAAATCATTTTTAATTTATTTTGTGACTTATTCTGTGATTGATGGATTGCATAGAAGTAGGAGTCGGGTGTGGTGGCACAGGCTGTAATCCAAACTACTCAGGCTTAAGCAGCAGGATTGTAAGTTCGAGGCCAGCCTGGGCAATTTAGCAATACCTTATCTTAAAATAAAAAAGACTAGCGGTATAACTCAATAGTAGAGTTCCTGCCTAGCATGTGCAAGACCCTGGGTTCAACCCCAGCACTTCGAAAAACAATAACAAAAAGAAATAGTATGTTAATTTGTAGGTATGTAGATGGCTTATTTATGATCAGAAAACATACTTGGTAAAATTTAACTCTTTCAAAGTTTATTGAGATATGTTGTCTTAGCATATTGTCTATTTTGGTGAATGTTCTATGTATATCTGAGAATAATTTAAGGTCCACAGTTATTAGATATAGTGTTCTGTCAGATCAGTTTATAGTGTTAATTCTGTTTTTAATTTTTTTTATTTATCTCTTCATTGTGGTACTGGGGGTTGAACCCTGTATTTTGATCTATATTCCCAGCCCCTTTTATATTTTATTCTGAGACAGAGTCTTTTTAAGTTGCCCAGGCTGACCATGAACTTGGAATCCTCCTGCCTTAGCCTCCCACGCTGCTGGAATTGTAGGCCTGTGGTGCCTATAGGATTATAGGCACCACACCCAGCCCTCGTTCTTTTTTGAGACAGTCTCTCATTATTAATTTTCTGAGGTTGACCTCAACTGGCTGTCCTCCTGCCTCGGCCTCTGAAGTAGTTGGGATTATAGGTATGCATCATCATGCTCTGCTTCCATGTTTTTATTTTTAACCTTTATATTGAAAGTTTCTTTTGTAGATATCATTGCCTTTTTTTATCCAAGCTGTCAATTTTTTTTGCTTTTATTTATTGAATCCATTTATAAATTTATGTGGTTATTGGTATGTTAGTTTTAGGCTATCATCTTTTTATTATTTCCTCTTTGTTCTGCTTGGCCTCAGTATCTTTGCTTCTCTCCATCCCCTTGGTAAAACTTTCTGTAATCTTGCTTTGCATATGCTTGGTAGCCTTCAGCCAAGGATTTGGCAAAACCCTATGGCAAAACCCTATGTAAACTACCAGTGCTCTTTCTCTCTTCAACTTCCTTCTTCAGTGCTTTGCCTTATATATTCTATTTGGTTCACAGCCCCAAATTCTTGTTGGTTTTTTAGTTATGTTCTGCTTTGGCTGTATTCCCTGCACAGTGATCAGAAAATAGTCCCCAGTGAGAGCATAAAGATGTTTGCCAGTTGGGGGGACTAGTCTGAGTATCCCTTTTCCAGAGATGACAGTATTGCATTGCCTATTGTTTGTTGCCTGGAAACAGTTACCTCAAAAAAAAAAAAAAATAAAAATAAAAATAAATTATCGATAAAAAAAAAAAGTTACCTCATATATTTTTCTTAGTTATTATACATATGATTCTTGAAAGGAAAGTATTTCTCAGTACTAGGTACTCTATGTAGGTGGGAGATTGATGTCAGAAGACTTTTTAAATTGCATTGTTGATATAACCACATATGGATGATTTGCAAACTATTGGAAGTACAGGAGTAAAATTCTATGCATATAGATGATAGTTTAACTTAGTGAGGTCATAATGAAAAATTTAAAAAAAAAACTTTCTTTAAATCTTAGATCTTCAGATTTCTGTTTCTTTAATTTTTCTTAGAGACCTCACCAAGTTAAACTGCCATCTAAATGCATAAGGGTCTTAAGTTTTCACTGTAAATATGACTGCTGTCTCTCAAATTTTATTCCTGTACTTTCAATATACATTAGACCAATAATCTTGAAAATGGGATGGATGCCACATTATACAGTAAATATAACCCACTGAGGTATAGAAAATCATTAGGATTTAGAAATTAAGCTATAATGTACTTGATAACATAAATTATCACTCTCACAAGAATAAGCATGTCAAATGGCTACATTTTACTTATGCTTTAAGGAGTATTCTGAGGGGAGGCATCAAGGCCAAACAGTAGCTTTGTGTGGGTTAGAGAAAAAAAAAAAATGCCCTGTTGGCATATGTAGACCAAGGGATGCATGTTATAAGAATGTGGACCTCTATTTGCCTTCAAGTCAGGCAGTCTCTGGTGTACTATACAACCTATCAAACTGTACAGAGTTGCCCTGAAGATAGTAACATTTCTATATAGCAGATGCTGTTTCTTTTACCCCCACTGTCTAACATAATTTATATATGCTTGAGTAAATAGATTTATTTTGCTGTACTGGGGATGGAACACATGCCACACTCTATAACTAACTAAGCTACATTCTCAGATGTACCCCCACTCCCCGCTTTTTTGGTTTTTTTTTTTTTTTTTAATTTTGAGACCAAATCTCACTAAGATGCCCAGACTGACCTTGAACTTGTGATCTTCCTGTCTCAGATTTCACAAGTGGGTGCCACCATGCCTGATTGGTTTATAGTTTGTTTGTTGTTTTATTTTTTGTTTATTTTTTATAGTGGGGATAGAACCCAGAGATACACTACCACTGACCTACATGCTCAGTCCTTTTCATTTTTTATTTTGATGTGGGATTTTGCTAAGTTGCTGAGGGTCTCACTAAATTGCTAAAGCTGGCCTAGAACTTGTGATCCTCTTGCCTTAGCCTCCTGAGTCACTTGAGATTACAGGCATGCCCCACCATGCCTGTTGGTTTATGGATTTTTAATATGTTTTAACTAAGATGTCTGTCAAAAGATTCAAGATTATGGTAAATTTTACCAAGCCTCTGGCATAAAACCCCTAACCTTATTTCCTAGGGAACTCCCATAGGGAGGTGGCTCACAAAAGTCCCTCAATTTCAGCAGCCCGGAAAGTACCTAAATTGGGGCACATGTAAAATAGCAAGAAAAATGATCCTGAATTCCAATGAACATCCTAGAGGTATTATAATTCCACATAAGTCTGTAATCAAGGTTGAGTGTTGATGGCTTGAGGCTGTGTCGGTTGGGTAATAGAGAAGGTTGAGCCCAAAGCCCAGAGATATCAGGGATGTGTGTTTTTGTTTTGTTTTGTACTGGGGATTGAATTTAGGGGCACTTAGCCACTGAGCCACAGACAGGGTCTCGCTGAGTTGCTTAGGGCCTCACTAAGTTGCTGAGGCTACCTTTGAACTAGCAGTCCTTGTACCTCAGCTTCCCTAGCCTCTGGGATTACAAGTATATGCTACTGCACCCACAGGGATGCTCATATTTAATGACTTCAGAGTTGTGTATATGATATGATACCTGTCACTCCTGGGGACTTGAATACTTAACTAGCTGACAAGGAGATCCATGTCCCATAGAAAGTTATAACTATAGCTGTCTCATGTTTCATTTTATTACCTGTATGGAATTGATGGTAGTTGTAGTTTTCCACCAGTCTTGAATCATTTGAATCTTTGAAGTCTCATTTTCAGCTATGATAAAGATAATATTCATTTGCAAACAAAATAGCTTTAGAGTGGCAAAACTGGCACTTTATAGGCTCTCTGTCTGTGAGCTTGAAAGCAGTGATTAACCAGATCTAAGAAGAAATGAGCCTACAATTTCAAAATTAACAAGAAGACTCTGAAATCAATAGACATGCTCTTCAACCATGCCTTAAGTGTATTTCGTGTCTTAGAATATTAGTTGACAATAGAGATAAGCTTGTTGTGGTTGACATGAATTTTAAAATTTATTATTATTATTTTTGTTACCAGGGATCCAACCTGGGTATCTTTACCACTAAGCTATATCCTAGCCCTTTTTATTTTTTTTATTTTGAGGTAGGGTTTTTTGGTTTGTTTTGGTTTGTTTTTTTGTACTGGGGATTGAACTCAGGGATACTCAACACTGAGCACATCCCTAGCCCTATTTTATATTTTACTTAGATACAGGGTCTCACTGAGTTACTTAGAGCCTCACTAAATTGCTGAGGTGGCTTTGAATTTGATCGTCCTGCCTCCATTTCCCGAGCCACTAGGATTACAGACAAGCCACTAGGATTACATGTGAGCACCACCATGCCTGGCTTGAGATACGGTTTTGCTAAGTTGCTTAGGACCTTGCTAAATTGCTGGTCTCAAACTTGAGGTCCTCATGCCTTAGCCTCTCAAGTTGCTAGGATCATAGGTGGGGCCACTGTCTCAGGATTTACATATATGTGTTTTAGATGACAATTGTAACTGAATGCTTTTTTTTTGGTGTTTGTGTGCTCAGAGTCCAGGGCCTCATGCATGCTAGGTAAGCACTCTACAATTGAGCTACATACCTCAGCAATTTGCTTTTTTTTTTTTTTCCTTAGATAGAGTCTCCCTAAGTTGTTCAGGCTGGCCTTGAATTTACAGTCATCTTGCCTCAGCCTTCGGAGTACTTGGCATACTCCACCATGCCAGGCTAAAGATATTATCTATTCAAACAGTATAATTATCAAATTCAGGAAATCTGGCCTTAGTACAACAGTATTATTTAATACATAGACCATAGTCACATTTTGCTGGTGGTTCTAACAATGTCCTTCAAAGTATATTTATTTAGGAATGAGGAACAATTGTCGGGATCCAGAGCAGATTGCCAGCGAGTTCCACAGAATGAATTTTGTGGACATGTTTCAGAAAGACAAATGGAGATTTTAAATTCCACAGGTGTAGCACTACAGTGAGTCTGGCTGTGCCTTCAACAAGTTCTGGTATTAGGTCTTTGGGGAAAAAATTATTCTTCCGTACTCTTTTTCAGAACTTTACATGAGGAAACATGTGATGCCATTTTGTCCCATTATTAGTGTTGGCTTTGATCACTTGTTTAAGGTGTTACTGCCAGATTTTTACACTTGAAAGATATCTTCCCACCCTCTTTGTACTTAGTATGTAATCCTCTAGGAAATCATTTGGGTTTGCATGAATATTCTTCTACCAGAAAACATGGATTCAAGTTGATATTTGTGTCCTTTGACATGCCCCCATTTTTAAGTACTCTAAATTTTTGGAAAACCAAGAGTTTATTTATCTTGTGTGTTTTTTGTTTGTTTGTTTTGGTGCCAATCTTGTTTGTTTCTCCTTAGAGCCCTAGTTCCTTATTTTGATGAAGTTTAATTTTTTTTGTGTGCCATTTCTAAGAAATCTTTATCTAACACACATTTTCTCCTGTTTTCTTCTTGCAGTTTCATAGTTGTAAGTCTTATTATTTAGGTTTATGATCTATTTTGAGTTAATTTTTGATGAGGTATTTTGATCCAAGTTAAGTAGCACTATTGTTGTATAGGCATATATCTTCATCAAAAAATTAGTTGTAGTCTTGCACAGTGGCAAATGCCTATAATTCCAGTGACTTGAGAGGCCAAAGCAGTTGGATCACTTTTTGAGACTAGTCAATCAATTTAGCAAGACCCTGTCTCAAAATATTTCAAAGAAGAGCTGAATATGTAGCTCAGCAGTAGTAAAGCACTCCTACTATGTTCATTCCCCAATATCCAAAAACATCAGTTGTAGAGATATATGTCTGTTTATTTCTGAAATTTGTTCCATTGACCTGTTTGTTTACTTGCACTAGCATCATTCCTTTAGAGTTTGTGTACATACTATCCACAACCCAGTTGTGCCAGAGCAGTGGGATAGGTTGTCAAGACACCCAGAGATGGAATGTGAGACATGAGCTTTATTGAAGGAAAAAAAAAATTCTTATAGGGAATGTCCAGTGGCAATGGTCTGGATAAGGAGCACCTCTGCTTCTCATGGTACCTCATTGCTTCATATGAAAGTCCAGTGGTGATGGGTTGGACAAGTAGCACCCGTTTTTTAGACAAGATTGGGTGTGTTGATGGTGATATGGCCATTCTTTACTCTCCTGTACTTTGCTAAAAAGTAGCACCTCCATCCCTCATGCTGCTTCTGTGATTTGTCCAGAGGCAGTTTGCTGGACAAGAATTTATACTCTCCACTGTGTTCAGCTCCATACCAGTTACCAAAAAGAAGAGGTTTATAGGTTAGGCAATAGAAGCAGCCACATCGTTAGCTTAGCTTGCTTTGTCTCATTGTATGACCAGCATCCCAAAGAACTTGGCATGTATGCAAGAAAGCAGCTTTCTACAGATAGTACTAACTTGCCCTACTTCCCAGCATACATGAGAGAAAGCCACTGTCCTTCATGATAATGTTTATCTGGTCATTCTGGCTTGGATTCATTCTCATTATTCCCTTACCTTGGCTAGGTTCTTGGGAACAGAGAGGAGGGCACTTCAGGGACATGATGTTTTACTGACCTTTTCTGTAAAGATGACATTGTGTATTAAAGCTAAGAGATCTTATGCCAGGAAAGCAACAGGAAAGAGATTCTTCAAGGATATCTTGTTTCTAAATGTAGGACTGAACTTAACAACAGGGATAAGGGGTAACAAAGTAGCATGTATTGTTACATACTCTGACATTGTATCTATCATACAATTATTCAGAAGTATAATAAGGAATGTAGTTGGCAAATCCATCCTGAAGACATTCTTAGTGAATAATAAGTTCCACACAACCAAGGATGACTTAATAGGTTCATTGATTGCTTTATAGAAATTAACCAAAGCATCAAAGAATATTATTACTTTAATAGTTGCTGGGGGAGTGTGGTTTGAGAGGAAGAAAAGAACTAATTTCTGTATTGTTCATACTAGGTAATCAGTAGATAGTCTCTAACAAAGAGAGGACTAAGGGTATCATAGATTAAAAAGAACAAAACCCCAAAACTTTCTAGATGCAAAAAGAAATGTTTAGAGAGAAGGGGTAGAGAGCAAGAAACATACATAGTGAAAAAATTTACCTACTCTATGACAACATCCAGACCATATTAATTGTGTCAGGTTAACTAACGGCAAAACTCAACTCAGTGTTGTTCACAAAATATAGAGCCACAAAACCAAAAGACTCAGGTTGAGTAAGATGTTGAACAGAGATATACTAGGCAAATAAAATGAAAATAGAGTTCATAATTTTAATGGGAAAACTTAGACCAGAAGTCTTTAAAGAGACAGGACATAGTACTAGGCAAACACTCTACCACTGAGCAACACCCCCACCAGACAACTTTCATTTTTAAAAAAAGTTTCAGCCTTTGAGAATTGGGAGCACACATGGATAAGGAACATGTTAATAATCTTAAGGCCTAAAATCCATCTTGGTTCAAGATCAAGTGGACAAAATTTCATAAGGCTATTGAAGATCTAATAACATATGCATGCAGTAAAAGATGGTAAGATCCACTTTCTGGTAAATGCATGTGGAACATTTGAGAAATTGTATGTGGGGCGGGCGGCGGTAGTTACTGGAGATAAAACCCAGAGGTACTTTACCCCTGAGCTACATCCCCAGCCTCCTTTTTTGCTTTGAGACATCATCTTCCTAAGTTGCCCAGGCTGGTTTTGAACTTGTGATTCTTCTGCCTCAGCCTCCCATGTAGTGCATATGACTTATTGTTGAGCTTCAAAGAAAACTTTAAAAAATTTGTTCCCAAAATAGATGTATTATTATATTTTGGCATTATGCTTTGGGGGTAAAACTGAAAATAAGACACTTTACTGCCAGTGAGAATGCATAATGGTAAAAGTCCCATGGCAATGAATTTGGTAATATCTAGCAAAATTGCAAATGTACATTTTTGTTGCTCTAGCACTCTACTTCTAGGAATTTATATCAGAGATAACAATTGAAAAAGTGTAAAATAAGATGTGCAATATTATTTGAGGCAATTCTGTTTGTAGTAATGAAAGATTGATGTTACCAGCAGTAGATGACTGGTGAATAAACTTTGGTATATCACTGCATAGGTATACTGTTATCTATTGAATTTCAGGAAATATAAGTGGGCTTGTAAAGGTGCAAGAAAATATATATTTTATATTACCTTTTGTGGAAGGTAGGGCAAAATGTGTGTGTGTGTGTGTGAATTTCTTAGTCTTATCCACTAAAAGAAGAAATAAGTAGAAGAGGACAGAGAGAAGTAGCTCAGTAGTAGAGCCCTTGCCTACCTAATTTGTAAAGTCCTAGGTCACTGAAAAAAAATAAAATTGAAATGTGAGAAAAAATAAATATGTGCTTATATTTAAAAAGAAACAGTGGAAGGATAAATTTAAAAACAAAACAAAACAAATGGCTACCAAAGGGGGCAAAAAAGAACAAGACAAGGAATTAAGAATGAAAACTAGACCGCTGTAATAAAACTTACATTGCAGTATTGACTTTGGAATCATGTAAATACTTTATGTAACTAGACCAAAAAAAAAAAAAAACCACCAAAACAAGTAAGTCATCTATTGTTTCAACCAACCCCCAAAATCAAGTGAACATTGTTACATCTCAAACAGATAGTTATACCAACAATCAAAGAATTTTTAAAAACTGATTTTAAATCACAGTATTACTTGCATGCTATATCGTAAGCACAAAAAGAAATTTACATTGTATGTGTGTGGTGGAGGGATGTTACTAGGGCTTGAACTCGGGGGCACACCACCATTGAATTACATACCTGGCTCTTTTATTAATTTTCAGACAGGATCTATCTGTTTCCAAGGCTGACCTCAAACTTGCTATTCTCTTGCCTCAGCCACTTTAGTAACTGGTATCATGGGCATGCACCACTATTCCTAACCAGAAATCTTATATTTAAGATTATTCAGTGTAAACACCAGGGGTTATATTGGTATGGTTATTTTGAAACTATTTATATTTCACTTGTCATAAAACATAAATAATTATGTTGATGTCATTAGGCAGAAGAATTTACAGGATAATTATGAAGGAAAGTTCTAGGATGGCAGACTGCAGCAGGCTTGGGAAAGATTGGAACTGCAGGAAGGACTTCAGATTTCATTCTTCTGAGGAAATGATTATAAACTCATGAATTACTTGCTATATTTGAATGTATTGAAAGGGATTTACATTTCTGGTGGAAAATTTGATGCTGATTTAGTGATAAATACCTAAAAACTAAGAAAATTAGAGGGGAAAAATGCAAGCAACTCAATTACAAGAATGAAACTGTTTGAGAATGGGGTATAGTTTTAATATGCTCTGCAGCTCAATTGTCAATATAATCAAAAGTTCATAATATATAAAATGTTTGATTTAAGCCTGGTGTAGTGGCACATGCCTATAATCTCAGTGACTCTGGAGGCTGAGGCAAGAGGATTGCAAGTTCAAAGCCAGCCTAAGTAACTTCATGAGACCCAGATAAACTAAAAGAATTCAGTCATAGTAGTTTGAGAGGGGAAAGAAGTTTGTATGGGAATTATCTATCAATCTTGTATTATAAGCTTGAACAGGTCACTCCTGATTTTTGTAATAACTCTTGGAGTACTATAACTTAAAAAGAACTTTCTGCTACAAATAGTATGATTAATAAAACAAGTGGGAAACTCCTTAGGATATTAGAATGGTCAAGGGTTTTGTTTGTTTGTTTTTGTTTTTTGTTGTTGTTTGTGTTTGATAAGACCCCAAAAGCACAGAAAAGAAAAGCAAATATAGACAAATGGGATTACTTACATCATACTAAAAAAAGCTTAGCACTGTAAAGAAAACAGTCATCAGAGTGAAGAGACAACCAACAGAATGAGAGAGAATGTTTTCATACCATACTCCTGAGAAAGGATTAATATCCAGAAAGTATAAGGAACTTTCAAAAACAAACTTTAAAAACTCACCAAAAAGTAACCTGACTTAAGAATGGGTGATACACCAAAGGAGAAAGTCGTGTCATTCTTGACAAAAAAAAAAAAAAAGAGGAGGATAATAAAACATCATGTCCCTGGAACATTTTTTTTTCATTCCCAAGAATTCAGTCAAGTCAAGGGAACAGTGAAAGTGGGCCTGGTCCTGAATGTTCAGGTAAGTATTATCTTAAATAACATTTGACTCTTTCACACATACTAGAAACATAGTGTTATAAGTAGAAAGCTGCTTTTGTACACATATGCCAAGTTCCTTGTAAAGCTGGTCATACTATGGGACAGAGTGAGCTAATTATGTCACTGTTTATGTAGCTGACCTATAAAACCCCTCATCATGTGGTAATCAATACAGAACCAAGCACTGTGGAGAAGGTAAGGGCTGCTAGTCTAGTTGATAACCCCTGGACTTTGTGGCAAAATGCCTTGAGGACAGGGGTGCTACTTGTCCAGCCCACCATCACTAGACCTTCCTGTAAATAGTTTACCATAAACCTATCTCACACACTGTCGCAGGATGTCTTTGGTCCTTTGGCAACTGAAGCACAGCTAGGCTATGGGCCTGACAGTTCTCAGAAGAGGACATACAATATAGATAGCCAACAGGGATATGAAAAAATGCTCAACATTGTTAAATGGGGAAATACAAATCAAAACACAATGAGGTGTCACCTCATACTAGTAAGGATGGCTATTATTGGATGGGGGATTTGACTCAGTGATAGAGTACTTGCCTGGTATATGCAATGACCTGGGTTTGATCCCCAGACCACCAACAAAAGAAAAAAAATGCTCTTATAAAAAAGTGGTTAACAACTGCTGGTAAGGAAGTGAAGAAAAGAGAACCCTTACATACTGTCATTGGGAATGTAAATGAGTATAGCCATTGTGGGAAACAGGATGGAGTTTCCTTAAAAAAAAAAAAAAAAAATTAAAAACAGAATTACCATATGATCCAGTAATTCTTCTCCTGGGTATTTTCCCAAATGAAATCAGTATGCTAAGGAGACTCTGTATTTCTGTGTTATTGTGCCACTATTCACAATAGCCATAGATGGAAACAACCTAAGCATCCATCATCTGATGAATGGATTTTAAAAATGTGATATACACACACACACACACACAATGGAATGTATTCAATAAAAATGAAATAATGTCATTGTGACAACATGAGTGGAACTGGAGATCATTATGTTAAGTGAAATAAACCAGGCACTGAAAGACAAGTATCATATTTTACTCAGATGGGGAATAAAACAAAGAGAGTTGATCTCATAGAAATTGAGAGAATGGTGGTTATCAGAGGTTGAGGAAAATGGTGGAGGAGTGGTCAGTGGGTACTAAATTCTACTTAAATGGAGCAAGGGATTCTTATGTGCTACTTTCATAGTAGAGTGAGTGTAGGTGACAGTTGTATAGTATTTATTTCAAAAAGCTAAAAGAAGTTATTGTAAATGTTTTTACCTTAAAGAAATGATAAATATTCAAAAAGATAAGTGTTTAACCCTATTGTTTAAAAAATATTACAAATACATATGAACTACATGGTTTATTAAACCATGAGCTGAAACATAACTCAAAATTTTCATTTATGTGAATTCATAGAATTAAATGGACAACACATAAATCCATAATTTAAAAATTTTCCTGAACACTAGTCATGCATCAAGCAATTTTTTTAATAAATGACAGTGGAATGCATTATAATTTTTATTACACATATACAGTACAATTTTTTCATATCTCTGGTTGTATATAAAGTATTTTGATACCAATTCATGTCTTCATACATGTACTTTGGATAATGATGTCTATCACATTCCACCATCCTTGCAAACCCCTTGTCCCCTTCCTTTTCCTCCCATCCCTCTGCCCTATCTAGAGTTTGTCTATTCCTCCAATGCTCCCTGCCCCCACCCCACTATGAATCAGCATCATTATCAGAGAAAACATTCAACATTTGTTTTTTTGGGAATGGCTAACTTCACTTAGCATTATCTTCTCCAACACCATCCGTTTACCTGCACATGCCATGATTTTATTCTCTTTTATTGCTGAGTAAAATTCCACTGTGTATATTTGCAACATTTTTTAATCCATTCATCTTTCCATGGTGTATATATGCCACCTTTTTCTTATCCATTCATCTACTGAAGCACCTAGGTTGGCTCCACAATTAGCAAGGTTGGTTCAACATACAGAAATCAATAAATGTAATTCATCGTATCAATAGACTCAAAGATAAGAATCATATGATCATCCCAATAGATGCAGAAAAAGCATTTGACAAAATACAGCACCTTTACATGTTTAAAACACTAGAAAACTTAAGGGATAACAGGAACATATCTCAACATTGTAAAGGCTATCTATGCTTAGGCCAACATCATTCTAAATGGAGAAAAATTGAAGGCATTCCCTCTAAAAACTGGAACAAGACAGGGATGCCCTCTTTCACCACCTCTATTTAACATAATTCTTTTGAAACACTGGCCAGAGAGATTAGACCAAGGAAACTAAAGGGATACACATAGGAAAAGAAGAATTCAAATTGGCACTATTTGCTGATGATATGATTCTATACCAGGAACCCTAAAAGTTCCACCAGAAAACTTCTAGAACTAGTAAAACGAATTCAGCAAAGTAGCAGGATATAAAATCAACACCCATTTAAAAAAAAAAAAAGGCATTTCTGTGTACCAGTGACAAATCCTCAGAAAGGGAAATGAGGAAAACTACCCCATTCTCAATAGCCTCAAAAAAAAAATGAATAAAATAAAATAAAATACTTGGGAATCAACAAAAGAGGTAAAAGATCTATACAATGAAAACTACAGAACCCCAAAGAAAGAACTCAAAGAAGACCTTAGAAGATGGAAAGATCTCCCTTGCTCTTGGATAGGCAGAATTAATATTATCGAAGTGACCATACTACCAAAAGCACTATACAGATTTAATGCAATTCTGATCAAAATTCCAATGGCATTCCTCAGAGAAATAGAAAAAGCCATCATGAAATTCATCTGGAAAAATAAGAGACCCAGAATAGCTAAAGCAATCCTTAGCAGGAAGAGTGAAGCATGTGGCATTGCTATACCAGACATTAAACTATACTACAGAGCAATAGTAACAAAAACAGCATGGTATTGGCACTAAAACAGACTGATAGACCAATGGTACAGAACAGAGGACACAGAGACTAACCCACAAAACTACAATTATCTTATTTTAGACAAAGGCACCAAAAACATACACAAGAGAAAAGATAGCCTCTTCAACAAATGGTGCTGGGAAAACTGGAAATCCATATGCAACAAAATGAGATTAAGCCCCTATCTCTCACCATGCACAAAACTCAAACTCAAAATGGATCAAGGACTTGGGAATTAAACCAGAGACTCTATGTCTAATAGAAGAAAAATAGGCCCTAATCTCCATCATGTGGGATTAGGCCCTATCTTTCTTAATAAGACTCCTGTGGTACAAGAATTAAAACCAAGAATCAATAAATGGAATGGATTCAAACTAAAAAGTCTCTTTTCAGCAAAAGAAACAATCTGTGAGGTAAAGAGAGAGCCTACATCTTGGGAGCAAATCTTTACCCCTCACACATCAAATAGAACACTAATCTCTAGGCTATATAAAGAACTCAAAAAGCTAAGCGCGCGCACACACACACACACACACACACACACACACAATCAATAAATGGGCCAAGGGCCTGAACAGACACTTCTCAGAAGATGATACAATCAATCAACAAGAATATGAAAAAATGTTCATCATCACTAGCAATTAGAGAAATGCAAATCAAAACCACTCTAAGATTTCATCTCACTTCAGTCAGAATGGCAGTTATTATGCATACAAACAAGAATAAGTGTTGGCAAGGAGTGGGGAAAAGGGTACACTCATACACTGCTGGTGGGACTGCAAACTGGTGCAGCCAATATGGAAAGAAGAATGGACATTTCTTGGAGAATTGGGAATAGAACCACCATTTTACCCAGCTGTCCCTCTCCTCGGTCTATACTCAATGGACTTAAAACATCATACTACAGGGACATAGCCACATTGATGTTTATAGCAGCACAATTCACAATAGCTAAATTGCTTTTGGCTTTTTAAAGCAGTGTTTCTCTTGCTCCTGATAAATTTTGAGTACTGAGGTATTTTTACTGAAGAACAGAGAAGTATGTAAATCTTCACCTTAATATCAACTTTATATGCCCATGATCAGTTCTTATATGTTCTTGTTAGCTGAGATGTTTATCAGTATTTGGTATTAATCTTTTTATTTTTTGGCAATATTTCAGGTGCTTCTTGTGAACTTTTTTTCCTTAAGTACTACTAAGGTTGACTACCTTTCATATTCATATTCATACTGACCATTTGGATTTCAGCTTTTGTGAGGTTCTTCTTTAAGTCTCTTTTCTCAGTCCACTTTTTGTTTTGATTTTTGTTGTTTTGGGACTATTTCTTTAAAATTTTACAGGAGTTCTTTTATATTTGTACTAACCTCTCATTCTGTTTTTCTTTCTTAGTAGGGTTCTTTGAATGATACTTAATTTTATAAATTTGCCTTTGTGCTTTAGTCTTAAAGAATCTGTCTATATCCGAAAGTTATACAGTTATTTTCTTCTAAAAGCAGTATAGTTTGCCATTCATGTTTAGGTTTTTGTTTGTTTTCTTTTCTCTTTTACTCTTCATTTGATTTATATGCATGGTGAGGGTTGGAATCCAGTTTCATTTTTTACCAGCCCCATTATTGAAAATTCCATTCTTCAATTTTCTGTACTGCCATCCCTATTAATTATTAATTATTTAATATGTACATAAGTTTGTTTCTCATCACTTCAATCTGATTCTCAGGCAATTCTGATCTAGTGGGCTGTTAGGCACTCCTCTGAACCACTACAGTAATTTGTCTTTGTAGTAGGTTTTGATAGCTGGTAAAAACAAGCCATAATATAAACCCCCAACATCACCTGTATTTTTCTTTAGAAACATCTTTTGATTGTTTTCATTGTTTGAATTATATACATTTTAGAATTCACCTTTCAAATTCCAACCCCCACCCCCCCCCAAAAAAAAAATTACAGAATATTGATTGGGATTGTGAAAACTGTTAAGTCAGTTTGGAGAGAGGTTTACATGTTTGTAATGTTGAATTTTCTAGTCCAGAGCCATGATTTTTCTTGTTGTTTTTGTTTGTTTTGTTACTGGGGATTTAACCCAGGGACACTTTACCACTGACTTATACCTACAGCCCTTTTGTAATTTTGTAAAATTTTTATTTTAGAGAGAGGATATTAAGTTGCCCAGGCTAGCCTCCAACTTGGAATCCTTGGAATCCTGCCTTAGCCTCAAGACTCGCTGAATTACACGAATGCACCCTCATATCTGGCCTCTGTTAGGTTTTCTTTAATGACTATTAAATATTTATAATTATTCCTATGGGGATTTTACACATTACTTAGGATTTTCCTTAGATATTTGGTAGGTTCTGATGATTCTATAAATGGCATTTTAACATTATTTTTACATTTTACCTTTTTATTCGTGGTCAATATATTTAACTATGTAACTTCTTTTTTTTTTTTTTTTTTTTTGGTACTTGGAACTGATCCCAGGGATACTATACCACTGAACTACATCTCCAACCCTTTTTAAAACATTTAATTTTGAGACAGGTTCTTGCTAAGTTGTTGAGGCTGACCTTGAATTTGTGATCCTCCTGCCTAAGCCTCTCAGGTAGCTGGGATTACAGGTATATGCCATTCCACTGTGCCCAGAGAGAGATATAACATTTAAATTTTTTTTTCCAACAACTTTGTTTAATCACATTCTAGTAATTTGCCTCACTCATTTGGCTTTTTCTATGTGTATAATCATAACTGTGAGTAACACTACTTTCATTTCATCATTTCTAATTCTTAAACCTTTTTCTTACCTTTTCATGCTGCCTAAACTCCCCAGTACATCATTGAACCAGTATTCCTATTGTTTTAATAACCTGCTGTTCAACTCACTGGTGAGAGAATTTCCCCATAGTATCATGAAGGGGGCCTAACACCTAGTACTCTACACTGGACAGATAAAATCATCAGTAGTTTATTAATTACATATACTCATAACCCTGGAGAGAGGAGGACAACACATTGCCAAGCAGAACTACATGGGTTATCACATAGTGAATGGGGACTTTGGGGAGGTGAACTTCCTATATAGTATCATGACGGGGGTTGCCCCTTGATTTCTTTGGGAGGAAGTGATTGGCGTGATTGAATAATTCTATAGGCTGACTGGAAACTGAATCTGATAATCAAGGATAAGTAGAAACTGTGCATAGTCTTGTTAATAAACAAAGACTATTTGGTTAGGAGACATTATCTGTGGAAGTAGAGTAAGGAAGAGAACTTGTGATTAGGCTCTTCAAGGACCTAACAATTTTATCAAGTTTAAGGCAGCATATAATATTGAGTATAAATTTAATGCTGTATACTACCCCATTTATTACTAGTATTCACAGAGGGGTACAGTTATGTATGTGTGTATTTTTAGGCATGAATATATGTTTTAAAAAGCATGTACCTTTTCTGTATCTAGCAAAAGCATATTCTTTTTTTCCATGTAATCTGTTATGTGATGAATTCTAAGATGGATAAACTGAGATCTTGTTCCTGTGGTTAAATCTAGAATTCCAAATTGTTTTATTCTTATGGGACTATTATTGATTTCTATTCTTGATAACCAGAATAATCCATTGTGACTTGTGGTGAGCCATTTTGCTGCGCTGCCTTGTGTGGGTGTTGGCTTAGTTCTTGGATAGTGACTCAGTTCCTTGTGGTCGGCCAGTTCCTGGAACAAGCAGATATGATAATGTACTGAGTGTTCTAAGAACCGGTAAATACTGGTAAGAACCGGTTGGCCTGTTCTTCCTGGCTCTGGGCGCCAGTGCTGAATTCCTTGCCTTATTGGCTGCTGCTGTGTTGCTATGCGCTTTTGTCCAATCGCGTGAGACTTAGGCCGTGGCTCTAGTATATTAGGGGTGGTCTTTTCGGGCTTGGGGTCCTTTCTCTCAACGAAACATAATGGATTCTCCCAATAAAGCGTGCTAAGTGCTAAAGAAGAATTCTGTTTTGTTGTCGTCATTCCTGCTGGCGGGTAGACGCGACAGTGACTTTTTCCAACTATTTTGCAAAGTTTGTATTCCTTGTATTGTGTGGTCACTGAAGTTTCTGTTCCATTCTACTAGGTGCCCAGCTAGTGACTTCAGAAAAATTTCCTTAGACATTTAGCTCTGAAAGAATTCCCCACGCAAAGACACTTCGCCGGGAGAATTCCAATTTTATTGCAAAAAGCTATGTGCTTATATAGAACTAAAGGGGAGATGGTAGGGCTTAGATAAATGGCAGGCCACCCGTTTATTGGCAAGTTCTTCCAGATATGAGTTCCCGCGCCCAGGCATTAGTTCTCATTGGGGCTAAGGTTCCCCGCCAGCGAGGTTTGAAATTGGTGCCGAGGTTTGAAATTGGTGCCGGCAGGAGAGTTCACAAGGGCGGGAACTTTTCGCGCCACTGCAGAGAAGAAGAAGGTAGGAAGGAGAAGTCCTTAGGCGCCATGTTGGGGTTTTTTCTCTGGGGTACGGCTGCCGTTTATACTTTTCCCAACAAGCTCCAAACAGTGGATGAGGACAGAAAGGAAAGGACTGTCATTGTTTTCTTCATATATATAATTCTAAACCAATCTCATGTTGTACATGGAATATATTCTGGGTTTTTTGTTTGTTTTGTAGTTCTCCTAAAACATGTTTTATTGATTAGTATTATGTATCTTGGTGACTGTCTCATTTACATCTTGGGTATTCTTTAAATATTTGTTGATCAAATTATTTAAGTCTTATTCTGTATTATTAGTGATTTTCTGTTGACTGAGAGGGGAGTCAAAATCTCCAGTATAATATGGGTTTGTCCGCTTTTCTTCTAGCCATATCATTTTTTGTTGTTATGTGTTGTGAAGTTCTGTTAATTAGGTGAATGTGAATTAGAATTCTTTATCATTACATAGTGTTTCTGGTAATAATTCTATTTCTGTGGTAATATTCTATTTCTGAAGTCTACTTTGTCTGGTAATTATAATGCACTGATTAGCATTTCATCCCATTTCATCTGGGGCTGCATTTTGACTATTTGCCTAAAGAGCATCACACAAGTTACATGAAGCAGATTTATTACTCACAGAAAAATATCAAGGGACAGTAGAAGCTGAGAGTGCATTGCAAACCAGTCCACCAAGGCTTAATGAAGCTGCCAGGTAGATGAAATCTTGTCTGTGTACTGCAGGGAAGGGATCACAGAGAGCAGCCTACCCTGGGTTTTATACCCCAGAGGCAATATGCTTCAGTGAACTAAAGCACTGAAGGACATGCTGTTTATAAGGGGGACAGAACAAAAATTGGACAGTTCAGTCAGCTCCTTCATTTCTCATGATGGTGCATCCCTAGCATATTTTACATAGTTTTTTTAGAATTACAACTGAGAAGGGGGCAAGAACTGCCTTAGTCCAAGGCTACCTGGAGAACTGAACATATTTATTGTTTGAATGTGTATCCAACCTATTTTTTAAAACCTCTCTCTGTGTATTTAAGGTAGGGTTTTGAGCTAGGGTTGTAGCTCAGTGTTAGCACACTTACCTAAAATACAAGACCCAGAATTCAATCCCCAGTACTGCCAAAAAAAAAAAAAAAAAAGTAAAGTAGATTTTTTTGGAGAGAGCATTTATTCCAGTCTTTTGTTTGTCAACTGTATAAGAAGTCAGTCAATGATGGATTGTATATACACTGTTCCCCCATAGGATTCTGTCACATAGTGATTTTTGTAGCCATTTTGATTTGTATAAGTACACCCTAATGTTCACATAATGACAAATCCTAAGGGCACATTTCTCAGATTATATCCTGAATGCTAAGTGATACATGACTATGTATGTAACAGTAGTGAGCCATTAATGGTAAGACAGGACCATGGACAGAGCACTAATATGCATTCTATAGATTCTCTTCTTTTTCTCCCATGGATGTCAGAATACAGTTGCCTGACTTGAGGTTATCCATCTCATGGTCCAGTCATTAACTAACCTGTGTCTGGGACCCATAGTATGTATTTTAAATCTACATCTCTTTTGTAGAGATGGGCAAAAAAATGCCAACTATTCCTAGCATATAATGTCAAATGATATGCCCTGAATTATGCTTAGATTTCAGAAACTAAAACTTTACAAAAGAAGATTACAAATCATACTCAGATAAAACTTATCATTTGTGGAAAAAAGAATAAAAACAGATGCTAGTAAGTTCATTTTAAAACATTACTTTTGTAAGGATATAACTAGTGATCTGTCGTCATTTTCCCCCAGCAGTCATGCCTTATAACTTTATAGCAAGTCTTTCATTAGTCACTTTTTGAAATTAGCTTTTTTCCCCACACTCAGAATGATGTCCTTAAGATCTGTTCAATTTATTGTATTGTTATGTGCCAGACTCTATGGGCGATGACCGAACCAACTCTATTTTACCTTGAGACTGCATGTCATGTAAGAAATGTTTCTCCCATGGGAAAACCCTGCCTCTGTACCCACCAACAGTTGCTTAGCATAGTATAGTTGGCAGCACAAAATGGCAATTCTTATACATTGTATTTGTGCAATGTATCCTAACTGCATAGAATGTCAGAGAATGTTTGTCTAGACATTAGTAAACATTCTTTAACTTATACTCAACTAGGGTCATCTTGACCCACTTCCTCTTCTGCTTATGATTTTAGATCTCATGATTTTTGTTTGTGGTTTTGAATCATAGCAACAGCCACTTATGGTTAGTGTGCTGACATGCTTTACTTGTGGTTTTAAATTATGAAAGGTGTGCTCTAACCCTTGGAGGGGGTCAAGGAATGCAGACTTGCAGTTTTCCTCCCATCTTGCCAGTTGGTGTCCCAACACCTGGTGAATAAAAGTGGTTCCATCTCCTGCTTTACTCGGTGATTTATTGTAATCTTATCATAACAGTATATGTCAATAGTTGCTTCCCATTCCCCTGCCCCTTTCTTGTGGTACTGGGAATTGAACTCTAGGGTCATGTTCATGCTACACAAGCACTCTACCACTCTGCTACAGCCATTTTTAATTCTTATTCTGAGACAGGAAATTGCAATCCTCCTGCCTCAGCCTCCCAAGAAGGAGGGATTACAGGTCTGTGCTGTAATCAGTTGCTTCTTATTGCTTTCTGTATTTCATGATGTAGCTGTGCTATAGTTTATTTAATCATTAATTAGTTTTATTTAATCATTATTTTCAGGTTTTTGTGTAGACTTAAGTTTATTTCTCTGGAATGCCTGGGAGTGAGATTGTAGAGTTATATGATAAACATGTTTAGTTTTAAAAGAAACTGTCAAAGAATATCCCAAAGTTGTACCTGTTTTATGTTCCTTTTGACAGTGTATAAGAGGAATTTAGTTTTTCCTCATTTCACTAGCATTTGATCTTGTTACCACTTTTTATTTTAACTGTTTTAGTAACTAATATTCTGGTATTCTAATAACTATTGATACTTCATCATGGTCTTAAATTTCTATTTAATGACTAATAAATAGCATGTATCATCTTTTCATGTGCTTATGTCATGTGTCTATCTTCATCAGTAAAATATCTCTTCAGATCTCTTTTATTTTCACTCTTTTGTTTTCTTCTTTTTGGAAACACAGGATCTTTCTATGTTGCTCAAACTTGTGATCCTCTTGCCTTAGCTAGCTTCCCTAGTAGATGAGATTATAAGCATGCACCATTATGACCAGCCTTTAATGTTGCATTTTGAAAGTTCCTTATATATATAGATATGAATTCTTTGTTAGATATGAAGTTTGCAAATGTTTTCTCCATAGGTCTATTTGTCCTTTATCTGCTCTTCACAGGATCTTTTGAAGAGCAAGTTTTTTTTTTTTTTTAAACATTTTTTTTTAGAGAGAGTGAGAGAGGAGAGAGAGAGAGAGAGAGAGAGAGAATATTTTTTTTTAATATTTATTTTTTAGTTCTCGGCGGACACAACATCTTTGTTGGTATGTGGCGCTGAGGATCGAACCCGGGCCGCACGCATGCCAGGCGAGCGCGCTACCGCTTGAGCCACATCCCCAGCCCAAGAGCAAGTTTTTAATGTTTATGGAAGACAGGTTCATCAATACTTTCATTTTTATGGATTATTTTGTGTGTCATGTTTAAGAACTCTTCACAAGTGAAAAGGTCGGGCGAACGTCGGAGGAAAAGACCACCAAGAGACTGTCTCATGCAACAGCAAAGGGTTTATTGGGGGTCCAGCATGCTGGGGCTCAGAGCTCACTTCAGAGGAGCAAAGAACAAAGAGCCCCGAGAACCACTTGAGCAGAGTTTTTATACATTCTTTAGAGAGGGCAGGGACTTTACATACATCATAGCTTCCTTCAGCAAATCAGCATACACCAAGGGAAAATCAAACAACAACTCTCAAACATGATTAGCACATTCATTGGCGGGAACAGGTCGGGCGGGGGTGATAGGTCAGTCCTATGGAGTATACATTCAAACTGATTGGTTTAGGCCCCGGGGTGTGTACATGCTGAGCTGCAGGGTGTCCGGGTTGTTAAGCAACTAGGTAGTCAAGGGGGGGGGGGATTTCGACACACATCCAATGGGCAGTTCCAGGAATTGTCTTAACTCTACAGGAATTTCAGGCTTTGAGTGCAGCTCAGAAACTTTACATTACCTGGTCCTTTACCTTTTAACTTCAGTTTCTTTTATCCTTTCACAAGTCCTAAGTCGTTAATGAAAGGAAAGTGACCACAACACTCGGAGCAACCAAAAGATCTTTATTGCAGCAGTGCAACAAAGAGAAAAGAAGGAAGGAAAGAGAGAGAAAGAAGAGAAGAGATGAACAGGGAGAGAGCAAGAGAGAGACAGAGAGCACACGCAAGAAAGATAAAGAGAGCAAGAGAGAGAGAGAGCAAGAGAGAAAGAGCAAGAGAGAGAGGGGCCTGGCAGGAGGGAGTTTTTATAGCCCAAATCTAATGGGGCCTCTGGGTCTGCAAGCTGCCTTGTTGGCCCAAGTGGGGTTGAGTGCTCAGCCTTGAGCGGGACTTGACACAAACAGGTGATAAAGGACCAGATAGAGGGGGGTTTGAGTGTGTGGGCTATCTTGCAGCCAACATCTGTTCAGCCTGCCCTGCAGACAACACAGTTCAGCCTGCTCTGCACCCAAAAATTAAAATTTTCTTTTGAAGGTTTTATGACTCTGTTTTACATTGAAACCTCATCTATTTAGAGTTAAATTTATATAAAGTGTGAAATTTAGGTTGATGTTTTTATTTTCTAGTATTGGAAATTAAACTTAGAGGTGCTTTATCACCAGGCTACATCTCCAGTCTTGTTTTTTTATTTGTTTATTTATTTATTTACTGGTACTAGGGATTGAATCCAGGGGCACATTACCACTGAGCTACATACCCAGTCCTTTTTATTTTTATTTTGAGACAGGGTCTCATAAGTTTCCCAGGCCAGACTCAAACTTGTGATCCTCCTGCTTCTGACTCAAAAGTAGCTTGGATTACAGCTGTGCCCCATTGTGTCTACCCAGGGTTCAGTTTTTGCCCTGTAGATAGGTACTTGTTGCAGTACAATTTATCAAAAAGATTACCTTCTTCCATTCAATTGCTCTTACATCTCTAGCAAATTAGTTTGATTTACTTGTATGGGTATATTTCTGGTTCTTTGTTCTGTTCTATTCATTCATGTTTCTGTCTTTCCCCCAATATCACTCTTGTCTCAATTAACTGTATCTGTATAAGCCTTAAAAATTGGGTACAGTGATTTCTTCTCACTTCTTTTTTCTAGGGTTAGTCATTCCAGTTCCTTTTCTTTCCTGTGTGAAGTCTTTGGATAATTTTGATGGTAAATATAAAATGTCTTGCTGGGAATTAGATAGGAATGTATCAACCTATAGATCAATCAATTGTGGAGAATCAACATTAACAACCATGCCTATGTATATATACATACATATATAAACGTGTGTGTGTATGCACACACACACACATATTTTATAAAGTCTTGAAATTGAGAAGTGACTTGTCCACTTTCTTCTTTTTTAAATGAATGCTGATTTAGTCTTATAGTGCAGTTGCATTTCTGTGTAAGTATTCAGATAATCCTATCTTTACAGAAAATGTTGCTGGGATTGTATTGGGAATTTGCTGCAGTCTGGCTGGGCACAAATAACAGAGCCGCCACAAAGCTTTGTAGGTTCAAACAGCAATTCTTTATTCTCCAATTCTCACTGGCACTGCACACACACTACTCGGGAAAACACTCCTTCCACCAAGCTCCGTGAGCCCAATCTCCCCAAACCCCTCAAACCCCTGTGAGAATAGCACGGAAACTCCAAAGTAGCCAGGGCCCAAGGCAGATTCCTGGAGCCACCCTATTCCCGGAGCAGGGTCCATATACAACTCAATCAATCCA
Source organism: Spermophilus citellus (assembly GCF_964194105.1). Taxonomy (NCBI): domain Eukaryota; kingdom Metazoa; phylum Chordata; class Mammalia; order Rodentia; family Sciuridae; genus Spermophilus; species Spermophilus citellus. The sequence goes on from NC_138184.1 coordinate 215,975,940, forward strand.
GCATCATAGCAGTTATATACAGCTTAACTCAAATCATCATCTCAATGGTTTGCTGGGTCACCTTTCAACCATTCCCTCTGGCAATATGCCAGGTGTCATTCTGACTCTCAACAGGAATTGTTTTAAACCTATATATCACATTGATTATTCCAACCTATAAATTTTGTCTTTCCATTTATTTAGATCATCTTTGAATTTTTGTATCAATAGCCTGTTGTTTTCAGCAGACAGTTCCTATGCGTATTTTTTAAGACTTACGGCTAAGTGTGTAAGAAGAGGCTTACACCTAATTGAAAGCTTAGAGTCATTCAATTTCCCTATAGTTAACAGGGCTTTTCAAATTATCTGTTTTCATATTGGGTGAGTCATGGTAGTTTGTGTCAGATCAGGCTGGGCAGGCAGCAACCAAAGGAGGCAGATTTAAAAGGGCCACTGAACAGGCTTTATTGAGATATCACTCCCGGGTGGAACTCGATCAGACCCACAGAGGGAACAGGGGAAGGATCTGAGGAGAAACAGCGTGGAAGCTCGACAGAACTGGACTTTTATGGGGCTTACAGCAGGAAGGGAAGGGCTTGGGACAGGAAAAGGCGTCTCTAGGGTCCCTTGCCCCCTTGGAGTTGGTCAGGGGAGTTGGCTGAACTCCAGGATTGGCCAGGGGGTCCTGCTGATTGACAGGCGTTTCCACCGGCATCTGATTGATGTTCAAAGCAGCACGGGCTGCTTTGTTCTAAGTTGCCTTGTTCTAAGTTGCCACTAAGTCGCCACCAAGTCGCTGCCACCCACCTAACAGTTTGTGCATTTCAAGGAATTGGTTCATGTCATTTAACTTGTTGGACTTTTTTATATGTAAATGTTATATAGTATTCCTCTATTATGCGTTTGATATCTACCGTGGTCTGTAGTGATATCCCCTTTATCATTATTCCTAATGACAAGTTGTGTCTATTGGGTTGTTTTTTGTTTGTTTTAATTTATTTTGAGACAGGGTCTTGCTAAGTTGCCCAGGCTGGCCACATACTTGTGATTCTCCTGTCTCAGTCTCCTCTGAGTCACTAGGATTACAGGCTTGTGCCACTACACCCAGCAACTTTTTTCAGTCTTGCCAGAGGTTTATTTATTTTTTTATTTTTTGTGATGATATGGATCAAACCTAGGGCCTTTGTATGCAAGACAAGTGGTCTGCCACTGAACTATATTCCCAGCCCTAAGATTTGTTGGCCTTTTCAAATAACCAGCTTTTTGTTTCATTAACTTTTTCTCTTTTAATTTCATTGACTTCTTCCCTTGTATTTATTATCTCCAATCTACTGCAAGGTAGTAGTGAAGTCTGTATTCCCTGCTCTGCCACCATTGACATCCGGATGAGGAGGGCCACCTTCTTGCTAGTGTGAGAGTGTGGGAGTTCACACTACCATTAGGCTTTCCTTGAAGGGATGTGGGTGCTCCTGGTATGTACTCCATTAATAATTTCCAGGGAGTGGTGACATGGTGTTCGGAGGAGGTTATAATAGGTGGCAATAGAAGTCTTGACTACAGTTCACTATCCCTGCAGTATAGCTTGAAGGTAGACAATAATAGCTTCATTATTACTCAGGCACTGCAGGTAGTCTCCATTGCAGTTACAAGGGGCTTTGCTGATCAAAGGCCCAGCTGCCCAGGGGGCTTCTCTGACACTATGGGTGATTGGGGCATCTGATTTCAGTTTGGCCAGGGTGGAAATCAAGGCTTCCCAATAGGCTTTTGCTGGTGGAAAAAGGGGGCACAGGTTTGTGTGTGTGTGTGTGATATTTGACTGTTTATTGAGTATTGGAGTGATTATTGTGTATATTTTTTTCAATCTATCTTGCAAGGCTGCCTCTTTCCTGTTCCTTTGAGTAGTTTTTGTTTTGTTTTTTTGTTTTTAAAACAGGTATTTTTATTTGCACATAGATATATACTTAGTATATGTATTTTTTTGCATTTTAATACTATTTTTTATTCTAATTAGTTATACGTGATAATAGAATGCATTTTGACACATCATATGTAAATTAATATAACTTCTCATTCTTCTTTTGTACATGATATTGAATCACACTGTTTGTGTAATTATATATATACATAGGGTAACAATTTCCGATTCATTCTACTATTCTTCCTATTCCCATACCCCTCCCCTCTCTTCACTTCCTTCTGCCTATGCAAAGTATCTCTATTTTCCCTAGCCACACACTCCCCATTGTGAATTAGCACTCACATATTTGAAAAAAATAATTCACCCTTTGTTTTTTGGGGGGATTTCCTTATTTTGCTTAGCATAATATTCTTCAGCTCCATCCATTTACCTGCAAATGCCATAATTTCATTCTTCTTTAAGGCTGTGTAATATTCCATTGTGTATATATCACCACATTTTCTTTACCCATTCATCATTTGAAGGGTATCTAGGTTGGTTCCATAGTTTGGCTATTGCAAATTGAGCTTCTATAAACATTGATGTGGCTGTGTCACTGTTGTATGCTGATTTAAAGTCCATTGGATATAAACTGAGGAGTGGGATAGCTGGGTTAAATGGTGGTTTCATTCCAAGTTTTCTGAGGAATCTTCATATTGTTTTCCAGAGTGGTTGCACCAATGCAGTCCTCTTTGGGTAGCTTTTTGGTATTTTTTTTAGTTTGTACCTTTTGGTATTTCAGGAATTCCAATGTCATGATAACCCATTTTGGAGTATATAAGGATAAAAGAAAATTAAGTGAACTCACAATGTGTTCCTTGGATCCTGAGTTCTTTTGCCAATCTGCTGCCTTCTCTCTACTGTTTGCATTTTTTTTTTTTTTTTTGAGGTGGATACTGGGGATTTAACCCAGGGGGCTTTACCACTAAGTCACATCCCCAGCCCACTTTTATTTTTTATTTTGAACCAGGTCTCATTAAGTTGCTTAGGGACTCATTAATTTGCTGAGGCTGGCCTCAAACTTGAGATACTCCTGTCTAAGCCCCCTGAGTTGTTAGGATTACAGGTACATGCCACCATGCCTGACTGTTCATAATTTTCATGTTTGTTTTTATATAGGACAGTGGGAGTGTTTAGCTGTACATAGCTAGAGAAATAATGAAAATAAGGATTACCCTCTCTCTTCAGTGAAGTCTATTGTCACATCTTTCTTGGCCAGTGTTATATGTTAAATAATCACTGACATAATGGAACCCAGTTTGGGGTTTGTCTTTTTTACTTTGAACACAGTAATATTTTGATTATCTATAGTTCTATAACAAAGTTGACTATATTAATCTTTCTTTTAAAGCTTTTCCTTTTTGTTTTTTGCTTAACAAGTCTTATTCCTACCCCAAGATAACAAAGATAATTTACATTTCATTGTGAATTTTGGGCTAGTCAGCTTTCTGTTAATATAACAAAATACCTGAGATAAACAGTTTATTTTTTAAAAGATTTACTTGGGCTCAAAATTTTGGAGGGCTCAGCCTGTGATGGGTTGGCCTCATTGCTTGTGGTGGGCTGTGGTCTGGCAGCACATCATGGTGGGAGTACCTGGCAGAGCAAAACCACTTGGCCTCACCAGCCAGGAAGGAACAGGGAATGTGGAAGAAGGGGTACACACATTCCCAAAGAGGAAGGACCTCTCACTTGGTCTGATCTGGTATTGTGTATTCAGTTCTATTTTGTTTATTTTTACATAAATATCCCACTATCTTAATTGTTGTAGCTTTGTAGTATGTCTCATTATTTAGTAGTCATTTCAGCTGATCAAAGTTCTTTTTTTTTTTTAAAGAGAGAGAGAGAATTTTAATACTTATTTTTTAGTTTTCGGTGGACACAACATCTTTGTTTGTATGTGGTGCTGAGAATCGAACCCGGCCGCACGCATGCCAGGCGAGCATGCTACGGCTTGAGCCACATCCCCAGCCCTCAAAGTTCTGTTAAATCTCTATTGGAATTGCTGCTAAAACATTGAATCTATAGATATGTTTAGGGAGAACTGGCATCTTTACCATTGTGAATATGTTTTTTTCACTATTTAGACTTTTTTTAAAAAAAGATTTTTAGATTGGACATTGAATTCAGAGGAGCTTTACCACTGAGCTACATATCCAGTTATTCCCATCCCAGTTGCCCCCAAGAAGGTCTGGCTGTTACCCAGGCTCACTTTAAACATGTGATCCTCTTACCTCAGCCTCCCATGTAGCTAGGGTAACAGGTGCCACCATGCCTGGCATTTAAATGCTTTCAAATATAACTTAACATTCTCCACAGTGATATTTAGACATCTTTTAAAATTTATTCTTAATTAATATATTTGTGTTGCTATTATTAAGTGGATTGATTCTTTATTTACTTAGTGGTGCTGAGGATCAAATCTAGGGCCTCACATAGACTAGGCCTGCACTCTACTGTTGCACAGCATTCCTAGCCCCAATCTAATTTTATTAATTAAAATTTTTGTTTCCTACTTGATATAAAATTGGCCTTTGAATTATTTTGTGTTGGTTCTTTTTTTTAATATTTTTTAATTGTAGATGGACACAATACCTTTATTTTATTTGTTTATTTTTTTGTGGTGCCAAGGATCGAACCCAATACCTCCTACATGCTAGACAAGCGCTTTATCATTGGACCCACAACTCTGGCCCCTGTGTTGGTTCTTATATGCTATATTTTAAAATGTATTGCAAGCTCTTCTAAGCTCATATTAGATTTTTAATGTACTTACTATTTATTGTTTTACTACACATTATGGAAGAGGATTGTTTTCTCCTAAAGCAATGCCATTTGCATTTTTGTAAAAGGGAAACAGAATAGTGTTTCATATTATCCTGTCAAAGTTTTAACACAAAATATTTGTGCTCCACTCCCAGAAATTTTGATTCTGTAGGTTTAAAGAGAACCACAGTTCCTTGTTCATTTAAAAATCTTGTGGTTCTGTACATTCCTGTTTAAAATCACTGCCAGGGAAGTTGCTAAACAGTAAATATAGTAGCTAATGGGGGTGTCTATTTTAGGAGAGGGCATATCATTTAAAATTATGAACATTTAAGCATCATTTAATATTTTGAGTATGATATATGTAAATAAAAATATATACATAAAATGAATTGCTTATGAACTTAAATAGGCATGAATTTTATATGAATGGACATTTTAGAAGAACCCAGTTACATTGTAGATGTGTTGTTTAGTACTCAGTACATTATATTAAAACTTAAAATGTAATTTTGTCTTTCCCAGTTGGAGTCATTCGATGCCCAGTGTGCAGCCAAGAATGTGCAGAGAGACATATCATAGATAATTTTTTTGTCAAGGATACTACTGAGGTTCCCAGCAGTACAGTAGAAAAGTCTAATCAGGTAAGTGGATAATTTTGAGCTTTGAGCTTGTGCCAGCTATTGATGAGGCACCTAAAATCCTGGAGGGCTCAAGTGAAAGGAGCCAAATTTTAGACCATTAATTTATGAAGGTGTATAGTATTTTTAAGTATATAAATAATAATGAATGGTTCAATTTAAAAAACAAGAGTGCCAGCACAGACACCCATGTATTCCCCATCCTCTCCAGAGAAAAACATTATTCTATATTTGACATTTCATTTCTTTATACTTAAATATATATTGACAATTAGATTTTAATTTCAATCTCCTTTTTCACTTTTTTCTGTTCTAATGATACCTATGAAATACATCATGTCTTTGATTAGTGAAGAGTCTGCTTTTTTTAGGAAAGCTATTTTTTCTATATGGTATTATTTTAAAAGCCTCATTTGGTAGCATTGTCCCAGGCATTGGATTTAGAGATACAATGGTGTCTTCTTTCCAACTTTCATAACCTACATAGAACATTTCTATTGGCCACTTAAATCTGGATGTCAGGTCCCTAAGGAAGATCCTTGGTACTGTAACTGGGGTTAGCCACACTGAGATAGGCATATTTGTCTACTTGTGGAACATGATTCATCAGTGATTCCTCTAGGCAGTTCCTTTCATTTGTAACAGAAGATCTGGAGAGGAACTAAATTTGGTTAGGGAAACATGATTATTAGTTGTTTTATCAGAAATTTGTTTAGTGCACATGCTTATTTTCTGTGCTCTTTTTTTCATTTTTAGCTTTTTGTTTCTCAAGGGAAGTACAGGAATGCACAGATTACTTTATAAATGAGCATAGCCGTTATTAATTAAAATTATTTTTGTACCAGGCATGTAGCTCAGTTATAGACCTTTTGCCTAGCATGTGCAAGGCCTTGAGTTCTAACCTGAACACCACAAAATAAAAGTCTTTTTGTTGTTTCAAAGGTATTTATAGTTATTCATTAATATGAACTTTCATTAAAGCCCCAAATTTCACTTTCTTCACAGGTACTTTCTAATTATTGTGAATCAGCTTTCAAGAATGGAAATGGGTTGGGGGTATAGCTCATTGGCACAGTATGTGCTTAGCATGCTTGGGTTCCTGGGTTCAGCCTCCATCACCCAAAGGGAAAAAAGAAAAAATGGCATTGGATTTGAAGACCATAATATGGGTCCTATGGGTGCTCATCACCATTGGGTTAGTCATTTTTTCTAGGCCTTTCGTGGTAATAATCTAACAAATCTTTTTATTAGAAAGAAAGACAATGTAAGTATTTATCTATTTCTAAGTCAAATTTAGAATTAATAGGGTTGTACTTTTTAATTTTATATGTGTATCTCTTCTATTCTGGAAACATTGGTTCTTTATTAAATTGGCCATAATTATTTTCTCCAGGAAAAATAAATATCCACTATACATTATACGAGTATATTATATTTGTATTGGTGCAACAAGGAACTATTTTAATTCTTAAAATGAATTGTTAACTAGCTATAAAATTTCTGTAAAGATCAAAAGAAAGTTCTTTAAGTATTCACCAAGGGAGTAACTTTTGGGAAGCAGCTGAGGAAACAAAAGCAAAAGATGGCATTATTTAAAGAGGAAGGATTTTGTGGAATGTCACCATGGCTGGTGCTGGGTCTGAGTCTTCAGCTTGGAACTCAGATCTCTAAACCCTTGGTGCTGGTGTCTCTGAAGTAGGTTGCAAGAAAACTGGTTCTAGAAGTATTGGTTAAACTTCCAACTAGAGCTGACTATTTCTGTAAGAAGGAACTGGTACTCCTGGGGGAAAGTAGCATTGTCTGGAGTGATGTTCCACAGAATTGACAAGCAGAGAGCTAACTGCAAGCCTCAAGTCTCCTCTTCTGACATTGCAACTTCCTTGCAGACCACCAATTGTTAGAGTCCAAAGTGAAACCAACTGCAACACATAAACATAGCAGAATAAGAGTACATGGAAGAGTAAAGTTGGAGCCTAAAGGAAATTGTAGAGTGTAGCAAAACAGAAAGCAAGAGCCATGGTTACATGTATTAACTGGAAGGTGTACAATCAAATCTCTCTCTCTCTCTCTCTCTCTCTCTCTCTCTCTCTCTCTGTTTTTTTTTTTGTTTGTTTGTTTTTGTTTTTTTGTTTTTTTGTACTGGGATATAACTCAGGGGCAGTTTTCCACTGAACTACATCCCAGACATTTTTTACTTATTATTTTGAAACAGGGGCTTACTAAGTTGCTGAGGTTAGCCTTGAACTTAAGCTTCTCCTGCCTTAGTCTCCTGAGTTGCTGGCATTACAGTTATGTACCAGTGCTCCTGGCTCAAATCATCATGTTTTAAAGTTACATTTTACAAAAAAAAAAAAAAAAATTTTCCCTGTGGTGATAAGTCATCCACTTGATAGACAGCTATGGTTGCTGCTTTACTTGGTTTTGATGTTTAGGGATTTAAGTTTTAAAATTTGTATTATTATAACTACATTTAAAATATTCATATACTTCCAAAATAAAATCTTAAAAAAACCAGGATATTTTCACAGAGCTTCTATCCCTAACATATCTACCATATTTCTTCCCTACCTTATAGGTAACCAATTACTACTTTTATAGTTATCCTTCTGGTTTTTTTTGTATGACAATGGAATGCATTACAATTCTTTTTACACATATAGAGCACAATTTTTCATATCTCTGGTTGTATACATAGTATATTCACACCAATTTGTGTCTTCATACATGTACTTTGGCTAATTATGCTCATCACATTCCACCATCATTAATAACCCCATGCCCCCTCCCTTCCTCTCCAACCCCTCTGCCCTATACTAGATTTCTTCTATTCTTCCTGTGCTCCCTCTCCCTATCCCACTATGAATCAGCCTCCTTATATCAAAGAAAACATTCCGTATTTGTTTTTTGGGGATTAGCTAACGTCACTTAGCATTATCTTCTCTAACGCCATCCATTTACCTGAAAATGATTTTATTCTCTTTTATTGCCAAGTAATATATCATTGTTTATATATGCCATATTTTTTTAATCCATTCACCTATTGAAGGGCATATAGGTTGGTTCCACAGTTTAGCTATTCTGAATTATGCTGCTATAAACATTGATGTGGCTGTGTCCCTGTAGTATGCTGATTTTAAGTCCTTTGAGTATAGACTGAGGAGGGGGACAGCTGGGTAAAATGGTGGTTCTATTCCCAATTCTCCAAGAAATGTCCATTCTTCTTTCCATATTGGCTGCACCAGTTTGCAGTCCCACCAGCAGTGTATGAGTGTACCCTTTTCCCCACTCCTTGCCAACACTTATTCTTGTTTGTATGCATAATAACTGCCATTCTGACTGAAGTGAGATGAAATCTTAGAGTGGTTTTGATTTGCATTTCTCTAAATGCTAGTGATGATGAACATTTTTTCATATTCTTGTTGATTGATTGTATCCTCTTCTGAGAAGTGTCTGTTCAGGCCCTTGGCCCATTTATTGATTGTGTGTGTGTGTGTGTGTGTGTGTGTGTGTGTGTGTGTGCGCGCGCGCGCGCTTAGCTTTTTGAGTTCTTTATATAGCCTAGAGATTAGTGTTCTATTTGATGTGTGAGGGGTAAAGATTTGCTCCCAAGATGTAGGCTCTCTCTTTACCTCACAGATTGTTTCTTTTGCTGAGAAGAGACTTTTTAGTTTGAATCCATCCCATTTATTGATTCTTGGTTTTAATTCTTATACCACAGGAGTCTTATTAAGGAAGATGGGGCCTAATCCCACATGATGGAGATTAGGGCCTATTTTTCTTCTATTAGACATAGAGTCTCTGGTTTAATTCCCAAGTCCTTGATCCATTTTGAGTTTGAGTTTTGTGTATGGTGAGAGATAGGGGCTTAATCTCATTTTGTTGCATATGGATTTCCAGTTTTCCCAGCACCATTTGTTGAAGAGGCTATCTTTTCTCTTGTGTATGTTTTTGGTGCCTTTGTCTAAAATAAGATAATTGTAGTTTTGTGGGTTAGTCTCTGTGTCCTCTGTTCTGTACCATTGGTCTATCAGTCTGTTTTAGTGCCAATACCATGCTGTTTTTGTTACTATTGCTCTGTAGTATAGTTTAATGTCTGGTATAGCAATGCCACATGCTTCACTCTTCCTGCTAAGGATTGCTTTAGCTATTCTGGGTCTCTTATTTTTCCAGATGAATTTCATGATGGCTTTTTCTATTTCTCTGAGGAATGCCATTGGAATTTTGATCAGAATTGCATTAAATCTGTATAGTGCTTTTGGTAGTATGGTCACTTCGATAATATTAATTCTGCCTATCCAAGAGCAAGGGAGATCTTTCCATCTTCTAAGGTCTTCTTTGAGTTCTTTCTTTGGGGTTCTGTAGTTTTCATTGTATAGATCTTTTACCTCTTTTGTTGATTCCCAAGTATTTTATTTTATTTTATTCATTTTTTTTTTGAGGCTATTGAGAATGGGGTAGTTTTCCTCATTTCCCTTTCTGAGGATTTGTCACTGGTACACAGAAATGCCTTTTTTTTTTTTTAAATGGGTGTTGATTTTATATCCTGCTACTTTGCTGAATTCGTTTTACTAGTTCTAGAAGTTTTCTGGTGGAACTTTTAGGGTTCCTGGTATAGAATCATATCATCAGCAAATAGTGCCAATTTGAATTCTTCTTTTCCTATGTGTATCCCTTTAGTTTCCTTGGTCTAATCTCTCTGGCCAGTGTTTCAAAAGAATTATGTTAAATAGAGGTGGTGAAAGAGGGCATCCCTGTCTTGTTCCAGTTTTTAGAGGGAATGCCTTCAATTTTTCTCCATTTAGAATGATGTTGGCCTAAGCATAGATAGCCTTTACAATGTTGAGATATGTTCCTGTTATCCCTTAAGTTTTCTAGTGTTTTAAACATGTAAAGGTGCTGTATTTTGTCAAATGCTTTTTCTGCATCTATTGGGATGATCATATGATTCTTATCTTTGAGTCTATTGATACGATGAATTACATTTATTGATTTCAAGTAGGATGAATCCTACTTGATCATGGTGCATGATCTTTTTGATATGTTTTTGTATTCGATTTGCCGGAATTTATTGAGAATGTTTGCATCTCTGTTCATTAGAGATATTGGTCTGAAGTCGTCTTCTTTCTTTGATGTGTCTTTGCCTGGTTTAGGAATCAGAGTGATATTGGCCTGAGAGAATGAGTTTGCAAGTACTCCCTCTTTTTCTATTTCCTGAAATAAATTGGAGAGTGTTGGTATTAGTTCTTCTTTAAAGGTCTGGTAGAACTCAGCTGTGTATCCATCTGGTCCAAGGCTTTTCCCAGTTGGTAGACTTTTGATGGTGCCTGGTATCTCATCACTTGAAATTGATCTGTTTAAATTGTGTATATCATCCTGATTCAATTTGGGCAAATTATATGACTCTAGAAATTTCTTGATGCCTTCAATATTTTCTATTTTATTCTGTCTTCTGCTGCTTTGGGTGTTGATTTGTTCTTCTTTTTTCTAGGGCTTTGAGATGTAGTATGAGGTCATTTATTGACTTTTTCTTCTTTTAAGGAATGAACTCCATGCAATGAACTTTCCTCTTAGAATGGCTTTTATAGTATCCCAGAGATTTCAATATGTTGTATCTGTGTTCTCATTCACCCCTAAGAACTTTTTAAATCCTCCTTGATGTCTTCTGTAACCCAATGTTCATTCAGTAGCATATTATTTAGTTTCCAGGTGTTAGAGTGGATTTTATTTCTTATTTTGTCATTGATTTCTAATTTCATCCATTATGATCTGATAGAATGCAGGGTAGTATCTCTACTTTTAAAGAACGATCCATGTGCTGCTGAGAAAAAAGTATATTCTCTCATTGAAGGTTGGAATATTCTATATATGTTGGTTAAGTCTAAGTTGTTGATTGTATTTTTGAGTTCTGTAGTTTCTTTGTTCAGCTTTTGTTTGGAAGATCTATCTAGTGATGAAAGAGGTGTGTTAAAGTCACCCAAAATTATTGTGTTGTGGTCTATTTGACTCTTGAAATTGAGAAGGGTTTGTTTGATGAACATAGATGCTCTATTGTTTGGGGCATATATATTTATAATTGTTAAGTTTTATTGGTGTATGATTCCCTTGAGCAGTATGTAGTGACCTTCTTTATCCTTTTTGATTGAGTTTAGTTTGAAGTCTACTTTATTTGGTATGAGGATGGAAACCCTTACATTCTTCCACAGTCCATGTGAATGGTATGATTTTTCGCAACCCTTCACCTCCATTCTGAATGTCTTTTTCTATGAGTCTCTTGTAGGCAGCATATTTTTTTGTTTTGTTTTTTTATCCAGTCTGCTAGTCTATGTCTTTTGATTGGTGACTTTGGACCATTAACATTCCAGGGTTATTATTAACACATGATTTTTATTCCCAGCCACTTTTATTTATTTTTGGTATTTAACTGACTTGGTTTCTCCTCTGATTAGATTTTCCTTTAGTGTAATCCCTCCCTCTGCTGATTTTCATCACTGTTTTTCATTTCCTCTTCTTGGAATATTTTGCTGAGGGTGTTCTGTAGTGCAGGCTTTCCAGTTGTAAATTCTTTTAACTTTTGTTTATCATGGACGGTTTTTATTTCATCATCAAATCTAAAGCTTAATTTGCTGGATATAAGATTCTTGATTGGCATCCATTTTCTTTCAGAGCTTGGTATATGTTTTCCACTGTATCCTGGCTTTGAGGATCTGGGTTGCAAAATCTGAGATACAAATTCTTCTCCCCATATATGTGATCTGATTCCTCTTTCTTGCAGCCTTTAAAATTCTATCCTTATTCTGTATGATAGGTATTTTCATTATAATATGCCTTGGTGTAGATCTGTTGTAATTTTGTACATTCGGTCTCCTCTAAGCCTCTTGTATTTGTTTTTCCAATTTGTTCTTCATGCTTGGGAAATTTTCTGATATCATCTCATTGAAGAGATATGTATTCCTTTGGTTTGAAGCTCTGAGCCTTCCTCTATCCCAATAATTCTTAGATTTGGTCTTTTGATGTTGTCCCATAATTCTTGGATATTCTGTCCAGGATATCTAACTTTCTTCATGATCAACTTTATTTTCCAGATTGTATACTGTATCTTCATTATCTGATGTTCTTCCTTCCAAGTGTTCTAGTATGTTGGTTATGCTTTCAATTGAGTTTTTTATTTGATTTATTGTATCCTTCATTTCAAGGATTTCTGGTTGTTTTTTTTTTCAGGGTGTCTCTCTCTCTCTCTCTCTCAGTAATCTTTTGCTACCAGTATTTGCTCTCTTATCTCATTGTTGGAGTGATCCATTTTTGCTTGTATTTGCTTATTTAGGTCATTCTTTAATTCACAGATCATTTAATTTTGAACCTTGTGAACTCCTTCTCTGACATTTCATCAACTTCGCACTCTCCATGGGTTGTTATTATAGTGTCCTGGTTTGTTTGGGGCACTTTCCTCCCTTGTTTTTTCATGGTGTCTATGTGTCTTCCTTTCTTACAATGTGGATCCAAGATATTACAGTTTCTTCCCTATATTCTTGTAGTACCCGTACAGATTGTCTGTACCTCACCATGATGTTGGGCTTCCAGACCCTGATGGTGTCCCTCAGTGGATGCTACTGCATCTTAGATATGGGACCTGCGTAAGTTGGAGTGGGTGTATCTGGGTCGCTAGGCTTGACCCCCAGTGGTAGTTTGCTGGTCGGAAGGGCGATCCTGTGCCAGAGGCTAGGCTCTGGCAAGTGTCTGCCCCACCAGGAAAGGGGTGGACCAGGCCTGCTGTGCACCTGGGCCCTGCAGAGGCTGGTTTCGGTGGGTCTGGGCTGCTAGGCTCTACCTCCCAAGGTAGTGTGGTGATCGGAAGGGGCAGTCCTGCTCCAAAGACTAGGCTCTGAAGGTGTCTGCCCCACTCGGGGAAGGGTGAACTGGGCCTATGGAGAACCTGGATCTTGAGTGGGCTGGAGTTGGTGGTCTGGGCTGGATCTCAGCTCCCGCCTTAGTCCATTGGTCAGAAGTGGCAGTTCTGCACCAGAGGCTAGGCTCCAGCAAGTGTCTGCCCCACAGGGAATTGGGTAGACCCAGGCCATTGGTGCGCCTGGGCCCTGCAGAGGCAGGTGTTGATATCCTTTTGTTTTTAATACCATATGATATATTACTGGGGGGGGGGGGGTTGGCCGGGGATTGAATTTAAGGGCACTGGACCACTGAGCCACATCCCTGGTCCTATTATGTATTTTATTTAGAGACAGGGTCTCACTGAGTTGCTTAGTGCCTCAATTTTGCTGAGGCTGACTTTGAACTCTCAATCCTCCTGCCTCAACTTCCCAAGCCACTAGGATTACAGGTGTGTGCCACCGTGCCTAGCCTGTACTTGTTAAATAAAAAAATCCACTTCATCGCATTTTTCTTAAATATAAGTATTTACATACTTCTCCTGCTTTTAAAAATATTTGCATAATGTATAAGAAATTTCTTCTGATCAGCGTATATACACATTCCACAGTAATTTTGTAGCCTTTCTGGAGATTATATTTTAGGTGACATCTTTGTGGAGGTGGTAGTTGAAGGTAAGTAGATGTAATCAATCTGCAGATTAAAGACTTATGTACAGAATCAGAGGCAAAACAGTAGTAGATGGGATCTAGCGGGATGTTCAGGGAGAAAAGAGGATTGGCAGATATTAAGGAATCCAAAATCATTTAAAATCACTTGATTTTTAGTAAGTAGGCATTTGTGGTGTCAAACAATGCTAGACATTTTAAAAGTGATAAGAGCTGAGATTTTGCTATTTGGAAATTATTCAGGTATTTGGAATTTGGTAACCCCTGTGTGAAGAAAAAATATTTTTTTTCTTCCTAACCACAAATAAGATAATGAGAACTGCTTATATGTTTTTTGACCTTAATATCTGTACCCTACCTAGAGATTGGTACAGTTACACAAGTTAGAAACATAAATGCTATCTCTTCTTTACCTCACATACCCAATGCATCATCCAAACCAGTTTTACTTTCTAACTCTCCCTCACACCCATTCTCTTCTCATCTCCATTTCTTTCTGCCACCCCTTGCCTACATCACTGCAAAACCTCCTAGTTTATCTTTATGCAGAAATGCTCCTTTTCTAATCTGTTCTCCACCTCACAGCAATATTGACTTTAAAATGTAAGATATGGCCATTCCACTTTCATACTTAAAAGCTTTCAATAGACTTCTCCAAAGACCAACATTATCATGTGACCTGCTTAATCTGGCCCTTTCCTGCCTCACCACTAGCTCCTCCTCTTGCCAGTTATCCCTTGATCTCTGTACTTGAGTCATACTTGCTTTCTTTTAGTTCTTTGAATTTGCTATATTCTTCTTGTCTACAGTCTTTTGTTCATGTTCTTTTGTCTTCCTAGAAGACTTTTCAACTTTCATATATTGATGTAATAGGATCTTTTTAGGAAAAGCTTTCTCTGGGTACTCCTTCCTGTTGTTTTCTCCAGACTTCCAAATGTAATTCAATGAGAACAGTTTCTCCATCAGATACTCTTATAATTTCTCATATATTTTCTTTATGACAATTTTAAATAGTTATATGTGAGTGTGATTATTCCAGCAATGTATGTTTGCTTCACAGATATACTTGTAATCTTTACAGCTACTCTGTAAATTCAATTACCACCCTCATTTTAGAAATAAGTAGTATATATTGTGCCCAAGAGCACTTAGTTAATAGGTGTGTGTGTTGGTGGGGGGGGGGGGGGATGAGATTCTAACCTGTGAGACTGTAGGCAGGGACTGTATTTACTTTTCCTAATTCTTCTATTCCAACACCTAGTACAGTGCCTGGAATATTTAGTATATTAAAATAAGGAGAAAATATAACAATACTTACCTATGTTTAATGTTTCCATATCGTATGCATATAATTCATTACATAATGTCAATTTAAATTTGCAAACACTGTTGGGAACAGGAAAGACAGTAGAACGAATAAGACATAACTTCCCTATGTTCATATATGAATACACAACCATTGTAACTCCACATTATGTACAACCACAAGAATGGGAAGTTACACTCTATATATGTATGACATGTCAAAATACATTCTACTGTCATGTATAACTAAAAAAGAACAATTTTTTTAAGAAGAAAAAAATACCCTGAGTCTAGTATGGTTGGTGTATCATTTATGTTTAACTAGTAGATGAGCAACTTTTCATTTTTCTCAAAGATTTATGTGACATGCTTGCTTTATCATCAGGTGTGTACAAGCTGTGAAGACAATGCTGAAGCTAATGGGTTTTGTGTAGAGTGTGTTGAATGGCTGTGCAAGACATGTATTAGAGCTCATCAGAGAGTGAAGTTCACAAAAGATCACACTGTCAGACAGAAAGAGGAAGTATCTCCAGGTAATAAATCAGTTCCCTTTGTTCATTCATTCCCTATCTCTCCCAACGTACTTCCTTATGTTGATTTATTTGAATACATTTGTAAGCATTAAATGTGCTCTTACTTTTTAATATAGAGGTCAATATTGTTATTGAAATTGGACTACTTATAAATGTTGGTAAGCATGAATTAGTTAATACAGTCCTCCTTCCTCACATTCACACTCCCAAACTCCTGCTAGTATAATTATCTTAATTTGGTATGAATATTGGGCAAATAAAAATTTAAAAAGTTGTTTTTCTTATTTTCTCATCTCTAAAGTGATAAGGAATGGACCTAAACATTTATAGCTCTCTTCCTTCTAATATTTTGGTAGTAAACCTGCTTTGTGATATTTTCATGATATACAGATAGCCAAAGAAGCTTTGAGGGGCTAGGGATCTGGCTCAAGCAGTAGTGCGCTCGCCTGGCATGCGTGCGGCCCGGGTTCGATCCTCAGCACCACATAAAAACAAAGATGTTGTGTCCGCCTAAAACTAACTAAATAAATAAATATTAAAATTCTCTCTTAAAAAAAAAAACAAAGAAGCTTTGATTTTTATGTAATTATGGTTTTTGAGTTTTTATTGTGTTGTAAACTTTTAAAGTAACATTCACTGAAATAGATGTTTTATTTTAGTAAAATATTTGTAACATAAAATTTATCTTTTAAAATATTTTTAAATATACAATCCAGCAGCATTAATTACATTTACAATGCTATACAGCCATAACCATTATCTATTTCCTTTGGTATCTGGCTTATTTCATTTAGCATATTTTAAGGGTTCATACATTTCATAGTGTGTCTCAGAACTTAATTCCTTTTTATGGCTCATTATTATATTTTTATTTAAAATTTGTTTTGCTGCTTTTTATTCTGCAAGTGAACTAGTACAAATTTGCATGCCTACTCTGTATTCTGGGAACTTGGCTAGGAACGAAAATGAAAGAAGATATATATTTCCTGCACTCTAGAACTTTATAGTATAATAAGACTATAGCAAAATAAACAATTGTAGTTTGGCCTACCAAGTGCTATTGTTAGTACATGAAAGGACTAACAACCTCAGATTTGGGGATTTAGGTTGGAGGCTAGATAACTCCAATTGAAAGAGCTGCATCTATGGAAACAGAAGATTTTCTTCATGGCATCAAGTTACATTTGATAGTGGGCCATAAAATTTCCTCAACAGATTTTAGCAGTTTAGATGTGGGTATAGAGAAGGGTTGGATACATGTAGAGTTTGGGTTTAGCTGGACAGTGTAAGAGATGCATTGTGATGACATTTTGAAGGATTTTAAAATTTTAACTGGATAAAGAAAATATAAATAGAGTTGGTTGATAGGGTGATAGAGTGTTAGTATTAGTTGGTTAGGGACTAGCCACTGAGATGCAGGAAGAGCTGTAACTAAGAATTAGAAAGCTGCACATGGTGGTACACGCTTGTAATCTCAGCTACTCAAGAGACTATTGTTGTTATAGTCGTTGATACTAGGGATTGAACCCAGAGCACTTAACCACTGAGCCACATCCCTAGCCCTTTTTATGTTTTTTTTTGAGACAGGGTCTGAGTTGCTCAAGATCTCACTGAGTTGCTGAGGCTGGCTTTGTACTGGTGATCTTTCTGCCTCATCCTCATGAGCCGCTGGGATTACAGGTGTGCCCCACCACACCTGACAGATTATATTTTGTGTAATTAACCTGTTTTATATTTTTTAGTTCATCAATCACAATTCTCTTAGATGACCTTAGTTTTATATTAAATTCTAGGACTAATTTTGTTGATATATGTACTTGGCCCTCATTTTCCTTTGCTTACTTAGAAATACAAGTGCTTAAAGTTTGAGTTATACTTTACCACTTTGATTTCTGCCATTTTTAAAATATCCTGCATTTATAGTTACCAAGCAATTGAAGATACATGAATTTTTGTGTTTGCTTGTTTTCAAAACTACTTTGGTAGGTCTATAAATGTCCGTGATATATGTTAAATGCAAAAAGAAGTTGTTTAACATTGTGATTATTATGAATCTAAGAATTCTTTAAAAGAACAAAATAATTTTCTTAGTGTTTTGGTTTTATTAGTTTCTATTTTTAACTTATTGGATTATGATCATGAAAATGTGAATCTTTTAATTCATTCTCTTTGCTAGTATACACAAAAGGATTTTTAAAGGATTTAGAAGTATATCAAAATAAATTTTGAGTGAATCAAAGATTTAAATACAAAATGAAAACCTTAAAGGTATATCATGAAAGGAAAAACAAACATTTTTTATAACTATAGACTTTGTAGATAGTTTCTTAAAAACTAAAACCATTAAATATATCTGTTTAGAAAAACAACACCCTAAGAGAAGTTAAACTGGGAAAAATGTTTGAAGATCTTAGGCAGGCAATTTACTAAGTTCGTATGCAAGTCAACAAGAAAGCAATTTGGAAAGAAAATTTGTAGGAGTTATTAGCAGACAGTTCTTCCTTTTTGTTAATGCTGAGGTCAAACCTCAGGTCTCTTGCATTCTGGGTAAGTGCTGTCTCAGCTATATCCCCAGTCCAGCCAACAACTTTTTTAAAAATATTTTTTAGTTATCAATGGACCTTTATTTTATTTATTTATATGCAGTGCTGAGAATCAAACCCAATGCCTCACAAGTGCTCTACCACTGAGCCATAAGTCCAGCCCCCCAGCCAACAAAAATTTTTTAAAGAAATATAAATGGCTGATGACTGAAGTTGTTCAACTTCAGTTGTTAAAGAAATTTATCCTAAAATGTTGGTATTTTTCTCTCTCCCTTTCTCATCTATTGGCACGATTTAAAAATATGGAGAATATCCCCTACCAATATTCTCTACTCCATAAAAATATAGAAAATGCCCTCTCTGTATAAATTGGTTCTATTTTGAGGGGGTCATTTAGTTATTTCTATCTAAAATTACCCTTTGACCTAACAATTTTAGCACTAGGAATGTATTTTATGGAAACACTCAAGTGATTTATTGCTCTATATGTGTTTTTCAGCATTTTCATACGATATTGAGAAATGAGGACCTTGTACTAGCACATGGTTTGCCCATTTGATGGAATGTTATACAATTAATAAATACATCTACCTCATTCTTATTTACTTACACAGAAAGGTATCTAAGAGTTAAGGGAGAAAAAGAATATCTTACATAACAATGTGTGTCATGTCACTAAATTTTATATCCTCTCTCCCCTGCCGTATTTTGAGGGGGAGGTACTGGGGATTGAATTCAGGGCTGCTCTAACAATGAGCTACATCTCCAGTCCTTTTTACTTTTATTTTGAGACTGGATCTCACTATGCTGGGTTTGCAATCCTCCTGCCGTAGCTTCCCAGGGAGCTGGGATTACAGATGTGTACCACCATGCCCAGTGCATTTTTTTATTTTATAAAATAAAACACTGCATGTTTTAGTCAGCTTTTTAGCTGCTGTGACCAAAAGGTGCAACAAAAACAATTTTAGAGGAAGAAGAATTTACTTGGGGGCTTATGGTTGCAGAGGGCTCAGTCCATAGGCAGCCAACTCCATTCCTCAGGGCCTGAGGTAAGGCAAAATATCAAGGTGGATGTGTGCGACAGAAAACAGCTCCGCACATCACACTAGGAAGCAAAGAGACACCACACTTACCTAAACTAAATCCCCCAAAGGCATGCCCCCAATGACCCATCTCCTCTAGCCATACCCTACTTGCCTATAGTTACTATTCAGTTAGTCCCTATTAGGGGATTAATGCATTGATAAAGTACATTAATCTCATTTTACCTACAAACTTTGTTGCATCATCTCACACATAAGCTTTTTTTGGGGGGGTACCTAATATCTAAGCTATAACACTGTACTATATTACATACGGTTCTATATACCCCAAAACAACCAGAGTAGTACATTCTAGGTTATTAAGAATAGTTGTCTCTGAAAGTGGGATTATTTGTGAAATGTTTGGAGTTTTACCTTTGATTATTGGTGAGATAATTGGTATTACTGTTTGATCAACCAGAATAGTCATTTGTATTCTTGATTTTTCCACCTAAAATTATTACATAAGAATTTCTCAGTTTTATCCCCACATTAAAAAACTAATAAAAATTCACTGGAGTAACTATAGTGTAATAGTAAAAACACTTAAGATTATTTGTGTCTAAATGGGTATCCTTTGTTAGGATTTTTGCAAAATAGGGAGGTTTCTTATTCACTATTCATTTTATATATTTTTATTAGATTTTTATGAATCACATTTTTAAAAATGTCCTTTCAAATTTGGCATAGAAAAAACATCTTTTTAATTACACAACTTCGCTCTTTCATTTACTACTGAATTAATGTGAACTTCTATTATAGAAAATGAAAAGCTCATTTATATTTTTTTAGAAATACTGAAAATATTTAATGTTATATACCTATAATACCTAGTAGTAGTTACAGTATAGATAAAAATTATTTGTGGTTCTCTTATATCTATAGATTTGAGTTTAAGTGGACAATCTAGTAAGTGTGAAATATGAAAAAAATTATGTTAATTTTTTTCCTCTTTGCTTTCCATGATTTCTGCAGAGGCAGTGGGTGTGACCAGCCAACGACCAGTGTTTTGTCCTTTTCATAAAAAGGAGCAATTGAAGCTTTATTGTGAGACGTGTGACAAACTGACATGTCGGGACTGTCAACTGCTAGAGCACAAGGAGCATAGGTACTAGCACTATTCATTATGGACAGATTTATAATAAAGTTCTATGTGGACTTGAGAACTGCTGTCACCTCAGCTAAATGGCAGTCTGCAAAGTGGTATGCTGGCCTGTACCATAGCTTATCCACTTTGGCATTATTGGCATTTTGAGCTAGATAATTCTTTGTTTTGGGGAATGTCATACATTGTGTGGGGTTTAGCAGCAAACATCCTTGACCTCTAACAATTAGTTGCCACTGCACCCCACATCCTTCCCTAGTCATGACAATTTAAAAATATCTCTAGATATTACCAAATATCCTATGTAACACAATCACCCTGAGTGAAAAACTCTAGTTCAGACTCTATTTTAGAACATGTGAAATTAGTTATAGGTGTTATAAAATTAGGATATTTTCTATTTAAAAAATAAATCTAGATTTCTGGTTTCATTTAAGAAATAACTGTTGTAGCCCTAAGTTCATATACTTTCACGCCAGCATTTAGCTGGAATTAACTTTAGTGCTCTTCAGAATAAGACATGCCATTTCTGGTTCATTGTAGATCTTACCAAAGCTTGCTTTTACATCTAACCTCCATAGGCACGTGAGTTAGCAACCACTGATTTGGACAGTAACACTCAGATTAGTTGACACATGTATTGTTGCCTATAATGGTCCAAATTTCCCGTAATGGAAGTCTGGATAATTTGGAGCAAGCATACCAATGAAGATCAGGAGAAAAGCTGGGTAAAATCCAGAAATTATCTATAAGAAATTTCAGATATAATCAAGTAGTAAAGAATTATTGTATCAGGATTTGGTTGAAAATAGGGGC
This sequence comes from Spermophilus citellus, assembly GCF_964194105.1. NCBI lineage: Eukaryota > Metazoa > Chordata > Mammalia > Rodentia > Sciuridae > Spermophilus > Spermophilus citellus. The sequence goes on from NC_138184.1 coordinate 215,997,216, forward strand.
AGAGGATTGCAGAGACTTTTTTTTACCTCTTGAGATATTTGCCTAGAGGTTGAGATAATTTTAATATACTCTCAGGGCTGAGAAGTGAGGGATTTGAGTTCAGGTTCATAAGGAGTAAAAGCTTCCTCTTGCCTTGAGTTGGGACCCTTATAGTAATGATCAATTAGCTAGTGAGCAGCACCTCACATTAAATTAATATGAAATCTTATTGTGATGTCCCAAAGCACCTGTCAGAATCAAATGTGAATCCTCCCTAGAAAAGGAAAATATTCTAGGCTTCAAACTTATTTGGGTAGTGAATTTTATAAAATGTTATTCTGTATATAGTTAGAAATAGCCAGGTATGTTTTATTAGACATTGTAAATGAAACCTAGATATAACAAAGAATAAAAAGACCCACAGTTCTGCATCATACGTTCAACATGGTAAAAGACAAAATAGAAAGTTTGGGTGTAGTATTTCAGGGGTGTATAAAAGATAGTGGAATGAGATGGACATCATTACCCTAAATACATGTATGAAGACACAAGTGGTGTGAATATACTTTGTATACAGCCAGAGATATGAAAAATTATGCTCTATATGTGTAATACAGATTGTAATGCATTCTGCTGTCATATATAACAAATTAGAATAAAAATTAAAATTAACTATAAAAAGAAAGCAAAATGGAAAGTATAGAACAGAAAATTACAGCAACTGAAATTAATTCAATAGAAGTTTGAACAGCAAATTTGACAGCAGGAAATGAGAATTTTTGAACTAAAAATTAAGAAAATATCTAGAATGAAACATGCATGGTAAACAAAAGAATGAAACATAGAAGAAAGTTTTCAATATGGATGTAATTGCAATCCAAGTAGGAAAGAAAAGAATGGGAAGGAAGCAGTACTTGAGAAAATAATGAAATGGCTGAGAACTTGCAAGTACTCATGAAAGACATCTAGTTCATATTCAAGAAGTCTTACAATACCCAGCAGGATTATTAAGAAAGTAATACTTTTGGGCTGGGGCTGTAGCTCAGTGGTAAAGTGCTTGCCTTGCATGTGTGAGGCACTGGATTCGATCTTCAGCATCACATAAAAAATAAAGATTACTGTGTGTTCATCTACAACTAAATAAATATTAAAAAAAGAAAGAAAGAAACTAACATTTTTAAACTATAGAATTACTGCAAATCTCAAGTTCTATCCCCAGTGTGCATATTTTTTTAAAAATGAGAGATTTTCATATTTTCATACTAAATACACTTAGAGAATCTATCTCTAGTAAACCCTCACTAAAGTACCCCTTTAGGTAAATAAATAACAGTAGGAGATGCACAAAGAAAAAAGTGATAGATATGAGTAAAGCTAAATGAATATTGACCTAGGAAACAATGTCTTAGTTTATGGTATATGTGTGTATCATGTGTGTTATGCAGACATGTTAGGAGACACGGAGTCTAGGAAAAATGTAAAAAGTACGGATTAATATTAGATGATGGTAAGTTTAGATATACATTTTGTAATGTCTAGGATAGTCACTAGAAGAATAGTAAAAAACATATGAAGGGGTCCAAGGTTATAGAGTAATCCATCAGTCTAAACTAGGCTACCAAAGTAAGACAAAGCAACAAAGATTAAGTGGGTTCAAATAAGGTCTTGGTAATTGGTACATCTGCAGATACATTCATATTTATATCAAATCTTAATGCATAAAATGTTCTAAATTATCAAACAATTTCAGTCTAGATAAGAAACAAAGTAGAAAAATCCGCTATTTTGTTTTTTTATGGCACTGGGGTCAAACTCAGGGCCTTGAGGAGCTACATCCTCAGATGCTTCTGCTATGTGCTTTTTATGAGAAATATCTAAATCCTGAGCAAATAAAAAGATTAATAGGAAAAGATATGTCATACAGATACTAACCAAAGGCAAGCTGATGTAGCAGACAAAATATATTATTTTAGATTAAAAGGGAAGCTTTATGAAGATAAAAGGCTTAATTTAAAAGATACAACAGCTCTAAATTTATGTGCATCATAAACTTAAAATGACAGAACTTTAAACTGGTAAGTACATAGAGTGGGAAATTTTAATATATGTTCCAAAGTATATTAAATACATAATTGACAAAATAAGACTAAAAATCAATAAAGAACATGTCAGTAAGATTAAAATAACAGAATTAGCAAATGAAGTTATGGAGATTATGAAAACTATACTGAGTAATACACATTCTTTTCAAACATACAAAGAAAAAATTTTAATTGACCATATTACTAAGCAAAGTATTAAATTTCAAAGGATTGAAATCCTGCAAAATAACTTGTATAACCCAATAGAATTAATCTAGAAAACAACAGTAGAAGAGAAAAAAACTGTACTTTTGGAAGAGAAGAAATGGAATATGAAAATTAAATGTTCTGATAAATGATCATGGAGTATCCTAGAAAGAAAAAGGTCTAGAAGATACTGAGACAAATGACATATATGGGATATAGTCTAAAAGCGTACATGACTTACGAACATCAGTTTTCTTGAATTTAATAACTAATATTATTAGATAAGAGAACATTCTTGTTTTTAGGAAACACACACTGAATTATGTGGCTAAAGGGCAAAATTTGAAAAATAGATCTTTTACATATTTCATTTTGAAATTACTTCAGAATAAATCATTAATAATTAACTGAATCACCAAAGAAATCCTAACAGATATTAGAAAATATTTTATCTAAATTATAGTAAAAAATAGTACGTATCAACCAAGCCTTAAGTTTTATAGCTAAATCCATCATTAGAAAGAAACTTTCAGAACTGTTAAATGATGAAATAGTTAATAGTTAATAAATCTTATTTTTTGCCAGATCTGCCCAATGTGCTCTGTAAGCCTTTAAAACTATTAGTGATGGATGTGTATCCTTCTTAAACTTAAGAAATAATTTTAAGAATGTCCATAAACATTATCTATCAATATCCTTCTTTAGGAATAATATGAGAGAAAGGGGAAAACCTGCCTTACAGGGTTGTATTTGGTACTTTTTAAAGATTATTATTTATATTCTTTATAATCTTAATTTTTTATTACTCATTTTTTTTACATTTGGACTTCCCCTCATTTTATACATATATTTGTTTGAAATAATTTGCCTATTTACTTATTTCTTCAGATATCAATTTATAGAAGAAGCTTTTCAAAATCAGAAAGTGATCATAGATACACTAATCACCAAACTGATGGAAAAAACAAAATACATTAAATACACAGGAAATCAGATCCAAAACAGGTAAATTTGCACTTATGGTATTATACTAAATCATTTTTATATGTTAAGTGTATTCACATTTAAGAGAACATTTTTCTTAACTCATTGTGAAGCAATTAGTAAGCTATCAGATGACTCAATTTTTTTCTGGAAACTTTGGGTTAGAAAGCATTTTTTTCAGCTATGAATTTTTTTAAACTAATGTGTTAATAAAATAAGTAGTAATAACTTATATATCTGGTAGGTATTAGTAATTTATAATTATTTGGTATTTTCCAATTTAAAGATATGCCAAGATTTAAAAACAAAATCAACTATTTTTTCCAGCATTATAAAATATTTAAATAATTGATTATATACTCAATTGCTGTTTTAAGGTTTGCTAAAATTTGGGATGCCCTCCCCTAAGGCTATGATCTTTAATTGCAAAGGGGTAGAAATTTTAGGACACTGAGACAGAGATTGTTAAACATACCTTTTATTCCTTGTCTAATACAATATGCAAACAGTTTTTAGGTATTACTTGTTATGCCTTTTATCCTCCAAAGAAGGAAATCAAATGTCCAAAGGCTTACATCTTAGAATTTAGCAATTGGGTAGCAAACAACTAACTCTTTGTAAGAAAGGGGGTTGTCTCACCACTTTTTTTTTTTTAATCCCATGTAGGGCATGTAATGACATTTAATTAACACTTTAACACACTTGTGAAATCCCATGTCCTCTTTCTTTTGTTGTTTAACATACAAACGTAACATGCCACTGCCTAAATAGGTCAAGAAATGCCAAATGGAAAGAACCCGAACAAAAGAGGCCTGGCAGGGGCTTTGAATATTGTTCACTGGGAAAATTGTGTCAGCCTTTGGGGTTCATCTTGCTCAAGACTCATCATAATTTTCTGTCATTCTTATCATTTTGGAACATAGTTAAGGGTGGAGGAGCATTTGGAAAAATTTTTTAGGTAATTTATTGTATTATCAGATTTCTTTAAAAGAGATTCTTAAATATGACTTTTCTTTTCTTGATGTTCCAGTATTATTATTACATAATTATTATATATTATATACATTGTTTTATATTGTGAGTCTTTTTTTTAGTTTTTCTTACTCCTCTTTATCAGCTCTTTTTTCTTTAACCTTTCTCTTTTCATGTAACAACTCTTTAACCAAAGAGTAGTTCTTTTTTCTAAAAGTGCTTTAGAATATACTGTTCTGATCAGGATAATATATTTTACCAAATAGAATATTGGTAGGTTTTTAAAATTTGATTCTGAGTAACTGAAAATTTATAATGAACATTTACTAAACGAACCAGGGAAGATAATTGTAGACATTTCTACCATCTAGTGGCAAAAAGTAGTCATATAAAATAATTTAGTAAAAGATCTACCCTTACTGCGATTTACCCTTTTGACTTTTTTCTATCTCTTCCACTGTGTCTGTGTTATGAGCTTTGGGTCAGGATACCTTTCTTTTTTTTTAAACATGTGGTGGTCCATTCTTCCAACATCATTTGTTGAAAAGACTACCCTATCTCTATTGAATTGCCTTGGCACCTTTGTGGAAATCAATTAACCATGTAAGTGTGGGGTTATTTCTTAACTGTGCTCTGTTCCATTGATTGTGTTCTCTTTTTTTCTTTTTTGCCAATACTCAACTTTCATTTTTATAATGTCATGAAATCAGGTAGTGTGAGTTCTTCAAATATGTTTTTACTTGTTTTTTTTAGTGATTTATGCAATTCTGTTTTTTAACAAAATAATAGCATTCTTATATGTCAAGATGTTAGCCTCTGAAATGTAAAAATTTAAAGAATCTTCATTATTAATGTACTGATTACTTGCATTTCTTTATAGCCTGATTTTAGAAGGATTAAATTACCACACTAATTTTGCTATTAACTCATTTTTATGTGTTTGTAAACATGTCTGTTTTCCCCTTATTTATACATTCTACCATCAGGAAGATTTAAATGAGTTGTTTTTTTGTTTTTGTTTTTGTTTTTTGAGATTGGTTGCTTCATAGGCTTATATAGGTCTCTTAATCCTATAGCTAAGTTAATATTAAACAATTTATCTTGAAGAATGTTCAACAGAGAATAATATCTCCACCATTTTGGTTTTAAAATGAGAAGTATAGTATGGGATAAACAGGAGAAATGAAGCTTTTTATTTAATTTCATAAAGTTTGATATTTGACTTACTGTTCTTTTCTACTTCTGTAAAATATTCTGGTGTGATGTTGTATGTTTTCTTTCTATCTATTTCATCTCTATGAGATCACATTCCCACTCTTTCAAATTGAAGGAAGAAAAGTATTTGATTGATGAAACATAACATAGTTATTTGACTGTTTAGTTTTCAAGATAAATATGTTTTGTAAGAAGTAGCGAAGATTTTTTTTTTTTTGCTTTCATTCAGATATAATGAATACTTCAGCAGTTCAGAAGTCTAAGGTCAGAGTATTGTATTTATACTTTTCTACCTCTTAGTTGCAGTGAGCATGACAAAACTAGTTCAGTCATAGTTTCTTTATCATGTTTATAAATCCTAGTTTTAGTCCAATCCCCCCCTACCCCATCCTTTTAGGTAGAGTATTGATTTTCCTGGATATCATAATCTTTCCAAATAACATTCTCCTAAAATGTGCTCATTCTCTTCTAATTTTGAGTATTTTGCTTTTAAGATCAAACTGAATGACTTGTTACCTTTCAGAATTTAATTTCATTGTCATCTTCAGGACAGTTGATTTTAAATGGAAGGACTCAGCTGGGCATGGTGGCACCTGCCCATGATCCAGAGACTTGAGAGGCCGAGGCAGGAAGTTTAGCAAGTTTGAGACCAGCCTTGGCACCTTAGTGAGAGCCCCAGCAACTTAGCCGAGACCCTGCCTAAGATTCAAAAATAAAAAAGGTTGGGAATGTAGTTCAGTGGTAAAGCACCCTGGGTTCGAACCCTAGTACCAAAAAATAAATACATGAGTAAAAATAAATAAATGGAAGGACCCAGAAATGGATCTTTAAAGAGCTGAAAACATTTTGGTTTAATTTAGATATTAAAATATAAATTTTAAATATTGTAAAAAAAATCTGCCTTAAGTTTTAGATTTTTTTCCTTCATTTAATTTTCAGAATAATTGAAGTAAATCAAAATCAAAAGCAGGTGGAACAGGATATTAAAGTTGCTATCTTTACATTGATGGTAGAAATAAATAAAAAAGGAAAAGCTCTGCTGCATCAGCTAGAGGTAAGTTACTAGAGGGGACAGTATGTTGTGATTCAACAAAATTTTCTAATGTATGTGAATTTGAAATCATAGTCCTTTTGTAATCGTTTCCATTTACAATTTGATAACATCTCTTCCCCAATCCTAGTTTTCCTTTGACAGATTCTGTATTGTCTATTTATAGTTTTATAATACACTGGGAATGTTTTACTCCTCATTGTTTGCTTCATAGCATAAATGTAAGCCTTGCTCATAGGAGGAATGTTGAAGAGATGGGCCATTTTACAAATTCACTGAAGTGATAACTTTGTATCACCAAAGTGGCAGAGTTCAACAAATTTTTCTAGGAAGATAACACTGGGAGTTATATACACTCATGCCCTACATGGTGATGCTTCTGTCAACAATGAGGAGTTAGTCAGCTTTCCATCACTGTGAAGAATACCTGAGAAAATTAAGTTAAAGGAGGAAAGGTTTGTTTGGGCTCATTGTTGAAGAAGTTTCAGTCCATTGGTTTCTTGGCCCCATCATATGGGCCCACGGTGAGGCAGAACATCATGGCAAAGCATGATGTAAAGGAGTGCTGCTCACCTCATGGCTGCCAGGAAGCAACAACAGAGGAAGAGGCCTGGGTCCCAATATATCCTTCAAAGGTATATCCCTAGTGCCCTTCCTCCAACTAGACCCCACCACCCTATAGTGCCACCAGCTATGGACTTTTGGGGAACATTCCATGTCCAAATTATAACAAACAGACTACATACATAACAGTGGTCCCATAAGATTATTTGTGTAAGTGTACCCTGAGATGTTTGCCCAATGAGGAAATTGCTTAATGATGTTTCATATGGTGCATAACCGTTCGTATTTAACCCTGTGAGAAATTAAGTAAATTATTGTGGCTCCTACCCTCAACATTTTATAGTATTAATATGAAAGCATCACCTAGGAAGTGATGTTCAAGGCAACTAGGATAGTTGTTTCTAACTGCAGTTAAGAAAAATATTGCTATCTTCATCAGCTTTTTTTAAACTCACGAAGGTCAATATCCAAAGTCAGTGCTTGACATCAAATAATATGAGATAAAAACTTGTACATTGTATTTTAAGGTATAATATTAATTGCATCATTTTGAGGCATTCTTTAATATATTGATGCAGAAAGAATTCACAGTCAAGAAGCAATTTAAAATGAGAAAGAATCCTAACATTAGCAGAGTTAAAGAAAATTAAGATTTCTAGAAAGTTCTAGTTCAACCTCTTTATTTCATAGTTGACCAAGTTTAAGTTCTCTGTCAGAAAGTTCTTGCTTGAAAGTCTAGTCATTTCCATGTTTTATCAACCAGTCCCATGAAACAAAGACTAAAATAATTCTCTGTTTTTTAGGAATAAGTTATTTGGTTAGGAAATGTTTTGAGCAGAAGGAATCAGACCCTCTTTGTAGTAACTATGTTTTTAAGTCTTTGCAATTTGTATATAAATTTTTAAAAACCCACATTTAATCAAAATTGGAAGTATTCAAAGCTCTACTTAATAAACATCACTTTGATTTGCTTCCCCAGGTATTAGTAATGCACATACTGCTGTTTCCAAGCTTTATTGTACATTAGAATCATTTGAAGAACTTTAAAATAACCAGACCCTTGAATCTATAAAAATGAATCTGGTCATCAATATTATTTTTAATCAGTCTTTACTTGTAATTTTCACGGCACCTTTTAAAAATGCCTCTATTCCTCATAACAATTTTCCTGGTTCAGAGTTCTCCTTAAAGGCAAATAAATTTAACCAATTTTATTTGCTAAAGTCCTAACAGTTATTACCATAGAAGACCAAGACACTAGGGCTTCTTCTTAATTTGCAACCTCCTCAAAAGTCAACAAATTTCTATTTCTACTAGAATGTTTCCAAAGAAACACTTAGGTCTCACAGAGGTCAGAAATAATCTAAAAGGTAAGTCATCTTCTCTTTAAGCTTAAATTAGATATGGCAAAGCCATTGCCTGTTAACAGTCCTTCAATAGCTAAATCAATTTAATTAGCATGTGTGTTTTCCAAATTTAGAACTAAAAAATGCAGTTTTTATTGAGAACATAGGTACATGTTGAAATATAGCAGTTTTACTTTTAAACTTTTCTAATTTGAGTTAGTAGGAAGCCCTGTTTATTCCCCTTTCTTTGCTAGGATGAGAATGAGGTTTTGTAAGGGACCGGCGAAACGTCGGAGGAAGAGACCACCAAGAGACCACTCATGCAATTAGCAGAAGGGGATTTATTGATCCAGCATGCTGGGGCTCCGTGCCCACTCAAGAAGGGAGAGCAGCCCAGAGCCCAGAGCAGGGGTTGAACAATGCTTAAGTACACTTTTTGGGGAGGGCGGGGACTCTACACACATCACAGTCTCCTTTAACAAATCACCATACACCGAGGGAAAATCAAACAATAATTCTTAGACTTGATTAGTACATTCATTGGCGGGAACAGGGCTGGCTGGCGTGATAGGTCATTCCTAAGGAGGGGGTTACATTTAAACTGATTGGTTCCGGTCCTGAATGCCTACGTGACAAGCTACACAGGGTCCTAGGCTATAAATCAACTAAATGGCCGGTAGGGCATTGTCTTAACTGCCTCAGGAATCTAACCCAGGCTTCGCAGTTTAGAAGCAGGTTTACAATGCCTGGTCCTTTACATTTTAACTCAGGCTTTGCAGCTTAGAAACTTTACCCTTTCAGTTTTTGGATGGACCTTTAAAATTATCCAAGTTTAGTGCTCTCCACTTTAGAATACCCTGTTTTCTAAAGGCAGTATGTATTTTCCTTACAGAAATTCTGTATTCTGCTTTTATGTAGCTTTATAAAAGTGCATTAACACAATTATCCACTGTATGTTTTGAATCCCATGGTAATTCTCAGTAGACAGAAATTATATCATGCCTGTTTTAATCAGCTTTTTTGCTGCTATGACCAAAAGACCTGATAAGAACAATTAGAGGAGGAAAAGTTTATTTGGGGGCTCATGATTTCAGAGGTCTCAGTCTGTAGATAGCTGACTCTCTTCCCCAGGGCTCCAGGCGAGGAAGAGCAGCATGGTGGAAGGGTGTGACAGAGGGAAGCAGCTCAGGACGTCACACCAGAAAACACGGAAAGAGACTCTCCTCACCATGGACAAAATATAAACCCCCAAGGCATGCCCCCAATGACTTACTTCCTCCAGCCCCACCCTACCTGTCTATAGTTACCACCCAGTTAATCCCTGTCAGGGATTAATTGATTATATCAAGATGCTCATAACCTGATTCATCTCTAAATTTTGTTGCCTTACTCACACAAGCTTTTAGGGGACACCTCATATGTAAACCATAACAATGCCTTTCTAAATATTAATACTACATCCAAAGGAGAAGTGTTATTTACCACACTTCATTATTCTGAGCACAAACTAGTTTCAGGTGGGACTAGAATACCTAAAAGGTAAGATCATATCATTGATAAAATCATTCTATATTCTGCTTTTATGTAGCTTTATAAAAGTGCATTAACACAATTATCCACTGTATGTATTGGATCATTAAATTGCTTAATAGTACATCTATTTCATTTGCAAATTTTGAACTTAACATTGTGTATATTATAGCTAATGCATGCTTTTGTCCTTTTGTGTATTTGGCAGGATGCATTAACAGAGATCTAAAGCCCAGAATATGTAAAGCCAAACCCAGGGGATAAGGGCTGGAGGCAATTTATGAGATATGGTTTTTGTTTGTTTGTTTGTTCCAGTGAGAGTGATCTTTTGTACTAAGGAAAAAAATACTAAGAGTATTTTCAACTGCTATCAGTTGGTATATTTAGAGGGCAGTTATTCTCATTTGCTTATCTAAAAATGTCCTTTGAAATAAATGTTAAGTGCAGAAAATAATTTGAAATTATTTCCTTCTTTTCAGAGCCTTGCAAAGGATCATAGAATGAAACTTATGCAACAACAACAGGAAGTGGCTGGACTTTCTAAGCAGTTGGAACATGTCATGCATTTTTCTAAATGGGCAGTTTCCAGTGGCAGCAGTACAGCATTACTTTATAGCAAGCGATTGGTAAGATAAAGTATGGTATTTGACGTTTGTAAAAGTGTGTAGTAAACAAGAGTCATTGGACTGCTTGAAATTCATAAATGAGCCTTGTGTGATATTGTGCACTTGCAGTCCCAGCTACTCAGGAGGCTGAAATTCAATGTGATTTACCTATTTCTAATTTTAAGTGACCAAAATATCTTGGTTTTAAAAAATATTTTTAACTGGCATAATTTAGGTATGACTTCAATTTTAATCTACTAGATCACTCCTATTTTTTCCCAACTTTTCACTGTTTTCATAGCAATTAAACTTAATACAAATAATAATGTTAATAAATAATGATAGTAAACATTCACTGATCATTTGTAGCAAGCCAGGATCTAATTCTAAGCATTTTTATGCAATATTTAAACTTTTACATCTTTCTTATGTGATAGATACACCTATCCTTTCCCATTATACAAATGATGAAACCAAGGAATAGAGTTACATATGACTAATATCACCCAGTTAAGAAGTGTTACTAAGCATCAAATTACAGTGTCAGACCTCCAGGGCCCCATCTCTACTCTGGGTCCTGGCTGTTAATTAAGGGAAATACTGTAGGAGCGATAGGAGATAAAGAAAAGACAGACACACACACATAGGGAGAAAAAGCTGGGGCCAGATTGGTAGCCAAGTGGTAGCCAAGTGTCACAGCCAAGTGAGTGGTGACAGACTGGTGACTGACTCAGAGCTAGCTCAGAAAGTTTATTTGATAATTTTCATCATTAAAAGGTTAATTGTGGCCGGGCACAGTGGTGCATGCCTGTAATCTTAAAAGTTTGGGAAGCTGAGGCAGGATGATTGAGAGTTCAAAGCCAGCCTCAGCAAAAGCAAGGTGCTAAGCAACTCAGTGAGACCCTGTCTGTAAATAAAATACAAAATAGGGCTGGGGATGGGGCTCAGTGGTCAAGTGTCTCTGAGTTCAATCCCTGATTTATCAGAGATACCACCCTGCCCCCAATTTTTTTAAAAAAAGTTCAATTATGGGAAAGTTTCAGCAAAGTAGACAGAGTCTGAAGGATGCAGAACTCGCAAGATAGTAGGGTTATCATCCTCTTTTGCTCAGAATCTTCTATCTCTGGAAGAAAGTGCTGAACTCAAGTCTTCGACTGATAGAGCCTCAAGCCTTCATACATGACACCCCTGGCCAGCGTTACCATATAACTGGGCCATTTTTGTTTAAATTTATTTGTTCTAATCAGTTATACATGACAGAAGAACGCTCTTCGATTCACTGTACACAAATGAAGCACAATTTTTTACTTCTGGTTGTACACGAAGTAGGATCACACCATTTGTGCAATCATATATGTACCCTAGGGTAATGATGTCCTTCTCATTCCACCATCTCTCTTGCTCCCATGCCCATTTCCCCCCTTCCCTTTGCCCAATCCAAAGTTCTTCAACTCATCCCATGCCCCACCATTATGGATTAGCATCCACTTAGAGAAAACATTCGGCCTTTAGATTTGGGGGATTGGCTTACTTCATTTAGCACGATATTCTCCAATTCCATCCATTTACCTGCAAATGCCCTGATTTTATTCTCTTTTATCGCTGAGTTATATTCCATTGCGCATATACCACAGTTTCCTTATCCATTTATCTATTGAAGGCCATCTAGGTTGGTTCCACAGTTGAGCTATTACGAATTGTGCTGCTATAAAAATTTATGTGGCTGTGTCACTGTAGTATGCAGTTTTTAACTCCTTTGGGTATAGACCGAGGAGAGGGATAGCTTGGTCAAATGGTGGTTCCATTCCCAATTTTCCAAGGATTTTCCATACTGCTTTCCATATTGGCTGCACCAATTTGCAGTCTCACCAGCAATGAATGAGTGTGCCTCTTCCCCCATATCCTCGCCAACACTTAGTGTTTCTTGTATTCTTGATAACTACCATTCTGACTGGAGTGAGATGAAATCTTAGAGTAGTTTTGATTTGCATTTCTCTGATTACTAGAGATGTTGAACGTTTTTTGATATATTTGTTGATTGATTATATATCTTCTGAGAAGTGTCTCTTCAGTTCCTTAGCCCATTTATTGATTGGATTGTTTGGTTTTGTGGTACTAAGTTTTTTGAGTTCTTTATATATCTTGGAGATTAGTACTCTATCTGATATTCATGTGGCAAAATTTTGCTCCTACACTGTAGGCTCTCTCTTCAGCTCATTGATTGTTTTCTTTTGCAGAGAAGAAGCATTTTAGTTTAAATTTATTCCTTCTTGATTTATTTCTTGCACTTTAGGAGTCTTGTTAAGGAAGTCAGGGCCCAATCCGACATGATGAAGATTTGGGCCTACTTTTTCCTCTGTTAGGCTCAGTGTCTCTGGTCTAATTCCTAGGTCCTTGAGCCACATTGAGTTTTGTGCATGATGAGAAATAGGGGATTAACTTTATTTTGCTGTATATGGGTTTCCAGTTTATTGAGCCCCATTTTTTGAAGAGCTTTCTTCAGTGTATGTTTTGGACACCTTTTTCTAGAATGAGATAACTATTTATATGAGTTTGTCTCTGTCTTCTGTTCTGTACCATTGGTCTACATGTCTGTTTTGGTGCTAATACCATGCTGTTTTTGTCACTATGGCTCTAGAGGGTAGTTTAAGGTCTGGTATTTTAATGCCTCCTGCTTCACTCTTCTTGCTAAGGATTGCTTTGGCTCTTGTGGGTCTCTTATTTTTCCAAATGAATTTCATGACACCTTTTCTATTTCTATGAGGTATGAAATTGGGATTTAAATTGGTATCACATTGAGTCTGTATAGTGCTTTTGGTAGCTTGGCCTTTTTGACAACATTAATTCTGTGTATTCAAGAGCATGAAAGGTCTTTCCATCTTCTAAGGTCTTCTTTAATTTCTTTCTTTAGTGTTCTATAGTTTTTCTTGTATTTTACCTCTTTTGTTAATTGATTCCCAAGTATTTTATTCTTTTTGAGGCTATTGTGAATGGGATGGTTTTCCTAAATTTCTCTTTCAGAGGATTCATCACTGATGTATAGAAATGCATTTGATTTATGGGTATTGATTTTATATCCTGCTACTTTGCTGAATGTGTTAATTCTAGAAGTTTTCTGGTGGAATTTTTTGGATTCTCTAAGTATAAAATCATGTCATCAGCAAATAATAATAGTTTGAGTTCTTCTTTTCTTATTTGTATTCCTTTAATTTTTTTCATCTAATTGCTCTAGCTGGAATTTCGAGGACTTTGTTAAATAAAAGTAGTGAAAGAGGGCAAACCCTGTCTCGTTCCAGTTTTTAGAGGGAATGCCTCCAGTTTCTCTCCATTTAAAATGATGCTGGCCTTGGGTTTAGCATAGATAGCTTTTATAATGTTGAGGTATGTTCCTAGTTTTTCTAGTGTTTTGAACATGGAAGTATTTTGTCAAATACTTTCTCTGGATCTATTGATATAATCAAATAATTTTTATCTTTGAGTCTCTTGATGTGGTGAATTATGTTTATTGATTTCCGTATGTTGAACCAACCTTGCATCCGTGGGATGAACCCCACTTGATCATGGTGCACTATCTTTTTAATATGTTTTTGTATGAGATTTGCCAGAATTTTATTAAGATTTTTTTGTGTCTGTGTTCATCTTGGTCTGAAGTTTTCTTTCCTTGATGAGTCTTTGTCTGGCTTTGGTATTGGGGTGATACTAGCTTTGTAGAATGAGTCTGGAAGGATTTCCTGCTTTTCCATTTCGTGGAATAATTGAATATTGGTATTAATTCTTCTCTGAAGGTCTTGTAGAACTTGGCTGAGAATCCATCTGGTCCTGAGCTTTTCTTGGTTGGTAGACTTTTGATGGTGTCTTCTCTTTCCTTGCTTGAAATTCATTTATTTAAATTGTGTATGTCCTCCTGATTCAGTTTGGGTAGATCATATGCCTCTAGAAATTTGTTGGTGGCTTCAGGATTTTCTATTTTACTGGAGTATAAATTTTCAAAATAGTTTATAATTACCTTCTGTATATCAGTGGTGTCTGTCATGACATTTCCTTTTTCATCACAAATTTTAGTAATTTCCATTTTCTTTCTCTTTTCATTAGGGTGTTAAAGGGTTTATCAATTTTATTTATTTTTTCAAAGAACCAGCTTTTTGTTTTGTTTATTTTTTGAATTTTTTTTTCAATTTCATTGATTTGCACCCTGATTTTAATTGTTTCCTGTCTTCAACTGCTTTTCGTGTTGATTTGTTCTTCTTTTTCTAGGGCTTTGAGATGTAATGTCAGGTTGTTTATTTGTTGATGTTTGTTTTCTTTTTTTAATGAAAGAGCTTAATGCAATGAACTTTCCTCTTAGCACTGCCTTCATAGTGTCATAACTGGGCCATTTTGACCTACATCTTCGCACAAGCAGCTTCTAGCGCAAATACAGCCAGGAGAGAGTCAGAGGCCATGATTTCATTTGCTGCTCTCCATATCAAACCAGACTCCAGAGTCTGTGTTCCTCTCCTTAGTACTATACTACAATATATGATACTGGATATTTCAACCCTATTTGGCGAATTTTTTTTGTTGGGGTTTGTTTTCCTTTTTTCTTTCTGTGCTAGGAATTGAACCTAAGGCATAACACATGCAAGCCAAGCACCCCACTACTGAGCTCTCAGTGAATTTTAAAATTTTTATTAATTATTAATGGACCTTTATTCATTTATTTGTTTATATGCTGTGCTAAGAATTGAACCCAGTGCCTCTCACATGCTAGGCAAGCGCTCTACCGTGAGGCACAACCCCAGCCCTTCACTGAACTATCTTAACAGTAGTCTAGTATATCACTTCATTTGAATCACTTGGCTATGCCTGTTGAGTACTGCTGGCATGGGACCAGATTTTGCATTTCTAATAAGCCAAGATGGTGCTGATGCTGCTCATCTGTGGACCATGCTTTGAGGATCTAGAAGACATTTAGCCATTTAAAGTCAAGCCATATAAATGTTCTTAAAAATTTCTACTTTACTTTAGTCTTTTTTTATTTTTTGAAAATGTATAACAAAATCTCCTAAATGATCAGTAACCCAAATAATAACATATAACATACTTAGTCTTATTAACTAATAATTTTGATAAAGATAAACTAAAATCAGCCCAAACACGTGTACTAGTATTGATTGTTCTAAACTTTTGCCAGAAGAAATGACTTTAAGGCTAGCTGCTACTTAAAAAAGGTTATAAATAACTATTTACTATTTTTTCCTAGATAAAGCCCCTGTCCTTCAAGAATGTGTTAGGGGAAAAATTATTTAATCTTTTTCTTTAAATTTTCTCTTTTTTCCTACTGAATCTAAGAAATAAAAAGTCAATGTTAGTACATTTTTTTGCTTAAGCTAAAAGGAATAGGAAAACAGACAATACATTCTCATTAAATTTCTAATAATTATGAGGTAAAAAGATGAAATCTCTGGATAAGTAAGTCTATACAAATAACAGGCTAGATTTGCTGATTTCCAGAATGTGAAGGGACATGCAGAAATAATTTAATGCCTTTCGTAAGAATAGAACTCAAGTTGTGCTAAAACTTCATTTTCCATGAGTAAATGCCAATCCACAAAATAGGTTTCTTTCTTCTCCTATCCATTTAGTGCTAATTTTTATGGACTTCTGGCCTGATGTTGCAAACAAGGGTCAAAGAGCTATGGTTCTTTTACTTGCAGGCCTCAAACACCTTGGCCATTGGCTTCTCAGCATACATGCAACTACTGAATCCCCTATGACTGACTGGCCATGGTTGTAGAAACAGTGTGATGGCCTCTCAGGTCACTAGTTTCAATTGAGATTTATAGTCTGAAATAATATGACATCCAAATCAGTTTTCTGCCACCTATTTTTTGAAATCAAATGACAGGAATTTCCTCTTTCTCTCTCTTTTTTTTTTTCCTTTCACAATACTGGGGATTGAACCTAGGGCCTTTGCATGCTAGGCAAGCACCCTACCACTGAGCTACATCCACTTTTTCCACTTTTTAAAGTTTTATTTTGAGACAGGGTCTTGTTAAATTGCCCAGTCTAGCCTTGAGTTTGCTCTCTTCCTGCCTTAGCCTCCCAAGTAGCAGGGGTAACAGGGTCACATAGCTCCTATATCATTTGTAAATAAGGAAATGAAAATTTTATTTTATTTTTAGATGTGGGATTGAACCCAGGGGCATTTATCCATTGAGCCACATCCCCAGCCCTATTTAGTATTTTATTTTGAGACAGAGTCTTACCAAGTTGCTTAGGGCCTTCCTAAGTTGCTGAGGCTGACCTGGAACTTGTGATCCTCTTGCCTCAGCCTCCAGAGCCACTGGGATTACAGGTGTGTGCCACTGTGCCTTTCTTGCATGTTGTTTGTTTTTTGTATTTGTTGTTTTTTGGTTTTGTGTTTTGTTTTTTGTTTTTGTTTTTTTTTTTTTTACTATTGAGTTGTGTGAGTTCTTTGTTTGTCTTGAATATTTGCCCATATTGGATATATAGTTTACAAATAATTTTTCCCTATCTTAGGCTGCCTTTTCATTTTCTTCATTGTTTCCCTTATTATGCAGAAGCATTTTAGTTTGTGGTTTTGCTTGTTTATTTTATTTTTCAGTTGGTCAACTTTTACTGAGAAAACTACATTTAAAATGTGATTTAAAACAAAATGGAATTAAGGAAAAAGTCATAAGTTTTTTAAAGAACTTCTGCACTGTGCTGAAAATCAAATAGTTCTTTAGTAATATAATGCACCAATCCAGAAAATCGAATTCTCTATTTAACATTTTCAAAGGTGATATTAAGGTCAAGAATTTCACATCTATGGTAGCACATATAGAAGGATCTCTGTATGATACCCATACCTATGAAACTTAGAATTTTGACAGTGCTTAATAAAAGATTTTAGAATCACATCCAATGAATCTCAAATCTAGGTCCCATATGTCGCCCCCTGCGACAAGGGTATGTGGGAGACCAGCCTATCGACTCCGAGGCACCAACTGTCGGAACCACCCTCCGACAGGGGTAGTGAAGCACACTAGACCAGCTAGTGTCTCCGGGGTTGAGCAAGAGGGTTAAGTGTCTCTACCTGGCCCGACATCCAACCTGGCCCACAATCACACTGAGTCGGGAGATGAGTCAACCGTGAAGGTGCCATAATCTCAACTTTATTGTGTAAGGGACAAGGTTATATAGTGCTAGGAAGGGGTAAGAAGAGACAGTAGCAAGAACCAATAAGGAGCAGTTATGTCACTATCACTAAGAGGCCTAGGCAGATTTCAGATTAAACCATTAGGCGGTGCTAAGGTCAAAAGCCCGCAAACGCCAATCCAGCCAGGTCACATATACGGAAATGCTAACCCATGAGGCCGCCCCAGCCAACACCCAATAATTGCCGCAGTCCCGAGGGAGGTAAAAGGTCCCAATACCATAAGTTTTCCTTCTAAATCTTTATGTTGACTTTTCTGTTCCTTGCCTTTTTTAATTCTAACCCTTAAAAACAGAGAGAGAGAAAAAGAACAGGAAAACAAATGCTGCAACGAACTCTTTATCATGGATAGAAATTATTGCTACTATAGTTCACTACAAAGCATATCTATACAATATCATATGACCTTTCATTATATATATATATATTAAAAAAAGACAAAATTCTTGTTTATTTTTGCTCTTTGTTGCTGGGCTTTTGGTGTGATATTAGAAGAAGAAGAAAAAAATCATTGCCAAGGAAGGTCAGTATCCAGAAGCTTGTTTTAGGAGTTTTATGATTTTAGTTCTTCTAGTTTGGGGGTTTTTTATTTGTTTGTTTGTTTTGTAAATGAATTGTAGTCAGAAAAAAGAGCAAACCCAGTGGAAGAACACAATCCTTTCAGAAGCCAGTGTTCTTAAATTAAGTATATTTTGAAATATTTGAGCCTTACCATATTTCCTTAGGATTCTTCTGTGATCCATTAAATATTGAATTTATTTTATGGAATTGAGGGGAAGACAAAAAAATATATATTGACAGAAACCAGGGAAATAAAGCCCAATCATTCTTTTTAACAGTAGTAAATATTTCTATAGTTCCAGGGATTAGGAAATGATTAAGAAATAAGTATTAATAGTATTAATAGGGGTTCTTCAGTTTTAGCTTTTTTTTTAACAGACTTAATCATCCCTTAAAGCTCCATCTCTTATTATCTCACAATGGGAATTAAGTTTCAACATGAATTTCCATGGGGACTTTCAAATAATAGAATCCTGTCAGTTGCAACAACATATATGGAGGGCATTATGCTAAGAGAAATAAGCTGGGCACAGGAAGACATCACAAGATCTCAGATTATTTGTGGTGGGAAAAAAAAACTGAATTTACAGAAGAATAGAACAGTGATTATTGAGAGGCTTTTGAAAAGACATTGGTCAAAGAATACAAAATTTTAAATGAATGAATTCAAGAAAAATTCAGCACCATAAATTTACTGAATAAAATGGTGACTATAGTTAATAAAAGTTATTTAGTGTTCTCACCATAAAAATGTGAGATAATACATGTAGCTCAATTTGGCTAATTCATAATGTATACATATTTCAAAATATGTTTTATATGACAAGTAAATAAACTTTCTATTTGTCAAGTAAAATAAAACTTTTAAATAATAGAAAACAATATAGGGGCTGGGGATGTGGCTCAAGCGGTGGCGCGCTCGCCTGGCATGCGTGAGGCCCGGGTTCGATCCTCAGCACCACATACAAACAAAGATGTTGTGTCCGCCAATAACTAAAAAAAAAAATATTAAAATTCTCTCTCTCTCTTTCTCTCTCTCTCTCTCTCTTTAAAAAAAAAAAAAAGAAAAGAAAACAATATAAATGTATTTGCAAAGAAATTCTTAGAACAGTTCTGTTGTTTAATATTATAAGAGTGATTTATGGTCAGAATTACTGGAGGATATCAAAATGTAAGAAAGGGAGAAAAACTTGGGGAAAGGTGTAAGGGACCGGCAAAGCGTCAGAGGAAGAGACCACCAAGAGACCACTCATGCAATTGGCAGAAGGGGATTTATTGATCCAGCATGCTGGGGCTCCGTGCCCACTCAAGAGGAGAGAGCAGCCCAGAGCCCCGGGCAGGGGTTGAGCAGTGCTTAAGTACACTTTTGGGGGAGGGCGGGGGCTTTGCATACATCAGAACAAATCAGCATGAGGCGCGGGAAAATTGAACAGCAACTCTTAGACATGATTAGTACATTCATTGGCGGGAATAGGTTGGGCGGGGGTGATTGGTCACTCCTAAGCGGGGTACACATTCAAACTGATTGGTTTTGGGCCCTGGATGCCTACGTGCCAGGCTACACAGGGTCCTAGGTTATTAAACAACCAGAGGATCAGGAGGAATATTTACTGGGCAGTTCGGATATTATCCTAACAGCTACAGGAATTTCAGGTTTTGGGGGTAGCAGAGGAATTTAACAATACCTGGTCCTTTACTTTTTAACTCAGGCCTTGCAGCTTAGAAACTTTACAATGCCCGGTCTTTTACACTTTAACTTCAATTTCTTTTACTCTTACAAAGGCACTTTGCTTTATTGAGGGCTATTTGCTTAACACTGTTCTTAGTCCTAAAATTTCAATATTTTTTTGTCAAAATTTATTATACTTTTTTGAGATAATGTAATAATTGAAGCAAATTTACTTATTTAGCAATTATAAGGAATACCTTTCATATGCCAAGTATCATTCTGAGTAATGAGGAACAGAGTAAACAAAACAAAATCTTTGCCCTCAAGGAGTGGCATTTTGGTAGAGATAGACAATACTAAAATGTATAGACTGTTTCATGCTAATAAGTTGTGGTCTGGGAGCAATGGTGTATATTGGGGAAATTATCTAAATATCTAAATAGGGTGATTATGAGCAAATACTTGAAGGAAATGAGAAAGCAAGCCATGCAGATATTCGAGGAGAATATTTCTGGCAGAGCCCATAGCAAATGCAGAGACTGAGGGGAGAGTTTTTATTATGTGGACAACAAGGAGCTTGATGGACTGGAGCAGAGTGAAAAATCACTGGAGGGGCTTGAGAAAATGGCATGATATTAACGGTCACCCCATCTGTTATGTTGAGAACACAATGTAGATGTTTGAGGACAAGGAAAAATTAGGGAAACCAATTAGAACCTTGTGATAAGTTCACATTTTGGGAACATGAGCTAGCATAGCTGATAGGAGAAGTGGTCAGATTATCCATCTATCTTAAAAGAGCCAACAGGATTTACTGACGGGTGTGAGACAAACAGTGGAACCAAGACCTTTTACCTTAAGGTGTAGGAAGATTGACATAAGGAAGATTATATGAAGAGTAGACCTTAAGAGAAAAATCAAGAGTTCCCTTTGGACTTGGCACATTTATGATTCCTTTTCAACAACCAGGTGGAGAGGCTAAATTAGTCATTGGAAAGGCAAGTTCAAAAGAGAGATCCATTAGGGCATTATGTAAAATTGTGGATGTGTAACCGACGTGATTCTGCAATCTGCATTTGGGGTAAAATTGGGGGTTCATAACCCACTTCAATCTAATGTATGAAATATGATATGTCAAGAGCTTTGTAATGTTGTGAACAACCAATAAAAAAAAAAGAGAGAGAGATCCAGGCTGCAAATCTAAAATGAGGAGTCATTTAAACTGTGAGATTGGCTTGAAATCACCAAAAGCATATGGGTCTAAAATAAGATTGAGAAGTCAGAAGATTGAGCCCTGGGGCATTCCAGCAAATGGAGTTGTGGGAGAAAATAAAACACCTGTACTGCAGAGAAAGGTT
Source organism: Spermophilus citellus (assembly GCF_964194105.1). NCBI lineage: Eukaryota > Metazoa > Chordata > Mammalia > Rodentia > Sciuridae > Spermophilus > Spermophilus citellus. The sequence continues at coordinate 216,018,539 of NC_138184.1, forward strand.
GTGCAAGGCCAAAAAAAAAAAAAAAAAAAAAAAAAAAAGAATGTTAAGCTGGCACCTTACTGGACATTTCAAAAATAGGTTGATATTGGAACCTATTGTATTTTCAGTGGCTTCCAGAAGTAGCAGCTGAATTGGGCATGGTAGCACATTCTTGTAATTCCAGCTACTCAGGAGGCTGAAGCAGGAGTCCTGATCACAAGTTTGAGGGCAGTCCAGGTAGTTTAGTGATACTCTGTCTCAAAATTTTTACAAAGGGATAAGGATATAGGTCAATGGTGGAGTGCATTTATAAGGGCCTGGGCTTAATCCCTAGTGCCAGTGCTGTAACTGCAATTAAAAAAAGTAACTGCTAGCAAAATAAGGGGGAAACTATGAAATTACAGTATACAGGAAGCCATGTAAAGAAAGTGTTTCCAGGAGAACAATATTACCACCTGAGGTGAAAGCTCCTCCAAGTCTGAAAATAATGGTTTCAGAAAAGAATAAGGGGAGAAACCATGTATATAAATGAGTTTTGAGTTTTGTTGTAGACGAGAGGAAAAAAATGTAGGAAAAAAGGAGTCAAGAGTTTTGGTTTTAACTGGAAAAAGTTAAAGCATGTTTATATCTTGATGGGTATGGTTCATGAAAATTGCTGAGTAGGAAAGATGGGGCTGGCTTGATTTTATTCAGCACGGACAGTTCATCCATTGTAATACATAACTGATACATGATGGAAATTTGAACAAGGTCCCTGATTGTTCCTATTTTCTCAGTGAAATGGTAAGCAAGTCCATCAGTTGAGATTGAGAATAGGGGAGAAAATGATGGAGATTTGAAAAGAAAAATAGAAGGAATAGTCTCATAAATAGTCATTTATGAGAGTAGGGAAATGAATGAACCAGAGAAATGTCATGTGTTATTAGCTCAATTTCAGGAATTAAATTAATATTGATACAGAAAGATTTAATCAATGTAGTATGTTTCGTTCAGGGGGAAAGTTCATGAGAGGGAAGAATATTTGTAAATTGGGTAAGTGGAGAGAAAAGTTGAGGATCTGTGCAAGAAAATGTTTGTGATGATTGACCATGGGAATTAAGCTGGATATTGAGGGATAGTGAGGTGAGATGGAAAGACTGGAAAAGTTGTGAGAGCAAAGGTTCATAGGAGTTGGTGGATTTGTAGGATTATTAGTATCTGTGCTGGAAAGAAGGATCATCTGGTTGAATATTAAAATCATCCAGAATTGTGACAAGAGTTATATTGGAACTGACAATGATAGAATGCCAGGAACTGAAATCTTTAAGGACCAAGTGAAAATGAAGATTGAGATTGTGAAAAGAAATGGATGTTATGGGATTCACTTCAGAGATTTGAATCCCTTTGCAGGAGGTGGTAGGAACTGAGCCACCATGAGAAGCAAGGAAAACCATCCTACTAGCAGACCTCATTCCATTTCCTAAGCAGACTAATTTGCATCTTCTATATCTCATTATATCCCTAAGTCTAAATTGAGTATTGCCCTTAAAAATTAAATAAAAGAATAAGATATGCTAATTTTTTTTTACAATATTTGATTTGACATTTTTGTGAACTTTCATTACTAATTTAAAAAACTCACTTTAACCTATCACCTTAAAATACTTTTTAGGTCAGTGTGAAACAGTTTAGCTGAGTTACACCTCAAAAATTTAATTTTTTAAATTTGAAAAGAAAATTATTTTGTGTGACCATTTTTCTGATCTATATATGATTGGTTATTATCGGCTGCATATATACCAGTGACGGTTTTTAGGTATTCATTGGGCAAAGGTAATGTATTATTTACTTGATAAAGGTACATTGTTCAGTTTTCTCTCTGCTTTCTTTCAGATTACATACCGGTTACGGCACCTCCTTCGTGCAAGGTGTGATGCTTCCCCAGTGACCAACAACACTATCCAGTTTCACTGTGATCCTAGCTTCTGGGCCCAAAATATTATCAACTTAGGTAGGCCATCATGTACATTTTGTCAAGGTGTCAGTTGTGGAATTCTCAGTGATGTTATTGAAGATTCCCTTCCACTCAGTTTGCTGTTATCTTATTTTAAAGAAATGTCAATAATTTGTATATATGATAACGTGTGAATATAAGCACATATGTACATATTTGGGTTATAGGAAAATGTTCTTTTGTTGACTTATGAGGTATCTAGGTATAGGGATTCAGGATGCTTTTATTACCCTAGAATTCTGTTTGCATGTTCTATATTTATCAAAATGTGTTACCTCTTGACTATCATTTATACAGGATTTTCCCCCCATTCTGGGGAGGAACCTAGAGACCTGCACATGTCAGGAAGGTGTTCTGCCACTGAACTACAGCACCAGTGCCCCCACGATTTTTTTTTACCTCTTTTTCTGAGACAGCCTTCCAAGTAACTGGGATTATAGGTGTGTGCCACTGCACCTGCCTAATATTTTTCATGTCTATAATATTTTATAGTAAAATAGCACTTCTCATGCTATTATTGGCTTACTTTCCTTTAGATGCCTAATGGTTTATTATTCCTTACTTTCCATCAGATGCCTAATGGTTCAGTTGCTTTATCTCTTTAGGGAAGACTTTTTCCCCATAATTTTCACTGTCAGTTATAATTTTCCATGTTCATATGTCTATTAAAGTGTAACATAAATTCAGAAAAGTACCCAAATCTTAAGTATTTGAGCTCACCAATTATCATAAAGAAATAGACTATCACTTAGTAACATCAGGAGCTGGAGTATCTGTGCAAATATTTCAGCAGGAAATTATTACTTTAGCTTTCTTGTTATGCTATTTGCTGAGTAGAAATAGTCTTTTTTTTTTTCCTCCTTTCTTAATTTCTCGCCGGGAAACTACACAAACAAAAATGTAAGAATTCCCTATACATTATTCATCAACAGCCAGTATTCCCTTCAGTGATGCTTTTTTAGTTCCTTGACTTTGTTTCAGAATCATCAAAGATGGATACTCTCTCATCCCCAAGGCTAAATTCTTTGTAGGAAAGGAGAAAAAAAATGGAGAAAGAGCCAGTGCTATCAGAACATAGTAGGCAAGGAAGAAACAGGCTTACACAAATCTTATCCTTACAAGGGAAGAACAAAAAGAATCCTTGAAGAAGAGGTGATAAAGAGACTCCTGCAGGCCACTCTTAGCAGTATCTGTGGCCTTATACATATTAAAACACAGTAGGCAACTGGAATCATCCACACTTTTCACTGCCTTACTAGAAAGAAGCAGCTTTAGAAATATAGAGCATCTATGTGAGTAGCTGTCTTCCTCACCAGAGCCTGCACTACCACAACACATGCCTCTGTACTGAGAACCTATCACAAGTTAGAAGTCATCACATGTATAGACATGTATAGACATTTCTGCACTTAAAACATAACATGTAAAACACCCACATGTAGAAATAGCTACATTTAGGAATTAGGTTTAAAACCATACATATAAAAGGATATAGTTTTAGATAAATCTACATAGCAAAAACAAAACCATGATATCTTTGTTAGTTTGTGAAACTCTGATATAATAAAGTATCCTTTACTGTAGAAATTATCAGAGCTGTCATTTACAGCTTGGTCAGTTTATTTAGCACAAGAAAAGAAGTTTTCCAAACTTGTTTATCCATGGCTTCTGAGAAACATTTTATGAATGAGTGCCAGAGGAAAATATTGATTCGATGAATATTTGGTTAATATTTTGATAACTTTGGATGAGTTTTTTTTTTACATATATGTGAGGGTTTTTTTTTTACCTATATGTGACTACCTGTCACAGTGCCAAACACACAGTAAGTATTTAATAAATGATAGCTATACTTTTAAAATTTAATTTTGTTTATTTATTCATCTTTTTTGGTGGCACTGAGGAGGGAACATGAACTCTACCACTGAGCTACATTCCCAATCCTTTTTATTTTTTGACAGTCTCATTAAGTTGCCAAGGCTGACCTCAAACTAGCCCTGACTCAGCCTCCCAAGTAGTTGGGATTATAGGCATGTGCCACTGTGCCCAGTTTAGCTACAATTTGTTTTTAGATGTGGGTGCTTCGTGAATCAGAAACATTTGAATATCTACTGTTAAAGAAATAAAGCTTGAATCAAATCTATGAGACACCTTTAAAACTATAGTTGCAAACCAGTTTTCTGTTATGGAGTTAATGTAGTATATATTGTAAAGGTATAAGAAACTTGAGATTACAAATAGTTAATACTAAAGAATCAAATACTTTGTGGGATTGGTTTTTAGAGCCAATGTCAGATTTGCTTGTTTTGATTTATAATAGTTCTAAAAATGGCCTCCCTTTTCCAACTATATGTCTGTGTGAGAACAAATTTCTTCATATATTTAATTTAGTCAATATATTATGACAGATAATGCAAAAACAGATATGAAGTTCACCTATTAAGCTAGATGCTTAGATCTTCAAAAGTGTAAAACAATGCATACTTCATTAAAAACCTTTGTAAGCAGTTTTTTTCATAAAAATATGTTGTTATTGGTTTATTATTATTTTAAAATGGATTAGTGGATTTATTTTTAACATTTTCATTTTACGTTTCTTACATAGTAAATTTTGATAATAGAGCCTACATAAACAAAAGTTCTTTCGGGTCCTCTATTTTTTTTAAGAGTATGAAGAGTCCAGAGACCAAAAAACTTCTTAGCAATTAAAGTTCAGCAAAAGTAGTCATTCAAAATGTTGTATCTCACCAATTATCAAAAAACTTTATCCCTTGCTCTTTTCCCTTTAATTAGGTTCTTTAGTAATCGAAGATAAAGAGAGTCAACCACAAATGCCTAAGCAGAATCCTGTCGTGGAACAGAATTCACAGCCACCAGGTGGTTTATCTTCAAACCAGTTATCCAAGTTTCCAACACAGATCAGCCTAGCTCAATTACGACTCCAGCATATGCAGCAACAGGTAATGGCTCAGAGGCAACAGGTGCAACGGAGGCCAGCACCTGTGGGTTTACCAAACCCTAGAATGCAGGGGCCCATCCAGCAACCTTCCATCTCTCATCAGGTAAATTTGGAAGCAGGCCTGTCCTAACTTAGATAACTGTAGTATGATTGTGTTCAGCAGCTCTTCATATAGCCAAGATATCCATCATCCTTAATTTAAATATGTGGATTTATAAAATTTTACCACATTAAGGATCCCTGATTTAACACTTAATCTTTAGTTCTACTCAAAAAAGATTTAATGATTTATTTAATTGGCACATTTATTTTCATCTATTGTTTCTTGTCTTTAAATTATAGAAGGATTAAGTGTTTGTATTCCTAAATAACCCATGCCTATGATTGATGGGAAAACCTGAGAAACTGTAATTCCTTTATTAGTGCTTCAGAAAGATGAGTACTTTTAAGAATCTGTTCTTGGGCTGGCTATGTGGCTCAGCAGTATAGCACTTGCCTAGCACAGGCAAGGTCCTGGGTTTGATGCTCAGCACCACATAAAAATACATAAGTAAAATAAAGGTATTGTGTCCAACTACAACTAAAAAATAAATATTTTTAAAAAAATCTGTTCTCTTTGGGGGTGCCAGTATTTAGCAAACCATATTGTATCTTAGAAAATAGGGCAAAATGAAATACAATATAGAAAAATGCAAGAGTGTGGTTCATTAAAATTTTAACCTTTTTCAAACTTCTATCTGAACAAATATTCCATTGACCATTTTTAACTAGATATTGAAGTATTCTGTTAATTTTCAATCCATGTTTTGAGGATAAAAGGTTAATATACTTTTGTTAAATAAACAATCCTGTTCAGGTTAGATTAATAAAGATTTAATAGGATTTAAAGTCTATTTCATATAAACTCTTGTTTTCAGTTACTTTTTAAAATGAATTTATGTTGTTTCTGTTTCCACAAAGGATTTGAAGTGATTTTGGTACATGACACAAATGAAATAGAATGGAATTTAATAAGAGTCAAAGTATAAAAACCTTGGCTAGGAATTCTTATTATACTTAGGAATAACATTTAACTTAGAATTTCTTAACAATGAAAGAAAACAGGAATAATAAGATATCACTATCAAATAAAAGGAAACATGCCAATTAAATAGGGGTGAGAAGGTTTTACTAGTATTTTACTAGTAGAATATATGAAGTGGTTGTCTATGAAGAAAGCAACTAAATTAAGCATAATTTTCTTGTAACAATTTTACACAACATAGGAATGGTTTTTTGTAGGACTCTTCAACCCTCAATAGAGGTTGTGGGCATATGTAGAGCCTATTCTTGTGAAATAGGTATACGGGAATGGAACCCAGGGCCTTGCACATGCTAAGCACATACTATACCACTGAAATTCACCACTATCCCCTACTATATCCCCAGTTAGACCCGGATTTTGTTGTCATTTCTGTAATGGCGTAAGATAATATATTTGAAGTTTATGGCTTTCTATTAATTTGATTAAGAAGGCATATGAAATCTAGGAAAATAATAATATGCCTACTTAAAACTTGTTTCAACCAGTTTTTACAGAAAGAAAGTAGCAAACAATTTGAAAGATTTTTGGTGAAGTGCTTCAAGGGGGAAGAGAATTGTATGTTTTAGATACCTCGAGCATCCATGGCAGAGCTGAATTTTTATTAAGAAAATTGAAAGCAGAATGACATAAATAGACTAGAAAGAATACTAAAATTTTTCTGAAGTTAAATGTACAAAGAAAGAGAATTAAATCTGTTGTGCCTGTGCTAAGTATTTGCTTATATTAATATTGAAATGTCGGAGAGATGGTAGAATTTATTTAATTGCTTATTAACAAAAAGGATTGGATCCATCAATTCATTTAATTGCCTTTCACTAAAAAGTAAGTAATGAGGCAGTTAATAGAGTCTATGTGAAAAGAGTTTATACATTTATATAAGCAGTGACAAAACTGAATTGACCTTTGAGCCGTTAGCTTGCTTTCCTCAGAAATTTGCTTTGGATCTTATTTTCAGTCTCTAGGATTTAGTACTATGTATAATGTACAGTCTCTATTATATAATCTAATTTTCCCACTTAGAAATACTTTTCATATGTTTGGTCCTTATACCCTGTCATTTTGTTTTCATCTACTCTCTGTGCCTCCTAGACCTTTTTCACACTCTAATCACTTTATCTGCTGTTTGCCGAAAACCCCTACATTTTTCACTCATTGGTTTACCCTCTTCTATAAACTTGTACTCTGTTCTACCCACTTTATTCTCAGTTTTATACTAGTTTATTTACATAAACTAGTTTATTTGCCCACGTGCCTCTTCCTCTGTTAGGAGTATGCAAATTATATATATATCTGCCCATATATTCAGGTAAACGACTGCTTCTGAAATCACTTACGTAGTAGTTTCCTAATTCCTTCTCTGAAGATTAACCATGTCATCTGCATGGTTCAAGAGTTGGGTAATAGCAGAGATAGAACAATTATATGATTAAGTAGTGCAAATGTAATAAACTGTGTTTATTTGGCACTGTATAGTATACTCCATTAAACTTTAGTGATCAGATCTACTTGTTACAGAACACTGTCACTTACATCATTTTATACATAAATCATAGTAGTAATTCTCGCTGTGATTAAGGTTCTGTCTGTTTAACTTTCAGTTATTTCTCTATTCTCAATTATCGTCAATTATTTTTCTCTGTGTCTTGATAATTAATATTCCACTTAACCAAAATATTACTAGTCTATTTCTTTTAAGATTGTAACTGGTTTCTAATATTCTTTCAAGACATTTCCCCCGTCACAGGATTCTTATAAATTAGCTCCATTACTTTAGCAGTTTAGGAGAAGGTGAAAATATCACCTCCTTATACGCCTGTAAGCTCATGGATGGCAGGGTCGACATCCAGTTCTACAGATTGCTTACAGGCCATAGCACGCTACTCTGGCATCCGTTGTCATTATTTAGTTGAATCGTTACATAAATATCAATCTGGGAGAGAGTGAGACTAGGATGCTAGAAAACTCATAGCACTATCTTTATTCTCCCTTAAGGACTGTTTTGTTGTTTTCCCACTTGTTTAAAAAAAAAAAGAATTATTCTTTTGGTAAGTTTAAAATTTTTCCAATGTTTCCACTATGATTTCTCAACTATTTTCTTTTTGTGCTTCAGTGATATAAAACACTTCATAAAACTTTTATAGAAAAACCAAAAAGAATGGCTGTAGCCTCAGGCTTATGATTCTGTTAAGTTTCAAGGTTGTATATTTTTCTCTAATATTGTTTTTCTATTCTTTGCCTATAGAGTTTCACTTGATCCAGAAATTAAATCTATTTTTCACTGGGTCTATAATTACTGGCCATTATTGAATGAAAGTGAACCTAACACCAAATATTTTAGAGAGATAAGAGGGAAGGAATTAATCCAGGCTGAAGAGTAAAGTCCAAAAACGTGAGGAAAAAGAAGAAAAAAGAGGGCAGGGATATACTTTATAGCTGTGTGTGCCTTCACAGTGTCAATTTGAGGTGTTGCCACTTCAACCTTCTAGATCCTGCATTGATTTGTCTCCCTGTGAGTGTATAAAGATATAGTCACTTCTCAGAGCAATTCTGATCACATTTGTTTAAGCTATCTTGAAAAGAAGTATTTCTTTTTCAGTAAGTTGCCAACTATAGGGAGAATTTGATGGCCAAGAGGATACTCACATAGAATGTCCTCTTTTTCCAAAACTCTAGTCTTATTCTCCAGAACTAACATTTATGGAGGAGACAGTGTAGACTTGCCTTCATAACTCTTGCCTAATCTCAGATATCCTCACCTAGCCTTCCTGTAATCAATCTTTCCTTTGGAGGGTTACTTTTCAAAAAAAAAATTTTTTTTTTAGGTAGTCTCATCCTCTCAACTATAATTAGTCAGTCTTAATCAACAGCCAACAGAACACTAAAACATGTTTTGGTAATGATATAGCAGACTAGATTTAAGGTAAAGCTTTGGGTACTGCCTTTTACTAGCTGTGTGTCTTTTTTTAAGTTACCTAAGCTTTCAGATCTATACTTTTCTGATTTGAAAAATAAAGATAAAAATACCTACCTCATATACCTCAATGACATAAGTAAAATGCCTGCCATGTAGCTAGAGTTCAGTGAGATCTAGAATTCATTAATTTTTAAATGTTATTAATATCAACTATTTTCTTAATGATTTGTTGGTTAAGAGTACAGACCTTCAAGTCAGACTACTTGTCAAACACAAGTTACTTAAATTCTTTATGCCTTAGTTTTCTTATACAAAATAGAGATTATGCCTTTCTCATAGAATTGTTAAGAAAAATGAGTTAATATAATTTGAAGCATTTAAAGCACTACCTGGCATATAACAAACATTCAATAACTGTTAGCAATTATTATTCTACCATCACTTGGTTTGAAGAAGAAAGGATACCCAAAACACCTTTGCCTACTTCACAACATGACCAAGGTCCATTACTATAGCCACTTATAAATTAGTTGGCAACTCTCTTCCAAGATTCTTTTCTAATAAAACTCTTTTCAGAAATCAGTTACACAAATTCTGAAATTCTACCTGTCATCCCCCCTCCCCATTTCCTTTTTGTAATCTAAATGAGTGGATTCATCTATGGAAGAGTTTTTGTCTTTCTTCAAAAGTTTTGTTGAAATAGAGATCTAACTTGTCTTTATGGAGATGGCTGTTACTGAAGTGGTCTTATTTATTTTTTCTAGCAACCCCCTCCACGTTTGATAAACTTTCAGAATCACAGCCCTAAACCTAATGGACCAGTTCTTCCCCCTCATCCTCAACAGCTGAGATATCTACCAACCCAGAATATCCCACGACCAGCAGTAAAGCCCAACCCCCTACAGATGGCTTTCTTGGCTCAACAAGCCATAAAACAGGTATGTGTACTTGCTCTCCTCAGTTGCTGATTCTGCTTCATTTTATTTTCAAATTACATTGAATTTATAAATTAAGCAGCAGCCTCTGAAGAGTAAGAGCAAGCTTGCTTTTTTTTTTTTTAATGAATGCCAATTATAAAATTTATTACAGACAAACCTATGGAGACAAGCTTAAGAGAAAGGGTCTTGTTGTTTGTAATCAACAAAAGAAATCAAACCACTGCTATAGCAGTAAATGCCCTGTACAATCAAAGAGTTCTTGGTATTACATTTTTTGTAATACCAGTATATACAACATTTAGATGAACACATTATATTTTCCAACAAAAATATAACAAATCTGTTTCAGGATTGTGGCTCAGTGTTAGAGTGCTTGCCTAGCATGTGTGAGTGTGAGGCACTGGGTTTGATTCTCAGCACTGCATATTAATAAACAAAGTCCAGTGACAATTAAAAAAATTTAAAATATATATGTAAAAAAATAACAAATCCTAGTTACAGTCCACAGAGAAAGTGTTTCAAGATTTCCTGAAAACAAACTTAGTTATAGCACAATTATAATATAGAATATATATACATCTGTTAAATGTAAAATTTAGCATTATACATTAGATATGATGTGGTTTATTATTTATATTCTTGATGTCTTTGGATCAAAATGTTTTCTAAAATTGTTATGGTAAAATAAAAACCATCTCAACAGCCTTTTTAGCTAAAAGCTTATGAAGGAATTTTGGTTTAATTTGTTCATCAAGACCAAAATAAAGATGATGTTTATCCCATAATTTTAGGACTTTTTTGTGTGTGTGATGCTGGGGATTGAACCCCAGGGCTTTAGGCATGCCAAGCAAGCACTCTACCAGCTGAGCTATATGCCCAGCCCTACGACATTCATTTTAATCCAATCATTTGAAATTTTTATTTGAGAAGTTCATGCTCTGTGTGTCTATATGTTTATCAGATTGTCCTTGCTATATCGTCAGCATATTTAATGAGATAGACACCCAGATACAGGAGGTACTTAGAACCCCAAAGAGAAAAGATCCAAGAACCTCTCCACTACACATTATAATTAAAATGTATAATACAGAGAACAAGGATAGAATTTTAAAAGCTTTTAAGAGAAAAATGTCAAGTCACATTTACAGGTAAGCATTTAAGAATCATTTTTGATTTCTTAGCACAAACTCTAAAGGCCAGGAGGGCTTGAAATGATGCATTCTAAGTCCTGAAAAAAGAAAATCTGTCAACCAAAACTGCTATGTCCAGCAAAATTATTAGAACAATTTCATTCACATTAGCCTCAAAATAAAATATCTAGGAATAAATCTAATCAAGGAGGTGAATGACCTCTACAATGGAAACTACAGAATATTGAAGAAGAAACAAGATGGAAAAACCTCTCAGGTTCATGGATAGGCAGAATTAATATTGTTAAAATGGCCATACTATCAAAAGCAATATACAGATTCAATGCAATTCCCATTAAAAATATTAATGACCTTCACAGAACTAGAAAAAACAATCCTAAAATTCACTTGGAAGCATAAAAGACCCCGGGCTGGGGTTGTGGCTCAGAGGTAGAGAGCTCGTCTAGCATGCATGAGGCACTGGGTTCAATCCTCAGCACCACATAAAAATAAAAGTATTGTGTCCACCTATAAGTAAAAAATAAATGTTAAAAAAAAAAAATAGAATAAAAGTCCCAAATAGCCAAAGCAATTCTAAGCCAAAAAAGCAATGCTGGAGGCATCACAATACCTGACTTCAAATTATACTGAAGAACTATAGTAACAAAAAAAAAATGCATGGTACTGGCCTAAAAAACAGACAACACAGACCAATCAATGGAGTAGAAGACACAGAAACAAACCCATACACCTATAGCCATTGATCCTTGATAAAGGTGCCAAAAATATACATGGGAGAAAAGACTGCCATTTTAAAAAATGGTACTGGGAAAACTAGTTATCTATGTGTAAAAGAATGAGACTAGAACCTTATCTCACCCTGCCCAAAAATCAACTCAAAATGGATCAAAAACCTAGGAATTAGACCAGAAACTGTACAACTTTTGGAAGAAAATGTAGGGCCAACACTCCAGCATAGAGGCACAGGCAATGACTTTCTCAGTAGAACCCTTAAAGTTCACATATACCAAGTGTTACTAATTGGTACGGCATCAAATTTAAAAGCTTTTGCACAGCAAAGGAAACAATTAGGAATGTGAAGAGACAACTTACAGAATGGGAGAAAAATCTTTGCTAACTACTCTTCTGACAGAGGATTAATATCCAGAATGTATAAAAAGCTCAAAAATTTTACACCAAAAATTCAAATAACCCAATTGATAATTGGGCAAATGAATTAAACAGACATATCTCAAAAGGAATACAAATGGCCAACAAATCTATGAAAGAATGTTTAACATCATTAGCAATTTGGGAAATGCAAATCAACACTACCCTGAGATTTGATCTCATGCCACTCTGAATGGTCGTCATCAATTATGCAATAATAATAAATGCTGAAGAGGATGTGAAGAAAAAGGATCACTTCAACACTATTGATGAGATTGTAGATTAGTCAGTATGGAGGTTCCCCAAAAGACTAGGTGTTGAGGGCCACATCCCAGTCGGAATGATGCCTGGCATTTTGCCAGAGGGAATGTTTGAGATGATGATGGTTAGTTAAACTGTATTCAGTTGTATATTAGACCTTTGCTGTCTGGCAATAGGGCGGCTCTTGCTGCCTCAGGCGCCCGCTACTTTGGAGTTCCCAAGTTCTCGCAGGTTCTGAGAGAGTTGGGGTGGAGCCCCATGGAGAGCTGGGGGAGTTCCAGGGGAGTGTGCGTGGAGTGCTGGTGGAGTTCGGGCAATAAAGTTTCCTGTTTGAACATACAAGTGCTTTTGTGGTGGCTCAGTGATTTGTGCCCAGCCAGACTGCGGCAACTAGGCATGGAACCATCATATGACCCAGCTATACCACTTGTCAGTATTCACCCTGAAAAATTAAACCCATGTTTCTAGCAGCACATTTCCCAGTAACCAAGCTATGGGGCCAGCCTAGGTGTCCATCAACAGATGATGGATAAAGAAATACACACTGGAGTTTTATTCAGCCATAAATAAAATATCCATTTGCAGGAAAATGGATGGAACTAGAGACCATGTTAAGTGAAATAAGTCAAAATCAGAAAGTTAAGGGTCCTGTGTTTTCTCTCATGTGATGGCTAGAGAGGAAAAAGAAAAGAAAAAACAGGCAGATCAAAGGGAGATCAGTAGAGAAAAGGGACCAAGATGTGGGGGGCTGGGAGGGGAAGTGCTGGGGAGTGATACTAGCCAAATTATAATATTGTTTATTGGTATGTGCCGCAGTCTGGCTGGGCACAATTCAGAAGCCACTTGTCAAAAGAAATGAACTTTATTTTTAGAACATACACACCTTACCACACAGCTCTTCAGGAAAACCCCCAGAGCCCAACTGCCACCACCAGCTTCCCACAAGCCTCTCCACCTGCTCCACTCCTCCTGCTCTTGAGGCTGATTGACAGGGTCACATGGGCAGAGCCAAAAAAAGTCCCCCAATGAGCAGCTCGGTGGTCTGAAAGGGCGGGGAAACAACCCAATGAGCATCACCGCAGAGGAGCCAATCAGTTGGCAGCTAGAAGTTTGCTGGGGCCGCTGTGAGCCAATCATCAGCTGGCAGCTGGAAGTTTGCTGTGTAAGGGTCCGGCGAAGCATCGGAGAAAGAGACCACACGAGACTAACTTCATGCAAAGGCAAGGGGGATTTTATTAGGGGGATCCGTTCCAACGCGTTGGGGCTCTGTGCTCACTCAAGAAGGGAGAGCAGCCCAGAGCCCAGAGCAGAGGTCAAGCAGAGCTTAAGTACACTTTTTGGAGAGGGTGGGGGGCTTTACATACATCAGAACAAATCATCATGAGGCGCGGGGAAATTGAACAACAATTCTAATACATGATTAGTCCATTCATTGGCGGGAACAGTTTGGGCAGGGGTGATTGGTCACTTCTAAGTGGGGTACACATTCAAACTGATTGGTTCTGGGGCCTATATGCTTACGTGCCATGCTACCTGGAACCCTTAGCTATTAAACAACCAGGGAATCAATGGAGATATTTACTGGGCAGCTCTCGCATTGTTCTAACAACTTCACAAAGATTACAGGTTCCGGGGATGGCAGGAAGATGGTAACAATAGACTATTTAAATTCTAACAATGGTCTTTTACTTTTTAGCCCAGGCCTTGTAATCTAAAAGCTTTACATTGCCCTAGTCTTTTAACTTTAACTTTAACTCAAGATTTTGCAGCTTAGAAATTTTACCTTTACAGCTGGGGCCCCTTCGGCTGTGGCTCTCAACAGGTATGCATGTATGAATGTGTAACAACAAATCCCATAAATATGTACAACTACAGTGCACCAATAAAAATGTGGGGGAAAAAGAACATTACATGTGAGTTCAAACACCAGAATGTGTCTTTTACTTCATTTTGTGTTAGAGTGATCAGTACATGTCATGTTGTAGGCCTATCTATCAATAGTCCGTTTTCTTCTCTTCTGTAGTGGCAGATCAGCAGTGGACAGGCCACCCCATCAACTGCCAGCAGCACGTCCTCCACTCCCTCCAGCCCTACCATCACTAGTGCAGCAGGATACGATGGAAAGACTTTTGGTTCACCCATGATCGATTTGAGCTCACCAGTGGGAGGTTCTTACAATCTTCCTTCTCTTCCAGATGTAAGTATACACAGAAAATTTATATCAACATCCTCTTTTGGAAATTGCCAGTTAATTTGGATTCAGTAACTGGCATATGTTTGGATTATAGGTTGTTTTGTTTTTAGAAGTTAGTTTATTTCTTAAAAATATTATAACGGCAGTTAATAAAAGTTGTGAACATTTATACAACAGAATGCCTTTCAGGGCACTGCAGTCAAAGGTGTCTGTAAATGATTGATAACAATGATAATGGAATCAAAGCTGGGAAAGGAGAAAAAGATATAAGAAGAAAGACTGGCAAGTTGAATGTCTGGGATATGGTATATTAAAACAAGGGTAGCTAGAGATGGATGTTATATATTAAGACATCAGATAAGACAAGACAAGTTTAGTAATAGAAATCAAAATATTTTCTGCTGAACAGTGCAAAATTTCCTCTGACTTGCTTTATATTTAAATAATATATTCACTCTCTAAGCTCTTAACTTTGATCAGTATACATTTTAAAAAAATATTTCCAATATTCTGTAGATAGATCGCTACCATATAAGTTGATTCTTTTATTTTCACTTTTCTAATTCCCACTGTTTTATTTAGCTTTTAGGATTATTACACAATGTAAATGACTTTCCTTTTGTTAAAGATACAACAAATTGAGTCATTCTCGTCTTCTTGCTCTGTCTGAAAAGTATTGGCCAAGGTATTGCCAAAAGAATATTAAAATATGAAAGACCTGAGGTACCCATCTTTTCTCCCCCAAGGAATGCAGACCCCAGGAAGTAAAATTGTCTTCCTCATACAGGTGGCCCTTTGTGTACTAGTCTTCAGCAACTGAAGTACCTCACTTGAGTTGGAGTGACTATTAATTCTACCAAGGATGCTTCACAATTTGCACTATTCTAGGTGCAGAAGCAAATTAATTAATTATACAATCTATGCCCTTATATTCCCTTGTAGAATTCTGAGAAAAGCTGGAACTGTTAGAGAATTGAACTGGATTTAAATCACAAAAACATTCTTGGGAAATTTGGTGTGTTTAGGCAGGTAGAATATTTGCATCTAAAGCATTAAACTCTTAATTAGAAATTTATCAGTATTTAGTCTGGTAAAGGATTAGGAAAGCAGTGTTAATTATCTGTTGCATTAAAGGGAATGCTTTTTGTTTTGTTTTGTTGTTCCTAAAAAACAGTAGTGTACTTAGTGAGCCTGGTGCTCTAGAACTATGTGATATGTAGACTTATTTTATCTCTATGGTACGTACTCAGAATATCACTAGTTAAATTGAGCCACAGACTTAAACGGGCTATAACTCTGAGCATCCTCAAAGTCCTGTATGAGACCAGATTTTCTCATATTCTTCAACCAAAACCACAAATCACAACTGATTGAATGCAGAAGCAGATACAAGAACCTGTTTCGTCACTTTTAAAGTAGATATTAAAGAGATTTGCAATAATATAAAATTGTGCTATTTTTTAAAGTGTGAATCACACATGATATTACTTTTTTCTCATACCAACTCCTGGTATAACTGAGGACAATAGTATATCCTCAGTTATTTGCCAAGGTAGAATAGTAAACAAATTTTTATTTGGGATTGTTTATGGGAGAACTATCAATCAGAACTTCTCAAATGTTATATTTATGTGTCTTATTGTTTGATAGTATTTGTTATTGAAGTTTTCTTATAAACTTTGCTTTTATCTTGCAAGAGCAGTTTGCCCAGAAATAATTTCTTTTCTTATAAGATTGATTGCTCAAGTACTATTATGCTAGACAATATGGTGAGGAAAGAAGCTACCATAGATCATGGCCAGCCAAGACCACCCTCAAACAGAACTGTGCAATCACCAAATTCATCAGTGCCATCTCCAGGCCTTGCAGGTAAAATATACTTCTTTTGATTTTATAATTGTCTTTCTAGTTTTTATTCTTAAGGATTTAAAATTCCTACACCTCCTCCCCCTTTTTTTAATATATATAAATAGTTATAGATGGACAGGATGCCTTTATTTTATTTGTTTATTTTCATATGGTGCTAAGGATTAAACCCAGTGCCTCACATATGGTAGGCAAGTGCTCTGCCACTGAGCTATAGCCCCAGCCCCCTTCACCCCTTTTTTGATGAAGGATTAAGATATAGCTATGGTGTTTTTTTGTACTATCTAAAATTAGTATACTTACAATGAAGGAAGCAAAGGTGAAACTTCTTTATATTCTCAATTTCAATAAAATTTATAGGCATTATAGCACTTCTTGGAGAAAATTAATATTGTACTTATTAATAAATTAAGTTGAACGTGATGTGATCTTCTTTAGGATGTGATTTGCCCATTAAAATTTCCTAGTGATGACACATAGAGCAGCCTCAGTCTGTTGGTGGGTTTTTTGTGTTTAAGAATATTTAATGTTGCCGGCTATGGTGATGCACGCCTGTAATGCCAGTGGCTCAGGAGGCTAAGGCAGGAGGATCATGAGTTCAAAGCCTGCCTCAGCAAAAGCAAGGTGCTAAGTAACTCAGTGAGACCCTGACTCTAAATAAAATACAAAACAGGGCTGGGGATGTGGCTCAGTGGTCAAGTGCCCCTGAGTTCAATCTCTGGTACCAAAAAAAGAAAGAAAAAAAATGTATCTACTCATTATCTACTTCTGAGAGCAAAACCCTCTATTACTACTCCTAGAGACCTAGGCATAATGGGTGTTTTAAACTGAAATGAACAATCTATTATTCTTTCACCAGTCACATGAATATAAGACAGTTACAGAATCTAAATGGAGATACCTATTTTAAACTAATAAACTTAAGATAAATTATAGCAGAGAAATTATTTACCACACGACAAGTTTATACAAATAAATAAGGACATGTGAATAGATAATTCTGTAAAGAGGCAATACATATGGCCAGTAAAACATATTAAACAAAAATGTTTATTCTTTGCCAGGTGCAGTAGCACACCTGTAATCGCTACTCGGGAGTCTGAGGCAGAGGATTGCAAGTTTGAGGCCAGTTCAGCATCTTAGGGAGACCCTGTCTCAAAATTTGAAAATTTGAAAAAGGGCTGGGACGTAGCTCAGTGTTAAAGTGCCCCTGGCTTTGCATATACAAACAAGCAAGGCAAACACTCTATCATTAAACTTGGCAATCCTCTTGCCTCAGCCTTCTGGAGTAGCTGGAATTATAGGTATGTACTACCATGCTTGTTTTGGAGAAATTTTTTTTTGTCACACTCCAAGTTGTAACATGTGGAGAGTTGCTACTAGCAATTCATAACTTGTATAGGCCAGAGATGCTGCAAAACATCCTGTAAAGCAAAATCATTCCTTGACAACAAAAAATTCTGTTGCCCAAAGTCAATAGTGCCGAGGTTAAAGATCTTGCTCTAATAAGACATAAAAGACTACTCTTGGATTTTGTCAAGTGCTTATTGTTTCATCGAATTTTGTTGCATGTTCCCAGTTTCATTGTGGTGCCAAGTGAGCACGTTAAACAGGACTTCAATACTTAATTATCAGTTCATTTATGAATGTGTATGATTTCCCCCTCCTTAGGACCTGTTACTATGACTAGTGTCCACCCCCCAATACGTTCACCTAGTGCCTCCAGCGTTGGGAGCCGAGGAAGGTAAATAGACTTAACCATATTCTCTAGTGCAGTTGTCCCTCAGTATCCATGATAAATTGTTTCCAGGATCCTCTTGAGGATACTAAAATCTGCAGATACTCAAGTCTCTTATATAAAATGGCCTAGTATTTGCATATAAACTACATGTATCCTCCTGTGTACTTTAAATTATCGTTAGATTACTTATAATACCTAATACAATGTAAATGCTGTTTAAATAGTTGTTACACTGTATTGTTTAGGGAATTATGACCAAAAAGAAAGTCTATACATGTTCATTATAGATGCAGTTTATTTCTTCAAAATATTTCCCATCCACATGTTGGTTGAATCCATGGATGTGGAACCCACGGATATGGAGGGCAACTATACATAAAATCTGTAATCAGATTTCTTTTGCCAGTGTCAGTATGTTTTAGTACTCACTGCATTTTGAACAGCTTCTTTATCTTTAAAATTTTAATGATTTTAATATTAAAGGATTAAGTACACCTTTGTTTCATATTTAAGTACACCTTTATATTAAGTACACCTTTGTTTATATTAACAATAAGAAAATATATATTATCATAATAACAAGGAAAATTGGTATGATAGCACCACATAAAATTTTATGTAGAGGAAATAATAATTTCTTACTAATTTCAGTGTTCTCTGACTTTTCTAGTGATTAAACATTAATTCTGCTATTTTACCCATGGAAAATAAATTGTTAATATATTTTATACTCTTCCCCTCTTTATGTTTAAAAATTGGTCCTAGTGAACCCAGTTTTTAACTTTCTTAAATGAAAGACACATTTATGAGAACATTGTGGCTATCTGTACAAGGTTTTTGTTCAATTAACTTCTTTAAGTAGCAGAACACCAACAAATGATTTCTTGCCTTCACGCTTTGACAACAAATTCTTAATGAGAGCCTCAAGTTCTCATTATCATTGACTAGAAAGGGAACTAAGAAAGCCCACAAAATGATACTACTTCAAAGATACCAAATCTGGTTGCCCATTTATAGACCCTCAGAATTTTGAAGTCAGTTTTAAGCAATATTCTGTTTGTCCTTCCATATATGAAATGTAACTATTGGGATAAGTCAATATGTAAAGCATTTTTATCATAAATGAAATGTGTTCATATAGCAATTACATTTCAGTTATGCATCATTTATTACTGATATAAAGTAATTTTTGTTGTGAAGATACAGCATTTTTCCGGAGTGCTATTTTTGTAGTGTATTTGATGTGATATTTTTTAGTATATTTTTTTTTAATTTTTTTTTCTCTCCCCTTTTATACTTTATAGCTCTGGCTCTTCCAGCAAACCAGCAGGAGCTGATTCTACCCACAAAGTCCCAGTGGTCATGTTGGAGCCAATCCGAATAAAACAAGAAAACAGTGGACCACCCGAAAATTATGATTTCCCTGTTGTTATAGTTAAACAAGAATCAGATGAAGAATCTAGGCCTCAAAATGTAATTACATCAGTGCTTGCAATACTACTCATACTTAGGGGGTAAAAAGGAAAAAAAAAAAAAAGCATAGTCTTTAGTATAGTAGCTCCTGCAGAACAGTCTATAGCAAAAGGACAGAAGACTCCACAGGGGTGTATCTAAAGGGAGAAAAATGCTTGCAGTGTATTAAAGCATCTACCCTACAGAGATTGGCATAGAGATGGGTGCCTAGAAAAATAGCAAATGGAAAAAAAAAAAAAAGTAATAACCAACTCCTAGTAAAAACAAAAAGTATAAGAGAATATAGTCAATAGTACATTGTGTTGTTCCCTAGGACAATATTTACTTAATCACAATGATGAAACAAACACCTGAATATAGTAGTACCTAAAAACTGATATAATCAAAATATAATTTGAATACACTTTTAGCAAAAATTCTGAATCTCAGAATATTTAGCCAATTATGATAGATCATTTGGAGTAGATGCTAGCTATAAACATTTATACTGGCTTCTACCAACTGAAAAAGCAATGAAGCAATGCTTAGTAAAAACTGTTAAGAGGCACAGTGGCACCCTATAATCTAGTGAAACCCTGTCTCAAAATGTTGAGGGGGAGGGGCTGGTGTTGTAGCTCAGTTGTAAAGCTCCTCTGAGTTCAATCCCCAGTATTACAAAAAAAAAAAAAAAAAAAAAAAAAAAAATGAAAATTGAAATGCAAGAAATTGTCGTAGAAGCATTTTATTTAGAAATGTGGTAAGCTGGGTACAGTAGTGTGTGCCTAGACAGAGGCAGGAGAAATGGAAGTTCAAGGCCAACCTGGGCAAAATAACAAGACCCTATCTCAAAAACCAACAACAAAATGAAATAACTAATGTAAATTCAGGGGGGAAAAAAGATAAATTTGAAAATTGTTGCCTCCAAGGAATGAGTTCTGTTAACTATATATACATTTATTACTTTGAAATTTTAGAAAAACATTTAAATGAGAGAACATTGATCAGAAATCTGCACTATCCTAGGATCCAACACAAAATTTAGAATCATCTTAGAGGTATAATTTTTGTGTCTTAGGTGTAATTTGAATTAACAGCTCCAAAAAGTTACATTATATTTACAGTTCATGTGGTTCTTTCACAGTACTCACCTAGTCTCTAATTTCTTTAGCCATCAGCAGACTATGTTATCCACTTCCCTTATGCCCATTATCCACTCATTAGAGACTAATACAGTTAGTGGTAAACATGTCCTATTCTCACAGGTACTCACCAGGTGCCCATGAGAGTGGTCTACAGTCCAAAACTGAAGTAGTGTTAATACAAAAAAGCCACTTTGAAAAAACATTCATGTGTGTGTGTGTATATATTTACACATACATATATGTGGTAAAAAAAAAAAAAACATATATACATATATAATGCAAAAATGCCAATTTCAAAATAAAATACATTTGTGTGTATATATATGTATATACATGCATATGTGTATTTTTTTTTCTGTATTCTCTCATTGCAGACGAACTATCCAAGAAGCATACTTACTTCCCTACTCTTAAATAGCAGTCAGAACTCTGCTTCTGAGGAAACTGTGTTAAGATCCGATGCCCCTGATAGCACAGGAGATCAGCCTGGACTCCACCAGGAAAGTTCCTCAAATGGAAAGTCCGAGTGGTCAGATGCCTCCCAGAAGTCGCCTCTTCATGTTGGAGAGACGAGGAAGGAGGATGACCCCAATGAGGACTGGTGTGCAGTTTGTCAAAACGGAGGGGAACTTCTGTGTTGTGAAAAGTGTCCCAAAGTCTTCCATCTTTCTTGTCATGTGCCCACATTGACAAACTTTCCAAGGTAAGAAAGTACTCCCTTTTCACATTCTTTCACTATAAATAAAAGCAACAGGGCTGGGGTGGGCTCAGTGGTAGAGTGCTTGGTTAGCATGCTTGAAGTCCTAGGTTCAATCCCTAGCACTTCAAAATAATAAAATAATAACAGTAATCAACTTTTAATGATTATTATAACATAAAACCTTTGTGTAAAAACTTAAATGAAATTTCACTTGTCACAAATGTCCTCAAAATCCCTAACAGTAATCTCAGGTTTCCCATACCATTTCTCCTATGCCCTGTACTTCTCTCAAAAACTAGTCCATTATAAGGAAAAATATTAACAGTCCTTTCAAACTGCCAGTTGCAACAATAATACCAAGAGTTTTTCTTTTCTAATTAGTTATACGTGACAGCAGAATGCATTTCGATCATTCTACACAAATGGAGGACAATTTTATACGGTGTAGAGTCACACCATTTGTGCAATCATACATGAACCTAGAGTAATGATGTCCATCTCATTCCACCATCTTTCCTACCACCAAGTCCCTTCCTGCCCTTGCCCAATCCAAAATTCCTTCATTCTTCCAAGGGTTTTTCTTTTATCCTGAATCCTCTGAGTAAAAATGCTAATTACACCTCATGTCAGCCCTATTTTTATTTTTATTTACTTTAGATTTTTTTTAAATTTTTATTTACTTTTTTAAATTTTTATTTACTTTAGATTTTTTTTTTGCATGTATGAATTTCATGCCTCTTTAAATACACTTTAACTAGACTTAGGCCATGGCATTACATTTCTGCTGTTTTCTCTTTCCACATCATGCTTTGTACCTAATAAGTATGGGGTAAATCTTAGTGATTAAAATTTATGCCAAGTCTGTCATAGATGGCATGTAAGATGAGGTGGGAAAGGGAAACATGATGCAATAGAAACTTAAAAGTCCTTTACCCAACAGTGGAGAGTGGATTTGTACTTTCTGCCGAGACTTATCTAAGCCAGAAGTTGAATATGATTGTGATGCTCCCAGTCACAACTCAGAAAAAAGGAAAACCGAAGGCCTTGTTAAATTAACACCAATAGATAAAAGGGTAAGTCTTTGAGCATCTCAACCTTAGAGCAATAGACAACTTTTTGTTAGTGCATTAAATTTTAAACTGATTTCTTTTTTTCTGTAGGAATTTTTTTTTTAACAAAAGGATTAGGAATCTTAAATATTTAAAGGCAGACTAACACACACACATACACAACATAGAAGCTTACAATAGTGCCTCTGAACAAGATAAATGTCTTCTCTTTTATAGATCTTGGGCCTTTAAATCTAGTCTACTTTGAGTAAATATTTTGTTTCATTTCTACCGTAGATAAGTCTTCTTCCTCAGAATTTGTTAAGAATTGGCACTGAGATGGGCTTTTCTATTCCTAGAAATTATTCTATTCTTTCACCAAGTGGGTTCTATATTTGTATCAAAGCCAGCTTATATATTTATCTATAATTAATATTTAAAGCTACTAGGTTAGGCTAAGAATGTCCTTTGCTAAATTATGAAGTAGAAAACAGTATGGAAATTGACATGCACGAGAGGGCAGAAACACTTGTTGCTGGCACTACACAAGTGTTCACAACACTAATGTTTACTAGGATAAACTCATAAGCAGAGAAGTGGCAGAACCTGCAATGGGACCATCTGCTTTCAAGGGGCCTTAAGAATGGACACACAAGCAGGGCACAGTGGTGCAAGCCTATAATCCCAGCAACTCTGGAGACTGAGGCAGGAGGATCACGAGTTCAAAGCCAGCCTCAGCAAAACTGAGGTGCTAAGCAAGTCAGATCCTGTCTCTTAAAAAAAAAAAAAAAAATACAAAATAGGGCTGGGGATGTGGCTCAGTGGTCAAGTACCCCTGAGTTCAATCTCCAGTACCCCACCCCACCCCCCGCCAAAAAAGAATGGACACATAAAAGAAAAAGCTGCACCTTTGGATCTCTTAATAGCCATATGGTCTTCCTTTATTGATTGCTAATTCACAGTACCCAGACTGGATTAGTGGAATTCATTGTAAAGAACTTCAAATGGGTTTCTAGTGCTACTATTTTTGTTCACTTAATTACAGTGAACAAAATATCTCAAACATCAGGTATATCCTAAATTATCAAACATTACAGTTACTAATTGGGAAAGAAAGCAAGATTTCAGTATTCGGTGTTTTTCCTGTATTCATCAGGTTTTAATTGTTAATCTGGTACTTGGTGACCTATGAAATGCTTAAGGATAATAAGCTGTGACTATTATTGTGTTATATTTTTGTTTATTTTTGCTTAGAAGTGTGAACGCCTCCTTTTATTTCTTTACTGTCATGAAATGAGCCTGGCTTTTCAAGACCCTGTTCCTCTAACTGTAAGTATTAATGTTATCTTGTACATATTTATACAATAGGATGATTTTTTTTAATTTTATTCATGAAAATGTACTTTCTATGCTATTTTTCAATAGTTTCTTACATCTAATCCAAGTTTTAAAATTTTTATACGTATGGAATGCTTTGATCCTAAATAGATACATTTTAAGTATCATTTCTCAAGTATTCTTTCTTCTCATCTCACCTAGTTTACCTACTATTTGCAGATGATTTCTGTTTGTATCTCAGAAGGTTTAGGCACATGTTCTAAACTGTTGGGGATAAAACTTCACATTTTAGGTAAAGACCCCCACACACACATTTTATGTACTTATTTTGATTTATAGGTCTATACTTAAGTAATAAGTGAACTTTTAACCAACACATTTTTTTAAAAAAGGAAGGGATATGTATGTATATTAATCATTGGCTTCAACTAGGTTCATATTGAAAGTTTGATATGACTTTGTTGCATTCTTTTAGAGTGCTGGAAAAGGTTCACTACCCAAAATATATTCTATGATATCTGAAGTTTCTTTTAAACATAATAAATTTGTTTTTTAAATTTAGAAAATTGAAAAAATTAATGCAAAGAAAACTAGTTTAGTGAATATCATCTCTTTTCTTGAGAAGGACTTTTGAGAACTTAAGATAGAAAAAGGAAATAAATACTTCAGGAGTATGGGTTTTTTGTACCCAAAAAAGGCTTGTAATGCCAGTACAGATTTAAAATTTTTGACACCAGATTGGTGCTTTTTATGATCTTGGCTTACAGCTGCAACAGTAAAATACCCCCCCTTTTTCTTGAGATAGATAGATAGACAGACAGACAGATAATCATATCAGTCCTATGAGGTTGCTAGGATTATCCATATTTGGAATATGAAGAATTGAGGTTTCTTTGAGGTCAAGTAACTTATGCAGGATCATACCACTAAGCCACAAGCTGGGGATTAAACCCTTCTTTACCACTTGCTATAATGGTATGCAGTAAAATCATGCCATTCAGCTAGTAATTCTCTAGTAATTGTTATTTGCTTAATAAAAAAGAGAATAGAGAAGAGAAGGTTCAAGAGGGAATATGTGAAAATAATTTTTCATAAAAATATTGGTTAAATTTTTTGGAAAAAGTGACAGAACATTTCCTAATGTGTAGAATGCAGTAGTGTGTTACTGTGTAGGTTTTCTTACCAGTGACAAAATGGTATAGAGAAGAGCAATGAAAACAATCTCAATTTTATATCCCTTCTTATACAGTGTATTTAGGACCAGGTAGAAGTCAGTTATTGTATTATAACATCTCATTTATTTTGAAGGTGCCTGATTATTACAAAATAATTAAAAATCCAATGGACTTGTCAACTATCAAGAAAAGACTACAAGAAGATTATTTCATGTACACAAAACCTGAAGATTTTGTAGCTGATTTTAGACTGATCTTTCAAAACTGTGCTGAATTCAATGAGGTGAGGTGGGGAGAGGAAATAGCAATGTATGGAAGTCATCTTAGCCCAGACCCCTTCTAAATGTATACAGAGACCAAAATGTGTGCACTGGAATAAATTTTGAAATTGCAGGTCTGTTAAGATATGTTAGAAAGATTGTCCAAATTTATATTCAAAGGTTTATTGCATGGTGAGTACAGATGCAAATTAGAGCTGATAACTTGAGGACAATTTAAAAATATTCTTCAAAATGAAAAGTATTCTTTGTCATCCCATCTTTTTTCTTGGAATATTATACTTCTAGACTTTAATCTTTTTCATGTTTATCTTGAAATATTAAGGATATGTCCAAAAAGTTCTTGTTTAAGTTTTTCTGGTCTCAGTTCATTTGAAACCTGTGGCCTTTTGTTACTCATTCTGTAGTACCACATTTCTTTTTAACTTGTTCTAAAAATACCTGTTTATGTGATCCTATGCTTATGGCATCTCACTGATCTGTCTTCAGTAATCCAGTCCTACCATTACTACCTCCATTTTGGACAATTCAGATAAGTCAGTCTTTTATTTAGTTTTCAGCCAACATCCAGACTTTTTCCAGCCCCCCAACTCCTACGTATTTTGTTAATGGCTGTACATAAAATTTTCCAAAACAGTTAATTTATATTCATAATCTCAAGAGTCAAAGGTGAACAGAAAATGTAATGTAAGAGATTACATTTATGACTGTCTAAAAAGTAGGTCTTATTTTTTAATTCATATTTTTATTTTTATCCAACAGCCTGACTCAGAAGTAGCCAATGCTGGCATAAAACTTGAAAGCTATTTTGAAGAACTTCTAAAGAACCTTTATCCAGAAAAAAGGTTTCCTAAGCTAGAATTCAGGAATGAATCAGAAGATAATAAATTTAGTGATGATTCAGATGATGACTTTGTACAGCCCCGGAAGAAACGCCTCAAAAGCATCGAGGAACGCCAATTGCTTAAATAAACAGCACCATTGGCATATGCTTGTTTTTAGATTTTTTGTTTGTTTAAAAAAAAAAAATTTTTTTCAGTAATTTAACATCGATACAAAGAAGAGTTTGTGAGCTCTCTGATCTGTTTTAGACGTTTTACTAGACTTTGATTTCCTTAATAACCCATTTCTTTTAACCTCTTATTAAAAAAGAAGGAAAAAGAAAAGAAGGAAATGAATGGGAAAAAGAAAATGAAAGAAAGGAGGGGAGATAGAAAGTATAGTAGAAGAAAAGGAAGAAAGTAAGAAGCATCAACAATAAAATAAAGAGACATTCTTCTCCTTGGATTTTAAAACCACAATCTGGAGCAATAGCTACTATAGAAGGGAAATCGACTTTGTATGAACTCTAAGTTAAGATTTTAATGTGGTTTGAATGTGTGCGTTAATCTGTTTTTAGAAATTAATGCCACTACTCATTGATTATGGCCCAACCAGAAGAGCTAGGTTTATTGTACTTAACAGCAATGCTCCCCAAACATGAGTGGTAAGGAGTTCTTTCCCAGGATGCCAACTGGTGCAATGAAAGGGTAGATTAGATGCTATTACAAAGGCACCTAATGGTATATCTTGTAAGATGGCAACTGTATTAAAGAAAAAACAGGAAAACAAATGTTTGGTTTTTGTTTTCATCTTTATCTTGCCTGTAGAGGTGTTTGGTATAGCAGGTATTCAAGACCTAGGTTTTCTTTAGCTTTCTCCTCCCCTAAAGGAAGTAAGTGTGCACATGTTTGGTTTCTGTGTGTGTCTATGTGGTTGGTTTGTTTTTTTAAGTGTGTAGATATCCTTTTATAACAATCCTCATTGTTTTCAATATGGCTTTTAGTGGAACTATCCAAAATATAAAATATGGCTGGGCACACCATGTTTGATTTGAGGTTTCTTCAACATATGTCCTCTCGGACCCTAAAAATAAGTTCCCCTGAAAGGAACTAGTTGTTATGGTTTTCTTGGGTCTTTATAATGAAAATGTGTTGTAGGATTTGAGAGCAGGTATTTGGAGGAAATTAGAATGAAAAAAAAATTTTTTTTGATGCATCTATTTACTGTTTTTGTTTGTTTTAAGAATCAGAGCCCCAAATTTTATCCTTGATCTGATTTAATAAGAATTTCTTTTTCATTCTGATCAAGACACAAAAGATCTATCTTCTGAGGAGAGGCATGTTGTTAACAGGCCAGCCCAGCTAGTTTAACATCCATTTATTCATTACATGTTCAGTGTTTTTTTAGAGCCAGATAAACTGTCAAAGAATCTAATCCAGCATTTGACTAAATACACATGAATATTTTTAGTTTGCCAAAGTAAACCTTTATAAATAAGACATTACAATTAACATCTGGAGGAAATGTTTCTTTTTTTAGGAGGACAGAAAAACTTGAATTCTCTGGTTATATTGCTTCCCATGAATTAAGCATAGAGCATTTGGTTTTATCCACATGACATTACTTTCTGAAATGGACAATTTGAAAATATTCTGTGGATAATTCATTGGGTTTTTAGGTATTGCTAAAAGACAAAATATAAGGAGAAAATAGCTATTAGCAATAGTTTCCCATTTTCTACATATAGACTTAGGTCTTATCCATAATATATCAATAATGTATTGTTAAAGTTTTAATCATTTTTCCAAATATGTGCTATATGGTGATGTTTGTTATTGTGTTGTTTTGAATATGCATTTGACATTTGTTCTCCTAAGAGTATCTGAACAAATTTTGATAATACATAGACTTTTTTGTCTGTTTTTACTCCAGTATTTTTAGCCCAGCAACTGTAGAGTTTTTTGCTAACACGTTTATTATTGGTATCTTAGAATACTGCTCTTCTGGTAGTTTGTTCTCCCACACTTGTCTTACATGTCTCCTTAGTTAAAACAGAGCAATACAGGTAAATTGTTTCACGAATTATCACTAAGAGAGTAGGGCTTAAGAGAGAAAAAATATAATTCCCTAAATTTATCTGAGCCAGAATTTCTACTAATGTACCCCAGACTGTCATAATATTCAGTGCCATATGAACTTTTTAAAACAGTATTTCTTTTTCACTGTTACCATCTTTTGCTGAATGAAAAGCAAATGAGAACCATCTTTCCTGTAATCATACATAATAATATAAATTATATTAAAAGCAAATGTCTTGGTTTCTCTCTCCTAATAGCCATTTTGAAGTGGTCTCTTAAGTCCTGTGACCTTCTTTAACAAATGTCTATGTTAAATAAGGTGAATCCCAACTAAATAGTTCTTAAATTCTATTCGAATAGAAGCTAGAAAATAGAAGCCTCAGTCTACCCCACATTCATTCTGAGAGCACTCCCTCCCCCAAAAATGTTCAGTGTTAAACTTATGTACTCCGGTGTGTACATATTACCAAAAACTCTGGGACACTTCCCTCTGGATTTAAACTGAGAGCCCAGTAGCCTAGCTGCAGAACACCCATTGCAGAATATGATCAGGTTAATCCACAGTTATGAATGAACAGACCATGTTGGAACTGGGACTTCAAGAGTTCCAACTCAGTTGCTTTCCCAGGTGCTAAGCTCTCATCTTTCTGGCTATAAGGAAACCCAAGGACACAGTTGTTATTTACATACCAATGACAGGCATATAAAGGACTGAGATAAACCATATTAAAGGCAGAATATGTCTTTCCATCAGCATCTGGCAGTGCAAGCCTTTTGTCCTTTTAATTAACAAGCTCTGCTTTTCTGAACAGGGCATAGAAAAGTGGAACATGTTGGAAGAAAAGGAACTGCCCTCTTCCCATGGTAGTACTTTGTTTTCCAAGCTAAAGAATAGACTCTCTGTTTTACTACCACACAAAATAGCATATAGCTTAGAAAAGTTTTCAAAAAAGTTAGCTCCACGATCAAAAGGGTAAGTATAGCCAACTGCTCTGTTTATGAATTTGCATTTCTAAGTCCTCTGCTTAAACTTCTAAATTTGACCTAACTTTGTCAGATAATTTGAAAGGAGGAAACTCCTGCTGTTGAGACCTCATCCAAATTGATGGGAAGCCCAAAAGTAAGTTGCTGCATGTGAATGAAAGGTTTTTTGGTTTAATTGAAGATATACTCAATTTCTATTTATCCATATTATGAATGAGAGAAATCAAATCTGGCCAGTAAAATTATGGACATGACCTTGAGTTCAACCATATGATTTCTTATCAAGCTCCTCCTCTCAAATAACCATGTACATATTTTACTATGTAAATTAATAGTTGATGGCTTTACAAACATTTATTGTACTTTCATCTTGGATGGGCATTTACTGAGTCATAATCCACATGTAGGTAATTCATGTTCCTGAGAATTAGCCAATGCTATCACGGACTTCTCCATAAAGGTTTTTGCTTATTGTGAAGGACATTTGAGGAAGCAGTCTTAGGATTTGGGTTCTGGTTTTTATTGGAGGGGAAAGAGGGGAACCAGGTGCTTTGATCTTACTATAAAAATTGACAGATGGATTTTTTACAGTGAATGTTACAACAGTTAGGGATTGAATCTAGGGGTGTTCCATCACTGGACTACATCCTCAGCCCTTTTTTTTTTTGACACAGGGTCTCACTAAGTTGCCAAGGCCGAATCTGAACTTGTCCTGCCTTTTGATATCCATGGCTGGGCCTAGTGGCACACACCTTTAATTCCAGTGACTCTGAAAGCTAAGGCAGGAGGATTAGATCACAAGTTGGAGTCTAGCACCAGTAACTAAAAGAAACCCTGTCTCAAAATAATTTTTTAAAGGGCCGGGGGTATAATTCAGTGATACAGCCTTGCTGGATTGAACCCAGCAAGGCTGTATCACTGAATTATACCTGGAAGGGAAAGGGGAAAAAAAGCTATGACTTGGTTTTGAAATAATAATGTTTCCTTAAGGAGTTACAATTAACTATGGCTAGGGGATATTTGGCATATCAATTCCTATTTTTCAGATGTTTGTCTGCTATGATAAAGCTCCCTAGTATTTCCAGTCCTGTGACTTATAGATTGGCTTTGATATATATGTTTATTGGTCTCCACCTACTTACCTGCACATGGCCAACTAGTGACATACCATTACTTTGATGGGAACAACCTTCTATTTGATTCTAAGGTTTTTTTCTATTTCTCTGGTGTGATGCTGGGGAATCCAACCCAGGGCCTCTTGCATGCTAGACAAGCATTCTACCAATGAGGCATATCCCCAGTCCTAAAATTAGTTTTTTAAATCCTAATTTTAAAAAAATCCCAATTTTTGTCAAAAAGTTCTTTCTTGGTAGTCACAAATGAGCACAATTCAATCTTAGCACATTTTCAAATACAGCATGGAAGGAAATCTGTTTTACCATATTCTTCTGTGTCAGGGAACTGGGGAATAGGAACTTCTTGCCCCCGAATCTCATACTGTTAACCCAAGACAACTGAAGTAGAAAATCCAGTCTAGAGTTCTTCCACTGCAAATGATAAAGCCCAATTGTTTGGGGAGGAAGGTCAGAATAAACAGATCAACCAGCAGAGCACACTTCTTACCCTTGGAATGAGAATATACTGAACTGAGAAGTTTCTTTCCCCAAAGAAAATGAGGGTGTTCCAGGTAACAGACTTTGACAGTGATGCTGGTTATCTTAATTTGATCTTTTTAGGCATTAACTAATGACAGTATGTTTTAAAAGCCCAACATACAAAAGGTCCAAAATAAAGAATTTGGCATTCATATTACAGGAGTTTTTGCCATTAAAGAGTATGCTTTAAAGAGTTTAAAGGAAGTCAGGTTCTCTTCTCTATATAAAACAGATTCATATTTTTTTATATTTATTTTTTAGTTTTTGGTGGACACAACATCTTTATTTTTATGTGGTGCTGAGTATCGAACCCAGCGCCCCGCGCATGCCAGGCGAGCGCACTACTGCTTGAACCACATCCCCAGCCCCAAAACAGATTCATATTTGGTTTCTATTTATATAAAGCAAAATGATCAAAGTTCTTACAAGTTAGTGACTTGAAATTTGTTGACTTCCATTTCTAATGACAACTAATACTAAGCAATTTACAAGATTTAAGGATTTGTTAAATTGGATATTCAATTAAAATTATGTGAATAGAATTTTCTATATAGGCTAATTTGGTTCTGTCTTAGGAGCCTGGGGCTTAGATAGAGCTAATAACAATTTCCTTAAGCCTAAAGAGCCTCAGAGATACTGAGAGTTCTGAAATCCTTAGGAAGACACTTGAGCATAAGCTTCGTCATTGCTTGACTGGTTTTCGATCACTGCCATCCTTTGCTTTTAGTTTTAAATTGCTGCTAACTTCAGCTTGGGGATTTTCAGTTAAATTTTTACCTCTACAAGTATAGGCAAGACATGTTTGCAACAAATATATTTCACCTAAAATTCTATAATAGCTAGACCTTAAAATGAGTGGTTGCCTGTTGGCCAAATTCAGCATATACCCCGCTTTCGTTTTTCCACAATCTGAAAGCTAAGAATATTTTAGACTTGTGATGGAATTCACAGGTACTTACAAAGCCTAAAATATAGATAGCCCACCATAGCATGGATTCTGCATCCAAGAATTTAATTACAGATCAAAAATATTGGAAAAAGTCTGTCCTACATGTATGCAGACTTACTAATGCAATATAAATGCTATGCAGGAAATGATAATCTATAGAGATGGTTAAAGCATATGGGAGCACATACATTGGTTATATGCAAATTGCCATTCCAATCAAGGACTCGAGCATCTGGGGAAGTTTGGCATCTTTAAAGGGTCCAGGAACCTATCCCCCAAGCATACCAAGGGACAAATCGATGTATTGATTTTAAGCCACTCATGGCTATTGTTCAAATAGGAATTATTTTCACTCTTTAAGGAGAATTGGAAATCTTTCATAAATGTAGTTTGTTAATGCCACAATACTTGCCATTACAGCTGATTTTTTTTTCTATTATGAAATGGGGGTAAGCCAGCCTTGGGTTCCCCAACTTCAGTGGGCTTCTACAACAAGCCTGAACACTGATAAAATGTAAATATGAAAGACTAGGTGTTCTTTCTGCAGCATGCCTGTCCTAAAAGAATGTGGTGTGCCAAACTGATACCTCCGGTTATCGGGCTTCCCTGAATGCTGAAGTGTAACAGGAGAGAAGCACCCGAGGCAAGCATAGAGTAGAAAGCAAGAAGCTTTATTTAAAGGATAGAACAGACTTCTTCCCTGAGGAAGAAGGGGACCCAAAAACTAGAATCCATGGGATGAGGAAGACCCATCCCTTTTATACATATAAAGTTTCTTTGTTCTTTTATGTTCTTCTCCCTTATCTTGTTCACTTCCCTTCATCCTGTATATGTGACTGGAAGATGCAGGTAGGAAAGCCAAGAGGTGGGAAACAGGTGGGCTGAAGGGGCCAGGGAGAAGTGATCTGGGCAGGAAGGGGGGCCCAGGTGAATTAATTAGCAGCTCCCTGTCTGCTCAGGGGTTGCTTTATTAACAATTCTTTAGGAAGGCAGTGTTGGGCAGGTATTTGGGACACTAACATTTCAATCTCCCACAGCGGAGTCTTCAACCTTTTGGACCCAAACCGGTTTGCTGTTTTTCTCAACTTGGCCCAATTTATGTGTATATACTGACTACCTGTTTTTAATTCTGGCTTCAAAACTATGATGTCTCGCGTGTATCAGTCTCTCCACAAGCAGGTGAGTGATTGATTATATGTCAGAAAACTGGCTATATACTTTCATTTTTATTATCGTATTATGAGAATCAAAGATTCTCCCCATTAAAATAAATGAGTAGAAATAGGGATGGCATGTAATTGTATACAAGCCACTAATTTAAGCATATTTTGTGAATAGACTAGGAAGGCCATAATTGATGCTAATATTAATTTGAACTTTGACTATTCTAGTGGTTTTGAAAGATTTAATGATATCAGCCCAGTTCTTGTCCTAAGTACAAGATTTTGTCCAACTTTAGCTATAACCTGTATGGGAAAATACCAAGTATGTGTTCTAAGATTTTGTATTCTTGATAGCGGGGAAGAAAAGACATCTTCCTTTAACCTCTCCCATTCATATACTTTCCAATCTTAGGTATATTTTGTAAAAGTTTTATATATTGTCTCCCAAGGAAGAGATGAGTATACAATTGCCAGCTGTATTCCCATGGGTGCCTTATGTTCTTAGATACATAATC
Source organism: Spermophilus citellus (assembly GCF_964194105.1). NCBI lineage: Eukaryota > Metazoa > Chordata > Mammalia > Rodentia > Sciuridae > Spermophilus > Spermophilus citellus. Next base: position 216,052,068 of record NC_138184.1, read on the forward strand.
AGTTTATTATTGACTAGCATACAGAAATTAAACCAAGTTTTTAAGAAATGTGCCACAGATCTGTGAAGATAAAATACACTGTGCTCCTCTGGTAGATGTAGATTTGCAGGTCTCATTTAATTTGCTGGGGGGAAAAAAAGATTTAATAGATCAATAATACACTTTAACAGGCATTCTATTCATACTCAGCTAACACTGGAAACTAATAATAGAAGTCTCTTTAATACAATTTCTAAGGAATTAAGATCCAGGATTTACCTTTGTGTACCTGGAAATGCAATACTAGCTTTATAATTATTTTAGTACAATATAGACATTACTTAGAAAAATTGTGTTTTATTTTTGTTTACTGGGTTCTTTGTGTGGGTATCACTGGGGAATATACCCAAGGGTACTCTAATGGAGCTATGTCCCAAGCCCCTCTTTTCTTTCTGAGACCAAGTTTTGCTTAGTTGTTCAGGTTGATCCCAAACTTGCAATCCTCCTATCTTGCCTTGTAGCTGGGATTACAGGCATGCACCACTGCACTCATTTTGTGTGTTTTGGGGGGGGGGGAGTGTCTTTTTTTGTTTTTTTTTTTTGGTTTTGGGTTTTTTTTTTAAGTGGGTTTCTTAGGATAAGCCAAACTAACTAGTTCTTTTAAACTAGTTAGTTTGGCTTATCCAGTCAATTCCTGGGATGCTATCTGTATGTGTTGAAAGGAAGTTAAAAATTTTGGCATATTCTTGTAAACATTTCTAGAAACTTTATATGGTAAATGCTCAGAACACTGAGGGGTGTGGGTATGTGTGCACACAGGATTTGCCCACAGATAGGGCTTTGTGCTCAAACATGTATTGAATTGAATTGCCATGTTAAAATTCTAAGAAAATAATATTAAAAAGTTGTAAACAGATGCAAAATTATTTCACCACAGTACTAAAAACAAGTCCAAGTCAACAGAAAATGAACTAGTGTTTTGTAGATGGATATGACTTGAACTGAAAATCCATTAGGCAAAATAAATGGTAAACTAGGTTTCATATTTATATAAAACACTACATGAAAAAATGGAAAGGAATGGAAAAATAGCACAAGATTAGCACCTGTACTTTCTAGCCTCAGTTGAGTAACGTGTGTAAAGGAACACACTAGTATTTAACTTCCTTGTTTACTCATTATGTAAAGGATGTGATAATCCCTTTATTTACCATTAAAAGGAGGCATATGAGTCATCTAATTCAGTCTGATTTGGAGCATTCAGTGATAGGGTTTAGGTTCCTTCCTTGGAATGATGACCCAAGTTCATGATTATATGATAGGTCACCTAATCAGTGATTAAAAGGCATATTACCTTGAGGTAGGGGGAAGACTTCAAGACTGGTATAAGCCTGTGTTTCTGTATTCAATGGTGCCTTTCTTGGCTCTACTCAGACAAAAGCACTTTTTTTTGCACCAAGAATATAAACCTTTTCTACAGCTTAACTCTTTTTTTCCCTCTTCAGAATATTTTGAATACGACAGGAGAGAGGGAGCAAATCACATTCAGCAGCAAGAGCCTCATGCTACAGTCTCAGAGGCAGCAGCTCAGTGTAACCAGTAACCCCAACTATTCTCCCCCACACATATAACCTTGCATACCAGCAACAGGAGCAATAAGCTTTAAGGCAAGAAAACATAAGAACTACCACGTGGACTTTTGAGATCAGCATGAGGGCTAGGAAGACCATCTCTCCTGCAGCCTGCCTTGTACTTTAGGGCATCCCTTTTTCATTTGAGCAGTGTCTGCTGGTTGTTGGTAGTGATGGCAACTGGGGCTGCACTAAAGCTTTTGGCTTCACTCTAACCACAGGTACAAGGGAGAAGGAGGCTGGACCAATGTGTAAGGAGCATGTAATCCCGGGGGCCAGCTCCTCTGGCCACCTTTAGTTCTGCAGCAATGCTTCAATCCACACAGAAAAGTGGGAAAGGTAGAATGTTGCAGCCTCAACAACTGTCACTCATCTTGGTCTCTGATAATCAAACTACAGCTTTTAGAGAAAAAGGTTTTAAGTGAATTATTTGTTACTTGGACTTCAGTGCTGCTCAAAACTGTATGTGAGAAAGACTAAAGACTCAGTTTTTCTACTGGATTCTAAACTTTTTGTGTGTTGGTGCTGAGGATTGAAACCATATGTGCTATACCACTGAGGTACATCCCCAGCCCTTTTATTATTTATTTTGAGACAGGGCTTTGCTGAATTGCTGAGGCTGGAGGATCCTAAGTCAGTGGAGGGGATTACAGGCATATGCCTCTACACCTGGCCTAAATATTGTTTTACAATAAGCCATACCTACTTCAAAGAAGGAGACCCACATACCAAGTTCAAAACATGGCAACTGAGAAGACCAGTATCACTTACCTGCAGGGCTCGTCCCTTGGTCTCAATGGGAAGAGTGAATGCAGAAATGGCACATACAACACAGACAGATGAGAAGAGACACAGGGCTCCCAGGAATGATGCACTCATAAGAACCTACAAGTCACAAGAGAAAGCTCATTATCCCTAACTTTACAACATCATAGGTAAAATAAGGATAAGTCATGCATCTCTGATGCCAAGCTGGTGTGGGCATTTTTGTATGACTAGTATTAAATATGCACTGGCCAGCTTAGACGTCTCTTTGCACCCACCTGTCAGGCATCCTAGAGAAAATATCACTGTGTGTGGAAGACAAGACATCTGCCTGCTCTTCTACCTCCTCTCATACCAATTCAAGTTAACTTCTGACCTTACTTCATGCTATACCTTTGCTACCAAAATGTTCAATTTCCCCCTTCAGATTTTTTGGTAGGGTCGAGGGCACTGGGGATTTGACCCAGGGGTGCTTGACCACTGTGCTACGTCTCAATCCTTTTTATTTTGAGGCAGGGTCTCACCAATTTGCTGAGGCTGGCCTCAAAGTTGAGATCCTCCCAAGTCACTGGTATTATAGGTGTATGCCGCTATGCCTAGCTCCCCACTTCATTCCAACAGGAAGAAACACAGTATTTCAGAAGATGTAATCTGAGTCTCTGAAAAGATTACTAGTGCATCTTGCCTGCATTCATAATGCATCACATAACAAGCATAACTTGCTATTTGTGTCCATATTTCCACAGTAAGAACAAATCTCTGCTCAACTGAGTATGAGAGCATACTGCAATTTCTCCGGGACTCTGTTCAACAGTGGCAAAGAGCCAAGCACTTGATAGTTGTCAGCTAAATTTTAAGGGAAGTAATTAAGAAAAAGCAAGTCTCTTTTAGAGTGAAAAGACTGCAATTTTCAAAGACCTAGAAACTAGCTGGTCTAGTCCAACCTCTACTTTACAGATGAGTCTATATTGTGACAAGTATCAGTAACTATTGCCCTAAGTCACATACACATCTCTGACAAGTCGCCTTGTGTTACTAGAATCCCTTAAGATACCCAGTTTGGGAACCCAAATGTTGTATGTAGTAGGCCTGCTGCTTCCAAACAGTAAATAATTCTACTTAGGCAAACAGAGCCCACGATATTAATCTCATTTGGAATTGACATAGCAAATGATACTGGCCTCTGACTTTATTTTCCAAATTTAGCTTTCCCCAAAGAGGAGTTTGTGTTTTGTGTATGCTGCTAGAAGTAAAAGAATACAAACCAAGAGATGCCAGGCAAGTCTGAAACGTGACCAAATCCTGCCACGATAGGGCATGTATCTAGATTCTGCCCTACTACCTGCTATAGTGTCATTGTTGCCACTTGTAATATTGGATGCCAAAATTTTTACCACAACCAGAATGAATTCTAAAGTATAAGGCTCTGATGGGTTGAGTTCAGGTCATACGACTGTTTTTTCAGCCAGCATCAGTGAGGAACTGCCTAGTCTTTTTGGCTTCCCCAGAAGGATATAGGGCTATGCTTCATAAAAAAGACTCTGACAACTCAATATAGAGTTATTATTGGATATTCAATAAATTCTGCCTAACCAAAGTCAGTTTCTATTATTTGAAAGCAAGAACTTAAGTAATATCTGATTATAAAAATGGGGCACCAGGCATGGTGTGCATGCCTGTATTCTCAGCTACTTGGGAAGCTAAGGCAGAAGGATTGATCTTTAAAGGCCAGCCTGGGCAACTTGGTAGACCCTATCTCAAAACAAAAAGGGCTGGGGATGTAGCTCAGTGGTAGAGCACCCCAGGGTTCAATCCTCAATATGTTTAATGGAATGGAATGGAAATAACATTTAATTTGTAGAACACAATTAACATGAACAAAATATTCAGGAATAAACATACCAAGGAATATGTAAGAAACATGAAAATTATAAATACATAAATCTTTAGTTCTTAGAGGGAGTCTTGTAAAAATATAACTCAAAAATTTTCTATAATTTTAACAAAATCCTGTCAGATTTTGGAATAAATTGGGGGGTGGGGAAGAGATTCTGAAATTAACATGAAAGAAAAAAATATGTAAGACAAATCAAGAAAACTTAAACCCATGGGTGTGGGGAAGCCTGGGAGAGATTATTAGCCTAAGAGGCATTAAACATAAAATTGCAATCATTAGCAGTATAGTGTTGGTGCCAGAATAGATCAATAAAGCAATGAATTACAAGACATCCAAGAATCTATGGAAATCTGGTTTCACTGTATCAGGCATATTAAGTCACCTAAGAGGCGGCCCCCAAGAAAGGATGATTAATAGCCGAGACCAACCAACTAAGCATTGTTTTGAAAGTTAGATCCTTACCTCAGGCCTATGCATAAATTAGTTGTGACTATATCAAAGAACTTAATGTTTTGGATGAAACATTGAAAGTTGTTGAGCTTTCAGTGTTTTATAAATATTTTCAGAAACTTTGGAAGAATGAGCAACAAAGACCATTTAAGCATGACACAAAACACACCATAAGAGAAAATTGGTAAATTGAAATATTTGTATGTCAAAATATTTTGATAATAAAATCAAAGGGCAGACAAATATCTAGTACACCAAAATGTCCATTCTATAGAAAAATAGCAAATCACACAAGCAAGTTTTTTAAAAAATATATATGGATATTAAGTGAAAGATGTTCAACCTTACTAATAATGAACAAATGCAAATAGAGACAAGATATAATTTATTGTCTACCAGATTGAAAAAGGCTTAAAAGCTTACTATCTTTCTGGTGATGAGGAGTGGGGATGGTGGTATGTGAATGTGTTTATAGACTTAAATAGACATTTTCCAAGAGGTGTACACAAGGGTGCTCACTGATCATCAGGGAAATGCAAAACAAAGCCACAGGGATGTTTCGTCACTATTAGGGTGGCTAATATCAAATACAAGTAGTATTGGTGAGGACAGAGAAAAGAAACCCTTTTTGGGAATGTAGACAATACAGAGGTTACCAAAGATATTAAAAATAGAAAACTGTCATCTGTTACAGAAATCCCTCTGCTGGGCATATACCCAAATTTCTACTCCCATATTCCCAGCAGCATTATTCATAATAGCCAAAACATTGTTGAAGTGTCCATTAACAGCTGAGTAGATAAAGAAATTCTGGTAGAAAGATACAATGAGTATTATTCAGACTTCATGAAGAATCTCCTGCCATTTGCAACAGGACGGAAGCAAATTAGAAGGACATTATGTTAAGTGAAATAAACCAGGCACAAAAAGACAAATACTGCACAACCTCACTTATGTGTGGTATCTCGAAAAGAAATCAAGTACATAGAAAACGCGTTTTACCACAGGCAGGGGAAATAGGAAGATTGGGGGAGGGAATTCATAATAATTTATATCAAGTAGTATTTAAATTAAAAAATAGAAACTGGACAAATGCCTATAATCCCAGTGACTGTAATCCTGTGGCCATTTTATATGTCTGGAACATAAGAGCTCATGTTAAAATGATTAGAATAGCCAGGCACAGTAGTGCACACCTGTAATTCCAGCAACTCAGGAGACTTGGAGGTAGGAGGATAACAAATTCAAGGCCAGCCTCGGCAACTTACTGAGGTCCTGTCTCAAAAAATAAAATGGGCAGAGGATGTGGCTCGGTGGTTAATGCCGCTGGGTTCAATCCCAGACACCAAAATAAATAAAATGATTAGAATAGTGGCATGTGTACAAAGGTATTCTGTGCAGAACATTCGGTATCCTGTTTGTAAATAGCAGAAAAAATTAAAACAATTTATTCATCAATAAGTCAATGGCTATCTAATCATGACACATCCATGCAAATGGAAATCTATGACCTACTTTTTAAAAAATGAGGTTGATACACATGAACTAAATTAAAAGATAAGGCCACTGTAGTTGCAACATGGAGGTGTGTGTCCACACATGGCCATATCCGTGTCCACATCTGTGATGCAGCAGAGGGCAAGACTCCATCCTCAGGATTCTTTGCCTACTGTGGGGTCACTGGAGACCCACCTGAGAATCCTCCTCTGCTCTCTCTTCTAGAGACTTCAATTCAATTTCATAGCCCTTGGGCCATGATCTCAACATTCAAGCCAAATTGTGGGGGAGAGACAGTTATCCATTTGCCTCTGCAGGTGACGATATACAGATATATATGCATGTACTCATGAAAGTAAATATATTTATGATCCATTGTGTGTTTATATTCAGATATAAATAAAACATTGCATATATACAAATGTTATACCTAGAGAGAAATCATATATGCATAGAAAAGCACCAGGAAGAACATGCCCTAAACTATTAGCAGTGGTTATTTCTGATGATGGCTTTACGGGAATTTTTCCTTTCTGGTAACACATTTCTGTATTTAAAACTTTACAGGTATACTTTTTATTCAGAAAAATTTTTTTGAAGGATTATAAATCACTATAAAATGAGAAAAAAGTTAGCTATACTTCTAATTCAATAAATTAAAAAAGCTAATCTGACAAACCCTGGTATAATAAAGACAAAACTCAAATAAATTAGAAAAAAAAAAGAGTCGACAAATCGATCAAAGAACTATTTTAGAAAAAAAGCTAACTATGAAAAGTTAAAAGCATAGAATTAAGGGCTGGGGCTCAGTGGTAGAGTTCTCACCTGGCATGCGTGAGGCACTGGGTTCCATTCTCAGCACCACATAAAAATAAAGGTAGAAAAAAATCATGGAATTAAGAATGTTAATAATCACTAATGAAATGAAAATAGCCATAAGATAATACTCCCCCCAGTCTTGATAAATTTGAATGAAGTCAATATTCAATAAAACTTTTTCTGAAATATACTAAAAAATACAAAAAAAAAAAGGGCTAAATAAAAATACAGGAAAGGGCTAGGGATGTGGCTTAGTGGGTAAGCACCCCTTGGATTCAATCCCCAGTATCAAAATAAAATAAACAGGGAAAAAAGAGAGAATGAGAAATAGAGAGTCCAGTGGTCCATTTTCAAAATACAGCATTGAACTTTAAATGTAAAATGTCTTGGGATGTAAGACAGCTGCAAGGCAGAGCAGAATGAAAGTTAATAAGCAGTTAACCCCTGAGTGTAAAAATTCACAGCCCCTTGATGCACTGGAGGTGAGGAGGAACATAGGTTAGATAAACTGTGTACCTGCCAAAGGGCAAGCACTCCAAGGGGACTTCCCCACCACAAGAGAACAAAGGAAGCACTCCAACTAAAGGCAACAGTAAAGCCAAGGCAACATGGTATTGTGCAGCCCATAGTACTCAGCAACAAGGAACTTGAGAAGGGATCTTGCACTCTAAAGGTTGTACCCAGTCTGTGTGTCCCTGACCTCCAAGCACCTGATCTCGCAAGACCATTATTAAAATAAAGCCTCACTTTTTGCTGAAGCTTGTGCCTTTTAGTCCCTTTAGGTTTGGACAGGTGAGCATGTTTCTCATAATGCCTATAGAACTACATCCTCAACAGTTCAGGATTCAACCTTTTATAGATCAGTTCTTTCAAACTTCCAAGGAATAGAGTTCAGATAAAGAAAACCACCCTCATGTCCTCCCCAACCCCCCCAGGGTCACCCCAGTGCTGGAGGTGGAACCTAGGAACTCATGTGTGCTAGGCAAGCATTTTACTGCTAAACTATACCCTCAGCCCAGCCTCGTGTCTTAACAATGACCCTGGAATCTAGCAAATAAACACAAAAGATCAATCACTATATCATGCAAGCGTATTGATTCAAAACTTACAGACAAAAAAAAAAAAAAGATCAACAAATGAAACTTATTTCTCTAAAAGAAAAAGCACTATAGGAGTAGAAGTCCTCCCCTGCATGATGGCCTCAGGAATCTCCTGGCCACTCCTGTTCCCTCTTGCATTAACCCTCCCTTCCAAGAGCTCACCAGTCAACTTTACAAGTGTAATTATTCCATTAAGAACCCAAACTCATAAGATTTCAACAAAGTAATGGGATATGAACTGATATCAAAATTAATTGTTGTTTTATATACAAAAATAATTATTCCCAACATACTGAGTGTCCACTATATGCCAGGCACTGCAGTGGGAACTCAGAATATAAAAACTAGCAAATTATGCACACATCCAAGCCCTGGTGGGAATTCAAGTCCACTAGGAGAGATCTTAAATACCCTGGCAAATAAATAGGCAATTATAATCTGATAAGTGATACGAAGGGAAAGCTTAAGATGCCCTAAGAGCTCATACCAGGGAAGCCAGACTTAAACTGGGGTGTCAGGGAAGGTTTTCCTAGCGGGTAAGGAATAATAGCTACTGCAAAGTATGAGGTGGGAAAAGGCTTCCAGGGTGAGAGGACAGCAAGTATGGAGACAGCTGGGTACGTTAGATAAACTACAAGAGCCAGATTTTTTAGAGGTAAGTAAATAGGGAGAAAGAGTCCAGATGGGTGCCTGTTGTGGACTGAGTGTGCCCTCACCTAAATTTGTTTGTTGAAGCCCTAATGTTAGGATCTCCTGAAGTCATGGAGAGAACACCCCGAAGAATCCAAACACAATTCCCATTTATTAGCGGAAGCCAAAGAGGCTGGAAGGCTGACAGAGCGGGACAGCAATAATTCCTCACTCTAGGCCAATTCTTGTGGGGCACAATGACCCTGATAAATGAGGAAAAATAAGGCCCACCTGCCATATTTTAGGTGCATGTTTCCTGGCATTTTATGAGAACATATCCTGTTTTGTCACCAGGACAAATGTTTTCTTAGTACTAGCAAACAAGTTGGTTATTTTCAATGTTATGCCATAGTTAAGATTTAACCTCACTGCCCTATAGAAGATGGGCTGTGCAAGAACAAGGCAGTCTGCAGCTTTGCAGGCTCCCCAGCTCCCCCCAATAAACACACTGTCAATTTTAGGACTCAGAGCCTTCGTGCATAGTTGTGGGACCAAATGCTCAGTAATTCATTCACAGCACCCTAACTGCCAATGTGATGTTTGAAGGTAGGGCCTTTGAGAAGTCATTAGGTTTAAATGGACTCCTGATGGGTCAGTCTTGATGAGATGAGTGCACTTAGAACGAGTTCAAGATGCACCAGAGTTCTTTCTCCACCATGTGAAGGCATAGCAAGAGAAGGCCACCTGCAAGCCAGGAAGAGACCCCTCACCCATACCAACCCTCCTGGCACCCTGACCTCAGCCCTCCAAGCTTCTCTGGAACTGTAAGAAATAACTGTTCCTGTTCATGGATAGGCAAAACTAACATCATCAAAATGGCGATATTACCCAGGTTTAATGTGATGCCAATCAAAATCCCAACGGCATTTCTTGTTGAAATAGATAAAGCAATCATGAAATTCATATGGAAAGACAAAAGACTCAGAATAGCAAAAGCAATTCTAAGCAGGAAGAGTGAATCTGGAGGTATAGCGATACCAGAGTTCAAACTGTACTACAAAGCAATAGTAACAAAAACAGCATGGTACTGGTACCAAAACAGGCAGGTGGACCAATGGTACAGAATAGAGGACACAGAGACTAATCCACAAAGTTACAACTATCTTATATTTGATAAAGGAGCTAAAAACATGCAATGGAGGAAGGATAGCATCTTCAACAAATGGTGCTGGGAAAATTGGAAATCCATATGCAACAAAATGAAATTGAATCCCTTTCTCTCGCCATCCACAAAAGTTAACTCAAAATGGATCAAGGAGCTAGATATCAAATCAGAGACGGTGCGTCAGATAGAAGAAAAAGTTGGCTCCAATCTACATATAGTGGGGTCAGGCTCCAAATTCCTTAATAGGACGCCCATAGCCCAAGAGTTAATAACAAGAATAAACAAATGGGACTCACTTAAACTAAAAAGTTTTTTCTCAGCAAGAGAAACAATAAAAGAGGTAAATAGAGAGCCTACATCATGGGAACAAATTTTTACCCCTCACACCTCAGAGCCCCAATATCCAGAATGTACAAAGAACTCAAAAAATTAAACAATAAGATAACAAACAACCCAATCAACAAATGGGCCAAGGACCTGAACAGACACTTCTCAGAGGAGGACATACAATCAATCAACAAGTACATGAAAAAATGCTCACCATCTCTAGCAGTCAGAGAAATGCAAATCAAAACCACCCTAAGATACCATCTCACTCCAGTAAGATTGGCAGCCATTATGAAGTCAAACAACAATAAGTGTTGGCGGGGATGTGGGGAAAAGGGTACACTTGTACACTGCTGGTGGGACTGCAAAATGGTGAGGCCAATTTGGAAAGCAGTATGGAGATTCCTGGGAAAGCTGGGAATGGATCCACCATTCGACCCAGCTATCGCCCTTCTCGGACTATTCCCTGAGGACCTTAAAAGAGCGCACTATAGGGATACGGCCACATCAATGATTATAGCAGCACAATTCACAATAGCTAGACTGTGGAACCAACCTAGATGCCCTTCAATAGATGAATGGATAAAAAAAATGTGGCATCTATACACAATGGAGTATTATGCAGCACTAAGAAATGACAAAATCATAGAATTTTCAGGGAAATGGATGGCATTAGAGCAGATTATGCTAAGTGAAGCTAGCCAAGCCCTAAAAAACAAATGCCAAATGTCTTCTCTGATATAAAGAGAGCAACTAAGAACAGAACAGGAAGGAAGAGCATGAGGAAAAGACTAATAGTAAACAAAGACGAATGGGGGGAGAGAAAGGGAGAGAGAAGGGAAAGCATATGGAAATGGTAGGAGACCTTCAATGATACACAAAATTATAAGAGGTTATGAGGGGCAAGGGGGGGGAAGGGGGAGAGAATTGAACAACAGCAGAGGAGGTAGAGAGGGAAGATGGGAGGGGAGGGGAGGAGAGGGGGGATAGTAGGGGATAGGAAAGGAAGCAGAATACAACAGTCACTAATATGCCATTATGTAATATTGTGAGTATGTAACAGTTGTGATTCTGCAATCTGTATCGGGGGGTAAAAATGGAAGTTCAAAACCCAATTGAGTCTAATGTATGAAAGACGATATATCATGAGCTCTGTAATGTTTTGAACAATCAATAAAAAAAAAAAGAAATAACTGTTGAAGCCACGCAGACTGGGCATGTTATGGCAGCCTGTGCTGAATAAGACAGGTCTCCTAGGCAGAGTCCTGTAAGCCATGTTGAGGATTTTTGTCTTAATGAAGGGGAAGAGATAAAAGCTATATGCACAAGAGTAGTATAAACTCTGAGGGGAAATAAGTTGAAAGTGACCACTCAGGACGCCATTTTAGCAGTCCAGTGAAAACGGATGGTGATTTGAACCAGAGTGTGCAGAAGTCAGAAAAGAGGATGAGATAAATGATTCAGGTGAGTTAGGAAATTAATCCTCATGGTTTGGGGATTGGCTATGTAGATGAGAGAGAAGGGAATAGAGGAGGATGACTCCCAGGCTGAACAGAAATGCTATTCTCTGGTGGAAACTGGAAAAGGGGATTTGAGGAGAATGCAGTATTTAATTCAGATGGGATGGATTTAAGATGCTTTTGAACATCCAAGTGGAAATGGTAAGAAGGGAGATGGATGAATTGAGCTCAGAAGCAAGGCCTAGTCTGTAGAGAGAAGTTGAAGTGCTGTGAGCATGGAGTTGGTATCAAAGTCATAAAAATTATAATATCACATAAGTGCAGGAAATATGGAGCAATAAGAAATCTCCAACAAAGAAATAATAGAGGCGGACATGCATCCAGCAGAAAGAGAAGCTCCACAGCAGAAGGAGTAAGCCTACCAGAGGGCAAGGTGATGGGAGCAGAAGCCTCCTCATGGGTGAGAGGTTGAGTGAGAGAGATAAGTGATTAAAGTGACCTTTGGATTTAGAGTCGCAGAGGTCACCAGAGACCTTACCAAGAATCATTTTGATGGGGCAGGGATGGCTGTAGGATGCAGGAAGGAAGAATAGAGGAGAGACAGTGGGAGGAGAGGGAACCCTTTAGGAGACTGGCTGGAAATGGAAGCCCATTGAACTGCTGCCTAGAAGAAGAGAGCATGGGGGGCAGGATTGAAATCACAAAGAGGTATAATTAAAAACATGAGAGCAGGAGACTCAACTGAGAAACCATTCAGAATTAGTCCAATAAGCTGCCTGTTTAAAAGTCGATAGGAAAAAAAAAAATGTTAAATAGGTATTTTGAGTAGATTAAATTTTTCATTAAAATAACAACAAAAAGACATGAACAATGCCTAGGAATAAACTTAAGATACACAGGCTCTGAAGAAAACAATAATCCCAGCAAGGGGCAGAAAAGCAAAATTGAACAAATAGACAAATGTTATTTTTAGCTTGGTAGACAACATTAGAGGAAAAAGGCCAAATTTCCTAAACTGATACATCTAAAGAATCAACACTTAAAATCTAAATGGGATTTGGGCAAACAGAAGACAGAATATAACAATGATTCAAATGCATATCTGAGCAAGAAGGCAGATCCCAACAACCAGTTTTTAAATTGTACTATAAATGTTGTTAGAGTAATAAAAAGAACATGACTGTGTCAAAACCAGATTAGTGGCCTAGAACAGCGAGCTAGAAATAGACCAGGTCATTGTGAACATAAGCAAACAGACATGTCTAACCCCTGAGGAAAAAATGGATTGTTCAATAAGTAGTGTTGGGACAATCAGCTTACCATTTGGGAAATCATAAAGCTGTTTCCTCCATGAGTCCTCACATCGCAGAGGCCTTGAAGAAGGCATGTCGAGAGGGTTTCTGGGTTAGAATCTGGGATGCATTCACTTTGTGAATGCTGATTAAATTGGACACAATTTGGACAATTCTATATGTACATTATACTTCAATAAAAGTTTTGCACTCCCTCTTTCCTCCCCCCTCCCAAAAATGACACAGAGATCTAGAAGAAAAGCGCAGTATGTATTTTCACAATCCTAATCACAGAACCCAGAAATTGTGAAGGGAAACACTGATAAATTTGAGCATCTCTGAACTTAAAGTTCCTGTACAGAAAAAGGAAAACATGAACAAGAATAAAAGACAAATGGAAAATCTGACATTTCTGCAATGTCAGAAAGATAGTTGAAACCTCATGTATGTGAAGGATTCTCACAAAAAGGTAAAATATTTAAATATGAAAAGAACTTAAAGTATCACTTCTGAATAAAAGAAATACTAATCAGCCAGGCACAGTGACAAATGCCTATACTCTCACCATGGTGCCACCACCATAAGGCCATCATCAGAGGCAGGACCAATGGGAGCTTCTGATCTTGGACTTTTAACCTCCAAACCTATGAGCTAAATAATCCTCTTTAAGTAACCAGCATCTGTTATTTTGTTATAGTTAATGAAAAACTGATTTATACAAGGATAACACTAGGCAAAGTAGAAGTTTAATACATGTTAGTTGAATGTACCATTTGGGATAATTCAACTCTTAATTCTATTTATAAAATATAGATTGTAGCTACTTTGGTCCTTTTTGATGTTACATCTGCCAAACTACATAAGGCAGCCTCTAAACTTGGTATAAAATAATCCCAAAAAGTTTCCTGAATGAGTCACCAAAATAGGTGAAGGGGCCTTCTAATATAGAGGCTGCCTCCCCTGCTTGCTTCTGAATCCTGAGGGCTTATATGGGAAAGGGCAGACTTCAGAAGACTGTAAAACAGGTCATAAGAGAGATGGTTTAGCTGCTTTGATAGTTTGGATTGGAGATTGGAGATAACTGCCACGCCATTGGTGATCAGGGAGGTGAGTTGGGCAGAGAAGATGTGCACAGGTATTGCTGGGGGTTAGGGATGGATTTCCCCATTGACATCCCTTTATGATTCTTTTGTAAAGATTTAGAATGCTTTTCAATGCTCTCCCCCCATGCTGGGCTGTCTCACTTGCTGCCCCAAGGGAGCAGCCTTGCTGTGTCACCCACACCCTGCACTCCATAGCCATGCCACCTCAGACTGTGAGGGCCCCCACTGCAAAGATGGGTGAAGCCCAAAGACAGGCATGCACTGAAAGAACTTGACCATCCACAGGAGGTACCAGAAATTCAAGCACCACTGAACCAAGGGATGCCTGGTGTCACAGACCCAATGTCTGTGTCCCTCCAAAATTCACATGCTGAAATCCAAATCACCACACAATGCTATAATATTTGGATTTGGGGCCATTGGTAGTAATTAGGTCAGAAGGGTGGTGCACTCAGGAAAGGGATTTGTTGCCCTTTAGAGGTTGCATCTGCAAGCCAGGCACAGCCTCACCAGAATAACCATGCAGCACCTTATTTTGAACTTCCAGCCTCCAGAACTGTGAGGAGGAAATTCCTGTTATTTTCAATCCCTCTACAGTATTTTGTTACAGCAGCCAGAACTAACACCTGGCTAGGGACAAGGGGCCTGACTTCTGGAAATTTCCCTGAATGAGGGCAATCCCTGATCTATCAGTAGAGGCCTTATACTGGTCCCTTCTGTGTTTTAGTGAATCTAATGTTTCTATAGAAAAAGTATTTTCCTTTCTTGGGCTACATACTCATGACTCCTCTTATTTCTGTTAATGACTAACAACTAAACATCAAGACTTTTTTTTCTTTTTTGTGTACTGCAGATTGACCTCTGAGCTACATCCCCAACCTTTTTTATTTTGAGACAATATGTCACTAAGTTACTGAGACAAAATTTACAATCCTCTTGCCTCAGCCTCTTGAATAGCTGGGATTACAAGCATGTGCCACCACACCTGGCAAAACAATTGTTTTTTAAGAGGCATCTGTATTAAACTTAAATAGTCATTAGAGTTGGCAAACATATTACTGAGTAATATATAAACATTTTTCTTTAACTGATTTAACAGCCTCTTTTAAGGAATAAGAAGAGGAAGAACTAAATGAAAGGAAAAGCCAATTCCTAGCTGCCACATGCCCTGTAGATGGCAGTAACTCTCACAAGGTGGTCCACAGCCCAGCCATATCGGATTCACAGGGGTAATTAAAAGTACAAGTGATTGGTCTCTAGCCACAGAATCAGTGCATCTGGATAGAGTCCAGGAATCTATGTCATAGCATTGCACTAGCAATCCTGATAACCGCCAAAGTTTGAGAACCACCTCCAGGGAAAGGCCATTCAGCTCCTGATAGTGACAGCCCCTACCAGATGCCTGGAACAGCTTCCCTTACCCCACAACCAGCAATATCCCAGGAGTAGGCACAAGCTTCCCAGATCCCAACTCTCGCAATGCAAATCCATTAAGAAAAGCAAAGTATCCCAATTGTACATAATTTAACTGGGATTAAAAGTAGATCACCAGCACAGTGGCACTTACCTGTGATCCCAGGATTCAGGAGGCTGATGCAGGATGATCACAAGTTTAAGGTCAGCCTGGGAGGTGTAGGGAGACCCCGTCTTAAAAACTAAAAGGGGCTAGGGGTGTAGCTCATTATAAAGTGCTGCCTGGGTTTAATCCCCAGTACCATCACACACAAAAAAAAAAAAATTATTAAAAAAAAAATACTCCCTCTTCCCAATACACCTCAAGTCCTTTGAGGACAGCAAAGGTCCAACTGGCACTTATAGACATTGCCCCAATGGCCAAGCACACTGCTGTCTTATCTCAGCTGTTCAACAGCATGAAGTGAATTGAAATATTTCCTCCTGAGGAGCGTAGACTTCACACAATAGTAGTAAGGGATGTTTTGATAGCATTTTTAAAAGACTTAACTCTGAACCCAGGAGGAAAACTCAAAAGCAACATCCCTTACTCTTCCCAGCCAAGTGGCTCCTCCTTGCCAAGTGACATTAATGCCTTCACATGATCATCAAGCATCGTGTTTTAAACAGTAACACTACTACCTCTTTGGTTTTTGTGTTTCTGATTTCATCCTGTCCAGGCTCTTCAACATTTGCACCTTATTGTCTTTAACAATAAAGGCTTCATCAGGACTCACACCCATAAAAGAGTTTTCTTGAATAGCATTTGGCCTTGGACTTTTATTCATTATTATTGTTTTCACCTAGCATTCATTTTGTGTCAAATATTTCTCTGGATATTTTGCATTTATTCATGTCTTTTAACACTCGGAATAAACCCACTTAGTGGTGCTATTATTCATCCCCTTTCGCAAGGAGGGTGCCCAGGAGGAGCAAAGGTGTAAAGAGCCAAGAGCCCATTGCTGGCCCCAGGATGCTGAGAGCAGAGCCCTGTGGGCCAGAGCACCTGGTCTCAGTTGGCTTCTTCCCCAATCCACAAACCCACCAAAAGCAAGGTGGCCTTTGGGTAGCCCAAGTCCCCAGGAAGAATGTTCCAGGTGGCTGAGAGCCCAGAGATTCCATTCCCAATGAAAGCTGGGGAAATGACCCAGCTGGTCATTCAGCCTGGTCATCCAAACCGAGTAGTTAACTTTTTTCTTTTGCCCTTTTCTGAAAATAAAATAAATAGTCACAAAGGAATTTTGAAAAACAAAGACACAAAACAAAAGCAGCCCCTATTTTAAAGACAGGTGGGTGGAGAGAAAACACTCCTAAGAGTTAAAAACTTAGTGGTCAAAAATTCCTGTTAAATGACAGGAAATGCATGTCAGGGTCTGCTCCGCCCACAGCAGCTCTTTCTCTGAGAATTTCACCTCCATATCTATGGTTATTCACAGTCCTGGCTCTTGACCACACTGATGCACCTCAAGCATGGACAAATGACCACAACTGGGTAATGAGAGGCCCCTCTTAGCTATAGAGAACTCATCTTCTGGTTCTGAAGGCCAGAGGTAGGGCTGTGTTAGGGATCTGTGGGAACACCACAGACATGAGCAGGCCCAGCACATGGGTCTTCCAGGAGAGACGAGTAAAACCCACGTGTTCAGGGGGGATGAGTGACCACAGAACCCAGACTGATGGGGAGTGGGCAGGGCCTAGAGTGGACAGCCTTAACTTCTGGACCAGGCCTTCTCAGGGCCTGCCCCACTCCTGCCCTTTTGCTACAGCCAGATCCTGTGGATTTCTGTTTCTTGTGACCAAAAGAGAATGAGCAGTACAGAGTGATAAGGCATATAGCCCCCCAAGACCTACAACCCTACAGGCCACCTTGTGTTATAGTTTGGATATGAGGTGTCCCCCAAAAGCTCATGTGAGACAATGCAAGAATATTCAGAGGTGAAATGACTAGATTATGAGAGCTGTAATCTAATCTGTGGATTAACTGGGTGGCAATGTAAGCAGGTAGGGTGTGGCTAGAGAAAGTAGGTCACTGGGGGTAAATCTTTGGGGATTATATATTATCTCTGGTAAGCAGAACTCTTTCTGCTTCCTGGTGACTAGGTCCTCATCATTTTTCTCCACCACGGCCTTCCTCCATGATGCTCCACCTCACCTTGGACCCAGAGCTGTGGAGTCACCCTGCCCTCTATGGACTGACCCTCCAAAACCATGAGCCAAAATAAATTTTTCCACCAAAATAAATTTTTCCTGTCAGGTATTTTGGTCACAGAAACAAAAAGGCTAAGGCTGACTAACACACATTACCTGCCCAACTTCTCTCCTGAAGCTTCATGGTGCCAGGGTCCCCTGGATTTCACCTTACCTCTACCAGCTTTGCCTGTGCCCTGAACTTCCCCTGCCCCATAGCACCTCCCTAGCTCGGGGGCTCTGTTTTTCAGTTGCCCATCTGGACAACTGATCAGAGCCAATTCAGAATTAAAGCCCATCATCTTGCAACTGCTCCAGCTCTTCAAAGCATCCCTTTCTTTGGATCCTCCCCAACAATACCCAGTTGAAAGCTGAGCAAACCCTGAAGGCGAAGCAATACAGGAGATTGACCAGCAAAGCCTGGCGTTGATGTAGCCTCTTTCCCAACCCAAATTCAAACAGTGGGGCAAAGGAACCCCAAGAAAACTTATCAAGTGGGCAAAAACCATTGGTTATACTCTTAAATCTAAAGGGCTCAGGGTCCCTCTTTCCCCCCTCCCTACAGACACTACTGTACCTGGGAGATAAACGGTGCCACCATCGCACCAATGCGACACAGGGAGCCACTGGTCCCCATTCCCAGCGCGCGCATCGTGGTGGGGTAGACCTGCGGGGCAGGGGCAGGGACATGGAGAACACCAGTCAGTGACTCTTCCCAGAGTTCTCCTCTTCCCTCCCAGATCAGCCTTTGTTACAAATATACTGAACACCACATACCTTCAGAACACTCAAGATGCTCCTTTTCTCTGATACACACCTTTGAATTCCACCACCACCCCCACCCCCACCCCCGCCCCAACCAGCTCTGGGAATAGAACCCAAGGGCTTGGGCATACTAGGCAAGAGCTCTGCCTCTCAGCTACATCCCCAGCCTCGGCGCAGCCCCTCCCCCCTTTAAAAAATTTTTGTTTTCAGACAAGGCTTTACTAACTTGCTAAGCCTGGCCTTGATCTTGCAAGCCTCCTGAGTCACTGGGAGTACATGCATGTGACACTGTACCCCCACCCATCCATATGAGCAGAGGTCTATGAGGAACTCTTCAGCTATCTCGGGAAGTACCTTATATCTCGTTGCTGTATTAATTCAGTAAACTAATGCATATGGAATAAATCACAATTATATTCAAACGTAAGCCCACAGTGCACCAACCAACAGAGAGAAGGGGAAATGGTCTTCCAAAGTAATGAAGGTGAAAAACACATTGTAATTTTAAGAGGGAGAAACAGGAGCTTCACCCGGAGCAGCAACACACTGCTCCTGACTCTTGACTCCTGCAGGCTGTGGTCAGGGTGATGGCTTGTTTTGTGCATGTAGTGGAAAAGGGAGAAGGTCCCATCTTTCCTCTCACATTGTCTTTCAATAGACTAAACAGGGAGGGGAAAGTCTGCCGCAGTCTTGGCTGGGCACAGAATCACGAGCCAATCAAGCAGGAACAAAACTTTATTTTGAAAAAGCCGCTAACACTCTCAGCGCCAGCAAGTCAAAAACCGGTCCTCCCACGAGGGTGTCCGACCGGAACCGCGCGCCGACCGGAACCCCCCCGTCTCCTCCCACCTCCTCCGGAATTCCCTCCTACTATCCTTCCCCAACCAATGGGAACTCTCCAGCAGTCCCGTAAAGTCCCGTAACTTGAGTCCGGTAGCAGGCCAAGGTGAACAGCGGGAGTCCAGTTTGCATATGAATGTAAATTTTAACATAATCATCTCAGTGGCTAGCTGGCGTCACTTTACAACCAAAGGTGCCATACATCGTATATATGCTTGTGGCTCCTAGCAAAAGTCCACATCAAACTGGCTAGTGCCATTTTCATGGGCTGTCTTGAGAACATAATTGACAGAAACCAGGGGCGCATTGTCTACAGAAGGACACCCTGTCTAAGTGGCTCACTTGAATGCCCTGAAGTAACTCACCTCTGGGAAAACCCTTCTGGGAAACTCACCTCCGCAGTGTAAATGTAGATGGTGTTGAAGTTGGCCGCCACCAGGGCCCTGAGCATGAAGAGGAAGCCAATAAGGCCGGCACTAGAGGAGAGGAAGCCAAGGGAAGTCCTAAAAGCCATCACGGAGGGCCACCCGGGGTCCCACTCCAAGTGCTTCGCAGACACTGAAGCAGCCACTTGTCACTCAACCAGAGGGAGGCACTGCTCTTAGAAGGCTTAATGATGGGGTTCAACTACCTCCCAAGTGGGTCATTCCACCTGGCCCCCTAGATGAGCACATGCCCTGAAAAAATGGTACCGTTTTCAGAACTGATGATATGCATTCACCCCTCAGTATTCGGGACAGACTGGTTCCAGGACACTCCCCCGACCTGGTGCATACCAAAATCTGAGGATGCTCAAGTCCCTTTTTTAAAATGGCATCGTATTTGCATTTAACCCCATACTCCTGTACACTTTACATGTCTCCAGGTTAGTGTAACATCTAGTACTTATTTATAAATACTGAATAGTAGTGTAAATACAGTAGTGTTTAGGGAATAACACAAAGTAAAAAATTCGACACATGCTCAGTACAGATGCAAAGTTTTTTTGTTTTTGTTTTTGTTTTTTTAAATATTTTCAATCTATGGTGAGAACCACAGTTGCAGAGGCACACTGTATATTATAGCTCATGCCTCTCTAGGACTGTACATTAAGAGTGAAATCAATCTTACCCCACAGATCAGCTGTCCCTATCACAAAACTATCTCGGCACTGGTCCAGAGAATTTGGTAAACAACTAGGGTTGTTCTCCAATCCTCCAGGAAACTTTGTGTAAAGATCCTAAGTATTTTGGTGGGAATCCCAATGCTTCACCTCTATCCTGAGAGCTGAGAGGTGCAGGAGCAGTAGGAGGAGGCAAATATGCTTGGAAGGCACCAGGTGCTTGCTCTCCACTCTCTTGGGAAAAGGGACTCATGCCAGACCCCAGTGAACACTAGGGGTCTGGAGACCTCATTGGAAACCATTGTAAAAAACTCGTTTGTCTTGAAGCAATGGAAGGACAAATACCTTGAAGTACAAATATTGAGGAGGAGGAAAAACAAAGCCGTGCACCCCATGGTGATAGCAAGGCTCAACCGTCTCCCCAGGAAGTTGATGCCCAGGATATTTAAAGGATTCACTGGAAGGCAAACAGCAAAGACAATTTTTGGAACTTTAACAGACAAGTGACATTTCATGACCCCTAGCCAGGAGTCATGCTTGTTATTTCAGAAAAGAACAACTTTCTCCCAATGTCTCTGGTATTCCATCTAAAACCCACTCACACTGTCATCAAACTCATGACTCCTTCAAGACACTTTCCCCACAGGGGTCCCCAGGATGGTGCACGTGGATCTGTTGTTAATGGTCAGTTTGCTGGACCTATATTTTAAATGTTTTATACAGTTTCTCATTGAATTCAGAGTGCCATTGATTTTAAGTACCATCATTTTATGTCAACTAAGACAGAAATAATGCTGCCATTTGAAATCTAATGAGTTATTGCAAGACACATCCCAATTTCTGAGATGTTAAGATGTGGAGGGAAATGCAACTTAACATAATAATTCAAAGTTTTACGCCTCTGGACCCTTCTTTCCCATACCAATCCATGTTGGAGACATGTCAGCATGATTGAGAGTCTTGTGCAATTCTACTAGGTAGGAGCCACATCATAGGTTGCACTTCTCTCCCGAGACTCCAAATGGTGTGTACCCAGCCTATTATGGTTTGGATATGAGGTGCCCCTCAAAAGCTCACATGTGAGACAATGCAAGAACATTCAGAGTGAAATGATTAGGTGATGAGAGCCTTGACCAATTAAGTGAATTAATCCCCTGGGAGAATTAACTGAGTAATAACAGAAGGCAGGTGGGGTGTGGATGGAGGAAGTGGTTCCTTGGGGTGTGATTTTGGGGTATATATTTTGTATCTGGTGAGTGGAGTCTCTCTCTGCTTCCTGATCATCACGTGAGCTGCTTCCTGTTGCCACATTTCTCTCCACCATGACATTCTGCCTCACCTTGAGCTCCAAGGAACAGAGCCAGCTGTCTATGGACTGAGACCTCTGTAATCATGAGCCCCTAAATAAACTTTTCCTCCTCTACAATTGTGCTAATCAAGCCTGTTAGTCATAGCAGCAAAAAAAAAAAAAAAAAAAAAAAAAGTTGACTAAAACACTGACTGAAATACAGAGGGCCCCAGTACAAAGGGACACTTACAAGCAATTTCCCCGATGGTGCTGATGATCATTGTCCGGTAGTCAGACGGGGCAAACAGGTGGCAGTGGCAGGGACTGCGACTCTCCTGTGAGTCCCCCCCAGTCACCACCACCACCTGTGACTCTGACTTTGAACCACAGACCAGGTCCCGCTCCAGCAGCTCGGCACTGGCCAGGATAACCCCATAATAGGCAAAAGAGATTCCCAGCCTGGGAGTGAGAAAAGGACATCATTAGCAGACGTGAAGGACGGAGGAAGCTCAGGAGGCAGATGACAGGGAAAGGAGTCCACGTGGAAGTCACAAGACAGAATGTGCAAGAGGAACAGAGAACCCGGCTCACACAGTATCATGCAAATGTCTTTGGGGAAACACATGTGCATTTCTGTTGGGTATAAACTGAAGAATTATGGGGCCACCAGATACGCACATTTCAATTGTAACAAAGTCTGCCCTGATGTGAGCTGCAGTCAGCTGGTGCTGGCATTAGTCTTTTTCATGTTAGCCATTCCCATGGACTGGTCTCTTGCTAGGTGTTAATTTGTATTTCCCTGGTGACATATATGTGGCATTGGGGACAGCAACATGTTTGACAAGTTTTTCTGATGCACACATTATGAGTGACCTATCTGTTCAAGTCTCTAATTTATATTATATATATATATATATATGCTATTGATGGACCTTTATTTTATTCATCTATTTATATGCAGTGCTGAGGATCAAATCCAGTGCCTCACACGTGCTAAGCAAGCGCTTCACCACTGAGCCACAACCTCGGTCCCTCTAGTCTTATTTTTAAACTGGGTTGTCTTACTGGAAAAATTACAAATATCAATAAAACATTTTTACACAGATGTGTATATGAATATCTCTAAAATGTTTGTTGCCCATTAGAGCAAATTTCTTCTCCCAGTTGGTAGCTTACCTTTGGGGATTCTCATGATAATTTATGGTGCAGTTACTAACCTAATGTAGTAAAAGTCAAACTTTTCTCTTATCCTTAGCCCCTTTTTGTGTCCTGATTAAAAGGGCTTTGCTTACTCAGGTCAAGACTGTAAAGGAAAAAAAAAAAAAAAAAAGAAGCACACAGGGGACCACAAGAGGCTAACCCACTGGTCACTGTTGACTTCGAGGGATCAGTTTCTGTCACGAGGAAATGAAAAATGAAAAGGCTACAAAAGTGCAAGTGAGAGACTATTTTCCTTTTTTTTTTTTTTTTTTTTTTAAGTACCGGGGATTGAGCTCAGTGGTGCTCTACCTTAGCTACATCCCTAGCCATTTTGTGAGACAGGGTCTCACTAAATAACTGAGGCTGGCCCTGAATGTGGAATCCTCCTGCCTCAGCCTCCCTAGTTACTGGGATCACAGGCGTGCACCACCACATGCGCCCCGATAAGAAACGTTTAAGAACTTGTAGCTGAATGTGGTGGGGCACAAGTGTGTGTGCCCAGGTGCTGAGGAGGCTGAGGAAGAAGGATCACAAGTTCAAGGCCAGCCTCAGCAATTTAGTGAGACCCTATCTCAAAATAAAATGAGAAGAGCAGAGGATGGACTCAGTGGTAAAGCACCCCACATTCAATCCCTGGTGAGGGGGGAAATGCCCATAGACAATTAGGGTTTTGTCTTCCTAAAATTTTTACTTACTCATTTGTGGTGGTGGTGTGGTGTGGTGGTGGTGTGGTGTGGTGTTATGGTGTTAACAGATAAGACATTGCTAAAGGAAATATTTGGAGTCTGTCTTGTGTTTTTCTCCCCAGTGGTGATGAGTGAATTTACAGTAGTCCCCTTATCTGCAGGACACATGTTCCAAGAACCCCCGTGGGTGCCTAAAACCAGAGAGTACTGAACCCTATATATAGTATGCTTTTCCCTATATACCCCTGTGATAAAGCTCAATTTATAAATGAGGCACAGCAAGAGAGAAACAACAACTAAAGATAAAAGAGAGCACCTATAACAATAGACTGAAACCAGAGTTAGAGGAACGTAGTCTCTCTTGCTTTGAGGAAGTCAAAACAAATATTAATATTATCAGACCATGGTTGACCACAGGTAACGGAAATCATGGGATGTAAGACCACACATGAGGGGGGACCACTGTACATAAGTGGGATTCCTCCAAATACCCATTTTTTTTTTTTTTGGTACCGGGGATTGAACTCAGGGGCACTTGACCACTGAGCCACATCCCCAGCCCTATTTTGTATTTTGTTTAGAGACAGGGTCTCACTGAGTTGCTTAGTGCCTCATGGTTGCCGAGGCTGGCTTTGAACTCACAATTCTCTTGCTTCAGCCTCCCGAGCTGCTGGGATTCAGTCAAATACCTATTTATTTAAAGCTGGTTTTTAAATAACTGCATTCTTACCATATGACCCAGATCTGTAATGTGGTCCGTAGGTACTTAGCGTCCAGTAGGTCTGCAAATCTTCCTCTTTTTTCCTGACATTATCAAAAGGGTCAGGGAGGGGGACAGAAGACATTTAGCAGGTTAAGAACGAGCAAATGTTTCTGCGATATTTGGGATCATAGGAAACAAGGATAATATGGGTATGGTAAGGTGAGATGACCACTTGGTCCCCGTGGCACAGCTCACCAAGCCTTTAGAATATTGTTTATAACACATGAATCTTAGCCAGCCGTTGTCATTGGTACACAGAGGCACTCAGTGGACTTAAGGCCTAATTCTTCCATTCTTGCCCTGCTCACTGGTGCTGGCGCAGGGGTGGGGAGGGAAGGAGGAGAAATTAAAAGTGACAGCAAAACGAATGGGCGATTCTTTTGAAATTAACAAGTAAAAACATATGTTTAAAAAAAAAAGTATGAAACAGGGTGCAGTGGCACAGGGCTGTCATCCCAGGTATTCAGGAGCTAATACACAAGGATCGCAAATCTGAGGCCAGCCTCTGCAATTTAGGGAAGACCCTGTCTCTAAATTTAAAAAGTGAAAAGAGCTGGGGTTGTAGCTCAGTGGTAGAGCACTCCTGGATTCCATCCCCAGTACTGCAAAAAAATAAAAAATAAAATAAAAAAGTAGGGGAAAGCAAGCTAGAAATACTTCGGATGATTCTCTGTAGAAAACCAACTACTCTTTTCTCATAAATTAACCTGGGATTGCAGGTCCCCTCCAAAGGGACCAGGAATGTGGTCCAGGGGCCTTGCTTCCCGCTGTCACAGAAAGCTAGAGCGTGCAGGGAATTCAGGTGTCTTCTCTCCCATGGCTCTTGGGTGTGGTTCCTGGAGGTCACTGTGGGTAGCATGGTGCCACCGATGACTCCACCCTCATCTACTTCACTTATTAGGGCTCTGGTCACTCATGATTGGAAGACCTTGGAGCTAGTCCCACCCTCCAACTTCCTAGTCCTAAATGAATATACGGCCCATAGAGGGTAAGCGACTTGCCTTAGGTCACATAGCCATGAGGCAGTAGAGCCAGCCTGGAATCAAGGTGTCCTGAGCCCAGTCCAGAGCCTTGCCCATTTACCTCCTCCTTTTTGGTGGGGAGGGGTCCTGGGGATTGAACTCAGGGGCACTTGATCACTGAGCCACATCCCTGGCCCTATTTTGTATTTTGTTTAGAGACAGGGGCTCACTGAGTTGCTTAGGGCCTTGCTTTTGCTGAAGCTGGCTTTGAACTTGCGATCCTCCTGTCTCAGCCTCCTGAGCTGCTGGGATTACAGGCATGCACCATGACACCCCACCCATCTACCTCTCTGCTATGAATTTACGTGATGCCACTGTGGCCCCTTCTCCTCCAGTGTCACTGGGGAGTCATAAAGCGGAGGACTTTGTGAGTCACAGGAATTGTCTGTTTCATCCTAATGAGACACTTGGTTCTGAATCTCGGTCCCAACACCCTATCTCCAGTACTCTTCATCTCCAATGCAGCCCTGCCCCAAGCCCTTCCTCCCTGTGTCTTTGGAGTGAAATAGCAGAGGCTGGCTGTCCCTGGCTTAGTCTGCCTCCCTGCACTGATCCTTAGCCCCACTCCTGGATCCTGAACATCTGTGCTTGTTTTGTTACCAATTCTCTTGTAGGTGACACATCTCACGGACCAGGTCGTGAGAAACTAAGGAACAAGCAAGGAGGGAAGTGATCATTGATAAAATTCAATTTATAAAAAAAAATTATTTAAGGTAATTCCAGCAACTTGGGGGGCTGAAGCAAAAGGATCACAAGTTTGATGCCAGCCTGGACAACTTAGCAAGGCTCTATCTCAAAAAATAAAAAGGGCTGGAGGGGTGGGCTGGGATTGTGGCTCAGCGGTACAGCACTCACCTAGCACATGCGAGGCCCTGGGTTTGATCTTTAGCACCACATAAAAATAAATAAAATAAAGGTATTGTGTCCATCTACAACTAAAAAATAAATATTTTTAAGAAAAAGGGCTGGGGGGGGGTATAGCTCAGTGGTAGGTTCCCTAATACAAAAATAAAAAGTTTTAAAACAAACTGGATAAAAATTAAATTCTTTCCTTATCATGTAATAAATTCTCACATATATTTGAATCAACCATCCTCTTGCCTCAGCCTCCTGAGTTGCTGGAATTACATTAAATAATTCTTCAAATGTAAAAGGGATGAATTATTCAATAAAAGTATATGAGAGCCACTGTTTAGCCATTTGGACATGCCAAAGCTGGATCTGTGCCCTGTTTCTTATACCAAATTAAGCCCAGGTAGATCCAACATTTAAATATTGAAAATAAAACTAAATTAACCCAGCAGAAAGAAATACAAAAAGTCAGTAATAATAAAAATAAGTTTAGAAACCAATAATAAAAATGATGATACTAAAAAAATTAGTCCGTCTACATAGATGCTGGCTTTAAAATAATGACTTGTTCAGGGAAGCTTACAAAGTAAAATTAAAACTCTAGACAAAAATGATTTTGAAGAAAAAATGATTCAGAAGATCTTAAGGTCCCAGTGTCGAGAAGGCACACAAAGGCAGCAAATAATATTTTCTGTTGCAAGTGTGCATCTATGACGTAAGGATGACTATTAAGATAAAAGAAGCAGTGCATAAATTCCAAGCCAATAAGAGGAAATATAAAGGTAATTGAGGGTAGGAAAAGAGAAAGAAGTACGTGACAGAAGTCCCAACGTACCATTGAGTGTAGCAGATGTAAAGGGACCAAACTCCCCATGAGATACAGTGGAATAAAATGGAAGACACAGAGACAAACCCACATAAATACAGTTATCTCATACTAGACAAAGGCACCATAACCAGACGCTGGAGAAAAG
This sequence comes from Spermophilus citellus, assembly GCF_964194105.1. Classification (NCBI taxonomy): domain Eukaryota; kingdom Metazoa; phylum Chordata; class Mammalia; order Rodentia; family Sciuridae; genus Spermophilus; species Spermophilus citellus. Next base: position 216,079,314 of record NC_138184.1, read on the forward strand.
ATCGCCTCTTCAATGAATTGTGCTGGGAAAACTGGAAATCAATACACAAAAGAATTCAATTGAACCTCTCTCTCTCATCCTGCACAAAAGTCAACTCAAGTGGATCAAGGACCAGAGACCCTGCGCCCACTAGAAGAAAATGTAGGTCCAACATTCTAACATATGGGCTCAGGAACGGACTTCCTCAACAAGACTCCTAAAGTGCGAAAAGTAAAATCAAGAATCAATAAAGGGGATGGTAGAGAACTAAAAAGCTTCTTCATAGCAAAGGAAACAATCAAGAACATGAAGAGAGAACCTACATTATGGGAGAAAACATTGACCACATATGCCTCAGAGCCTTCATCTCAGCAACTTAGCAAGACCTCATCTCAAAAAATAAAATAAAAAGGGTCAGGGGGTGGACACTTGCCCAGCATGCATGAGGCCCTTGGTTTGAACCCCAGAACCTGATAAACATTCTCCCATAAACAAACAATATTGCCAAATACATGATCAGCTCCACAGGTAGGTGGTGTTGCCGTTTGCATTTTATTGAGAAAAATGAAGTTAGAGAACTAACCAGAGCACATAGCAGCAGCCCACAGTGACGTTCACCAGAGCCTCAACACTGATCTGCTCTCCCCAGACCATCCCTGCCTCCAAGGGGAGGCTAGAGAGCTAACTAAAGTTGCCTTCCCCGCTCCAGTGGCAGAACTCACCAGAATGGGCTCCACCAGCCTCCCCTCCGGCATAACTGAGCGGTTCATCCTGGCAATGCGCTCTAGGGTGGCCAGGGCAGCCTGGGTGTTCCCGGTGGAGACATTGAACCGAGCCGATTCAGGAATAAACTGGGCACAGATGACAAAGGACATGAGAGTTGCAACTGTTGCAGACGTAGAGCTAGCACTGTGATGGCTCTGTAAACACCATCCTGTTTCCCGAGGTGGGAAAAGAACAAGGCCGCTTGCCAGCGCACAGTCCAGCAGGCTTCTGCTGACCTCCTGTGGAAACTTGTCTCTAGGCAGGGAAATCTAGGGAAGACAGAAGCCTGGGCTAAAACCAAAGGAGGAAGTGTCAATGTTTGAATTTAATTGAGATTTAAAACACACACACCCCAATTATAGGCTTTAGGTTCTAGGTTTAAAAACTGATGCAAAACAGACTCTGGGGATGCAGTTGATCCAAACCCATCAGAATCCAGCTGTGGAGGGCAACTTGCCACTAGGGCGATAAAGTCCTGGTCCCTACCAACAGAGGCAGGCGGACACTAGGCAGTAGGCTGCTGGACCACTGATCCCAGAGCACCATGGGGCTTACGTGGGATTCTGAGCAACTGTTCACTGCATCAAAGATGCTGACCAACTGGGCTTTCCACAAAGAGAGAGGCAGGACTCTGAAGCCAGCTGTCGTGGAAAAGACTTGAAAGTAATAAATTACGAGGAAGAGGCTTAGGAGGGCCTCCCTTAAACACTTGGAGGATGTCATGGTGAGAAGAGGGACCTCTGGTTTTCCAGAAAGAAGCAGTAGGACCTGCAGGTAAATTTATGAAGTCTTTGATTGTAACACAGAACTGCCTAACACCTGGAGCTGCCGGGAGATGGAACTACTATAGAAAGCTATCAAGTCGCCGCAGGCAAGAAGCCGGGAGTCTTCTGGCAGAGAACTGCCAGGGGTGTGCCTGAATTCGGTTGAAGGTTGGAAGAAATGACCACTAAGGACCCTCTGAGTTCTGATGCTCTTTGATTCCACAGGGTAGGTGACACAAAGGGATCAGAGCCCCGTTCTGCTGAGCAGCTGATTCTATCTTCAACAAAGAGCAGATTCTGCTGGAAGCTAAGGATTCTGCAGCTGAGCACCGCACAGCCTGGTGGGAGAGGAGGAGGACAGGTGGGCAGGCCTGCAGTGGCCCGAGAACGAGTGGACAGCATCAAAGGGTGTGTGCTCAGGGAGAGAGAGGTCAGGAATAAATGGTGGTGGAGGCCCAGGGGCAGGCTGGTTGGGATATTCTCTAGAGGAAGAAGGTAGATGGGAGAAAGATATTGGAGGGGCAAAAAAGCCAGTGGGCCAGCTGGAGAGGGCCACGAGAGCTGCTCACCTTGAAGGCCATGATGAGGATGATGCCAGGGATGGAGGCTATCCGGATGAGCCAGCGCCACCCGATGGTGGGGATGACCACAGAGGCCAGGCCGATGATGAGCAGGGAGCCAGCCAGCCAGAAAACCTGGGCAGAGACGTGAAAGATTAAATGCCTCCTATCCACCCACATTGCTCAAGGATAGGACGGGAGGCTCCAAGGAAGGCTGTTCAGGTCCTACTCCCAGCACCACTTGCACTGCCTGGAGGAAATGGACACTTCACTCCTCCACGACTCCGTTTGCTTTCTGTAAATTAGAGCCTGAGCTAGAGAGTCAGCACTATGTGGTTTAAAGAACATGGCGCCCTGGGAGTTTCAGACCTTGACTTTTTTCTTGACTAGGTCATGCGCTCCCTGGGTCATAACATAAAAGGCACCAGAAACTGGAAAGAAATGGTGAAAGCGCTTTCTTCCCTTAGCTCTCTGCCATCTGGTTTCTCTTCCCAGTGGAGTCAATAGTACCAGTCTCCTCTCTGTCCTTCCAACGCTGTTCTAGACACATCCAAGCTAATAAGGACGTGTTTTGTTCTTTTTTTCACAAAGGGTACCAGAGACTACACAACATCCACACTTTGACTTTTGTACTTGCAAGTAATATCTTGGAGATAATCTTCTGTCGATAAATAACAGCCCACTGGGGCCTGGTCTCCTCGTCAGAAATCGGAACAAGTCCCAGCTTTCACCTGAGCATGAGGGATAAGGCGACTCCGCTCTACCTCACAGAGATGGGAGAAGGTACCCTACTAGAAGGTTCCTTGGGAATCCTTGAGGGGGGGGGACTCTTTCAAAGAATTCTATTACCAAAAAAGAAAAAAGAAAAAGATTTCATAAAGAGACTAGAGCCATAAAGGAAGTAGAATAATGCGATCAAGTGTGACTTGGGTGATCAGGGACAACTTTTCTGAAGGAGCAACAAATAAGGGGACTACAGTAGACCAGAAGGTGGTGTGGCTCTGGGTGGAACTTCAGTACCAAAATGTCAAAATTCTTTAGTGGACTTGACACACATTTTTGAGGTAAATGTGGCAATGTTTGGTGAGGGACACTTGGGTCGAGGCTACACCAACAGGGGATGAGTTAGCAGCAGTGGGGGTTGACCAGGTGGGGTGAGGGGAAGGGAGGGTCCACAATGGCTCTCAAGTTTGTGGCTCCAGTGACTGAGGGGGTCCTGTTTGCTATGACCGCAGAACAGACACACAGAACCAAGGGGCTTCCGTGAAGATGAAGAGGTTAGCTGTGAGCAGGTTGTATCTGAGGAACCTGTGAAATCCAGGTGAGGGACTCAGGTGATTGACCTCTGGGGTCTGAAGTTCAAGGAGGGGCCTAGGAAACAGATTTCTGGAGGTGGAGAGACAACAACCTAGGTACAACAACCTGTAGGCCCTGGATCAGCAGAATCTGCATCTGGGATTTCAAACAACCAAGTTTCAAAAATATTCAAGATCAAATTGTGTCTATACTCAACATGTACAGATTTTTTGGGGGGGTCATCATTCCCTAAATGCAGAACAACTATTCACATGGCTTTCATAGGTGTAGGTATTTTATGTCATCTAGAGATAACTTATATATGTTATATGCAAATAATGCACCATTCATATAAGGAAGCTAAGCATCACCGATTTTGGTATGCTCTGGATCCTAGAACCAATCTCACAGATACCAAGGGACAACTGTGAAACCACTGGAGTAGCATGATGACTCAAGGAGATTCAAAAAATAAGACTAACAAAAAAGGGATAGAACCAGGAAATATGCCAAGGCACTAGGCAGATGAAAATGAGCTTTGTTCATTAAATAATTTTAAGTATTAAATGCTAAGTATTAAAAGTGTGTGCAACCACCTTAACACAGGTCTGAAGAAGAAACCTGGGAGTAAGGTAGAGTTACTATCTGGTGTTGCAGGGTTTTTTAGGTTTTTTTTCTTGTTATTTTTATTGCCCAAATTCAGTGTCCCCTTTTCTAGGGGAATTAAACCCAGGGCACCTTACCCCTTAGATACATCCACAGCCCCCCACCCTCTTTTATTTTGGAACTCAGGATGTTCTTAAGTTGCCGAGACTGGCTCCCAACTTGTGATCCTCCTGCCTTAGCCTCCCACGTAGTTGGGATTACAAATGTGCACCACAGCACCTGGCTCAAAAAATTTTTGTTAAAACATTCTCTGACTGCTTTACTTATTGCCAAATACATCCTACTTTAGTGGGAAGAGTCATTTTTTTTTCCTGGAACCCCCTGCCTATTGATAGAAACTTTGGAATACTAAGGGCATCAAAACTGGTACAGGGTAGCTAGACCGACATCTCTTCTAACTGCAAAACCTCTCAAAGGTCAGCTGGGACCTGAGGGCTCCAGAGCATCCCAGGCTTCTCCTCTTCAACATGGCAATTATGACACAGTCCCTCAGGCGGGGCCAGTGATGGATCTGCAGATACCAGAATCTTTGGAAGGGGGATGGGACACCCCAATGGGGTGGTAGCTACTTCCCCTCTCTGAAGGGGAGAGAAAGGTGATCCCAGATGCCTTCCTGCAGCCGTCATTCCAGCAAGGCCAGACCCTGGAATATGTCCCGGTCATAGAGGAAGATGGTACTGTGTTCCGAGCACCATCGCTGGATGACATAAGTCCAGAGTGGTCATAAGGCCTTGGCATCAACCTCTGGCATCAAGCGTTCTCAAGGTTTTTAGTTAGTGCAGAAAACAGGCAGCGAGCCAACCAAAGGTCAACCAGCCAGAAGAAATTCTGCAAGGTTGCATCCTCGTGAAAGCAGAAGACGGGGCCCAACGCCTACTTCACCTTACCTGAGACAAGGGGAGCATGTAGCCTCGATATTTAGTGGGCAAAAATTCAGTCTTTATGATTAACCTAAACAAGAAGGGCAAAAACAGAGTTATTATCACTTTCCTTAAGCAATCTGGTCACAGAAATGAAGCATTCAAAAGCATCATCATTCACTGTACATCAAAATAAAATTGTTACAGGGCTAGGAATGCAGCTCAGTGGGAGAGTGCTTGCCTAGCATGTGCAAGGCCCTGGATTCCATCCCCAGCACAGCCGAAAGAAAAATACATATATTACATACGTGTAATTGCTACAACTAATGTCCACATGAGAGAACAGTGAGAAGGGAATGTCCCAGTGCTTCTGTTGCCATTTCTACTCTGAAAGTTATTTCAAACCCTCTTCACCCATTTCAGATATATTAGCCTGACCTTTTGCCCAAACCCGATTCCCTTTTCTAAAACATACCTGGGAAATTAGAATACACCCAAGAGAAGGTAAATAGTTTTCCAACTAACAAGTGTCAAAGCACAGGTTTCCAATTAAGTACATATTCGTCTTGTGAATGGAATAAATGGAATCATATTCCATCAGTTTTCTAACCGCTCTCCTCTGCTCTGATTAGGCAAGGTTGGGCTTTAACATTTTTATTGGACTGTTTCCTGGGGGATGTTTTAAAAGTCAGTTTAGCTTCTACTCCTTTAGGGCTCCAGGCCTCAGATGCTTAACTTATGCCCCAGGAAAGAGCAATACCTTCCCCTACATAGGAAGGCAGTCAGGTGCTTTGACATCTCCCAATATACTTTACAGATATCTTGCTCCAAGAAATGCAGAGAGAATAGCCTGAGGGGCCCTGTTAATTTCAAGGAGGCTCCCCAAACCAGAACACTTAGCTTAAGGACTTTAAAATCCAGACCCTGGCACTTACCCAAGGGCAGGAAGCAGATGAGAATCATGTTTCTATTTCAGTATGATCTCGCCCTGTCTTGCACATTCACTCGGGCACAGTCTTAGGTCACAGGGCAATAGTGCTTAAAATGGTTAGTCCAAAATGGACTTCAAAAAACAAAAAATTTTAAGTGCTGGGGATTTAACCCAGGGCCTTACCTATAGGCAAGCACTCTACTACCAAGCTATGCCCCCAGCCCTGGACTTTTTTTTTTTAACCTAATATGGCACTTTTTATTAGTATTTAGTCTTACCAAAATTTTCCTGGTCAAAAAGTGATGATTAGCCTTGGCAACAACAAAAGCTGACACATTTGCCACCTACCACTCCACTAGCCTCAAGGTCAAGCATCATTGTGATGAGCAAATGGCTCCTACTGGAATAATGAGCAGCCATTATTTTCAAAAATTTTAAAAACTCAAAACAATTAGCACAAGTCTATTTGCAAACTGTTGATGCTACTCTTCGATTAGGCACTGAGGATGTGGGTGTAAATGCCAGTATATGCTGCTTCTCCGGGAAACCACTGGGGCAAGTCTTTACCCTTGGGCGTGGCCAGACACTCCGCAGCCCACCATGGTCCGCAGAAAGACAAACCAGATGTACGAGGGAGAGAAAGAGGTCAGCAAGGAGAAGTAGGCTCCCCACAGGAACGAGATGAGCAAAATCTGAAGCAACAAAAGACAACTAGTTACTTGACCTGCCTCGGTAGGGGGAGGGGAGAGGATCCCGGGCAGAAGGTGAACGGTCATTGCCATCCAGACATTTCCTGCTCAGAGCTGGTGGGCAGCAGCTCACTGGTCTCCCACAAGCTGAGGCTTGTGCCTCAGCCCAGACCTTCCAGGTTTGGACCATTCTTCAGAAGTGCTGTAATGTGCCCTGCTCACAGGTGACAAACTCAATTTTGTACACCAGAAAGCAAAACTAAACCTTCCCTACTCACAGGGCTGTTAGAAGCACAGTGAGACACTGTGTTAGAATGATTATAAGGAGAAACCTCCAGGAATTAATTTTTTTTCTCTAATTATAAAAGTAATACAATTTGTAATAGAGAATAAGGAAGAAAATAAGTTGAATCAACCTTGATTCTCCCATCTAGAGACGATGCTGTTAATGTGGTTGTGTCTTATTTTCTTTGTGAAAGAAAACTCCCTCACTCCCCATACTGAGGGCTGAACCCAGGTGCTCTACCACAAAGCTATGTACCCCTACCAGGGATTGAACTCAGGGGGTCTCGGCCACTGAGCCACATCCCCAGCCCTATTTTTCATTTTATTTAGAGACAGGGTCTCACTGAGTTGCTTGGCGCCTCACTGTGGCTGAGGCTGGCTTTGAACTTCCAATCCTCCTGCCTCAGCCTCCTGAGCGGATAATTTTACACACATGCCCCATCACCCACAGCCCCTTTATTTTTTTGAGACTAGATCTCACTAAATTGCCCATGCAATGCAAGCCTATAAATTTTCAATTCTCCTGCTTTGGACTCTCCAGTTGCTGGGATTACAGGCAGGCACCATACCCAGCTGAAAATAAGTTCTTAATGGCTTTAAAAATTCTAGAATCTTCCCAGCAATTCTGGAGGCTGAAGAAGGAAGATCACAAGTTCAAGGCCAGCCTCGGCAATTTAAAGAGACCCTTGGCAATTTAGTGAGACCATCTCAAAATAAAAACTGAAAAGGGTTGGGGATTTAGCTCTGCCATAAAGTGCCCTGGGTTCAATCCCCAGTACCAAAAATAAATAAAATAAAGATTCCAGAATCTACTACGTTCTATAAAACAAAATATAATACATGTAATGTAATATATAAACCTACTATACACCCTATTGTTTAATGCTGACGTTGTTTCAGATTTTCTGTTAAAATAAGCTGGAACGATGTCTGTGCATAAATCATCATGTCCTCTCAAATAATCTCAGGAAACCAGATTGTTGGAAGCAAATTATCAGGTTAGGATAATAGATATTTTCAAGATTCTTGGTTCATACTGCCAAACTGAGAGTCAGACAGTACTGTCAGGGAGGAAATAAGATGTTTCCTCAATCTCCATGGGTTTTCCTCCCCCCTGAGTTCTCGGTTGGGATGGGCCCCTGCAACAAGAGATTAACAAGCAAAAGCAAAACAAGTTTATCTACACGTTCAGCGCACATCACCTGGGAGAAGCTCCCGGGCAAGGCAGCGCAAAGAATGGCTCAGAACCAGGCGAACTGGCATCTCCAGCTAAGCCGTGAGAGCTCCAGGCAGTGTCAAGACAAAGGGAAGCCAGAGGCTTTCAGGGGCGGGAAGGGGGATACATCCAAGGACAGGGATGCAAGGGGCAGGTGGTGCGAGATTGCTCTGGCGCCACCTAGAGGCTCATAAGAGGAGTCCAGAGTTGTCTCCCTAAAGGAGAATTTATATCCCGACTTTCAGGCAGAAAAATGAGAGGAAGAGGATAAAGTTATTCTGCTGCTTGCTGCTTCTTAATTAATTTTATCTAAAAAATAATTCTATGTCAATGATGCATATTTAGAGCTCGGTGTGGTGGTGCACACCTGTAATCCCAGCAACTCAGAAGATTGAAGCAGGAGGATCGCAAGTTGGAGGCCAGCCTCACTATCTTAGCAAGACCCTATCTCAAAATAAAAAGAACTGGGATGTGTCTCAGAGGTAGAGCACTCTGGATTCAATCCCCACTACCCACCACCACAACAACAAAAAAGGCGAATATTTGGGTAACATACACAAATTTCCTTCCATATCAAGAGTCACTGGCTGTATATTTAACACTTCCTTAAAAAGTTACTTATGGGCTTAATGTTTAATATCACTTTGATAAGGAAAACCCCTTTGCTATGTCATTTTGCTTTGATTATCTTCTATGATTAAATATTTCCTGATCAGTTGTATTTCTTCTTTCATAAATGCCTTTTTATGATTTTTCTCCTTTGAGAAGCTTGTGATTAGAAAAAATAAAGAGAAGCTCATGATATTATGTTAATTTAAAAGTTTTGCTATTTATGCACTTTAAGATACACAGCCAATTCTATTAATATTTTCCTTTGAGCTCTCTCTCTTTACGTTTATGCTTCATCAGAAATTAAACAAGAAAAAAAAGCTCTGGTTTGAAACCAATTTTTATTATTATTATTAGTTAGGGTTTGAGGAGGTTGTTTGGTTTTTTGGTACTGGGGATTGAACCCAGGTATACTTTACCTCTGAGCCACATCCCCATTCCCTTTTATTTATTTTTGAGACAGGGTCTTGCTAAATTGCTGAGGCTGGCCTCAAATCTGTGATTCTCCTGCCTCCGCCTCCATAGTCACTGGGATTATAGATATGCCCCACAGGGACCGGATGAAGACAGTTTTCTTTCTGAAGTTAATTTATACCTTGATGTTTAATCCGAGTAGGCGTATGGGCTTCAGTTTAGTTTCAAAAGATACAAAGTTAACTAATGTGAGTTTGCCTGTTTATACCTGCAAATTTCTACACCCTAATAAGTTTTAACTATGCACATCCCTCAACTCTGTATCTGGACTGAGTGTGGGGATAGAAACCTCAGGGACAGATGAAAAACCAATATGACCTGCCTGGGATTCAGGGATGTGTGATCAGAAGGGAATTTCTACATTTTCTGTCTTGGATGTTCAGAGAAGCATTAGCACACACACACACACACACACACACACACAGAGAGAGAGAGAGAGAGAGAGAGAGAGAGAGAGAGAGAGAGAGAGAGAGAACAAAAGAACAGAGAAGAAAATGCCAAATCCCACAAGGCCCCACCTACCTTCCAGCGGCCATATCTGTCAGCCAGGAGGCCAAAGAGGATGCTGGACACCATGTAGCCAAAAAACACCATCTGGAGGGATGGAGGGAGGGTTGAGGATGAGTTATGCTCCCAGCAGAGTTCTGATGTTTGTTTAGTGCTTGAAGCATTCATCCATCTTAACTGAGGCAGGAGGATCACAAGTTGGAGGCCAGCCTCAGGATCTTAGCAAGACAAGACCCTATCTCAAAATAAAAAGGACTGGGATGTGGCTCAGAGGCAGACTGAAAACCCCCAAGGGGTGGAAGCTGAAGAATGGCATTCCCCAAACCCGTGTCCCTGCCCAGTCGGCACCGTCAGGGCTTCAGGGGCAACACTTATGCTTCCTGCTGGCCCATCCTGTAAGAGGCCCTGGGACTGTTTTGCTCAAAGCACGGACTCTCCCCTTGGCCTGTAGGTGTCCAGGGAGTCACGGAAGCTGGACGCAGCTCGGCTTCTCCACCTTCATTGTGCAGCTGTGTCCTTTGCTACTTTCAGCCTTGGGTGAAGCCGGGACTCCTCCCCTCTTGAGGCTGAGGGACCAAGATGAAGAATACTTAAGGTATTTTCAAGATTCAAGTGGAGTCCGAATCCATGGGCTCTCAGCTACCAGCTTCCATAATACCCTGCTCCAGACGCCCGGAGCAGCAGCTGGGAATCTTCAGTCATTGTCCTAAACTTGGAGGAACAAAGGCCACCCTGCCTTTCTAATGTGTCCTTTCTCTGGGTCCCTCCCTCCAGGGGTCACCTTGGATTCCAGGAGCAACAGGCCTAAAGGATAAACTTCTTGTGACAAGAGTCGAAACCACACCCCAGGCAGCAGGGACACCTACCCGAACCCCGGTATTGTGAATTGAACCCAGGGGTGCTCTACCATGGAGCCACACCTCCAACCATTTTAACTCTGGGCGGGAGAGGCTAAGCTGCTGAGGCAGGTCTCCAACTTGTGATCCTCCTGCCTCAGCCCCCAGCAACGGGAACTTCCTCATCATAGTCATGACCATCCCGAGATGATCAACCAGACCAGTTTGACCAGGACAGCTAGACCCTCATGCCCCCACCCCAAGCTAAAACCTGAAGCTCATGTCAATCCCCCCCGGAAGACAGAGCTGAGTACTTTAGTCCCATGCCTCCCCTTGCAATCTGACATTGCTGTCCTGAATATTAAATTCATTTTTGTAGGGCAGCGGGTACTAGGGATCAAACCCAGGCGCGCTTCGCCACTGAGCCACATCCTCAGCCCTTTTTATTTTGAGACAAGGTCTCACTAAGTTGCTTAGGGCCTAAGTTGCTGAGGCTGGCTTTGAACTTGCGATGCTCTTGCCCCAGCTCCAGAGCTGCTGGGATTACTTTGATTATTTGGAGCAACTGACTAGACCCGGTGTATTAGACTCTGGCCTAGGACCACAATAACAATCCCCAGGTGCACAGAGCAGGCAACTCGGGTAACTGCTTTGCCTCTGCTCCCAGATGATGGTCTCTACTGGACTCAGACTACAGTCGTGAATTTCTATTCTAATTAAAAAGAGCTCTCTATTCCTTCCTGCTCTGCCTTATTCCAACACAGGCAGTGGCCTCTAAGAGCCTTCTTCCTTCATGCGATTACAAGTAAACATAAACTCCCTGCCAACAGCAAAACCAAGCATCCATTAAAAAAAATAATAATAATAATCTTGCCAGGCCATGGTGGCGCAGACCTGTTATTCCAGAGGCTCGGGAGGCTGAGACAGGAGGAGCACAAGTTAAAGCCAGGCTCAGCAACTTAGCAAGGCCCTAAGCAACTTAGTGAGACCCCGTCTCTAAATAAAACATCAAAAGGGCTGGGGATGGGGCTCAGTGGTTAAGCGCCCCTGGGTTCAATCCCTGGTACCACCAACAACCACCACCCAACAACTCCTCCAAGCAAATATGAATCCCCAGGCAGATCTGTTCATTTTTCTTATCCTCACAGTGGCTCATGAATCCTGAAAAAATCCAAGAACCTAGCCCTGCCGCCAGTTTCTACATGGAAGGCCACCCAGCAGGTGTCTGTGCCGTGGCCACGGGTTTCCTGCCTCCCAGCACTTCCAGCTGCTCTGGCCATTCCTGCCCAGGCTCCCTGGCTGGTCCCCTCCAGGATAATCAAAGGAAAACACAGTTTTGTTTCTTGCACTTTTTTAGCGAGAAGGCCGTTTCTCTCTGCAGCTAGCTCTTCTTTCTCTCCCTTCCTCCCCTTCACGGGGGAGACAAAAGCACTTTGTCCCCAGGGAACCCCAAACAAAGCCACCCTATATATTCCTCCATGACATCAGCCAAGATGGTGCCCGGTGCCCTGTACTTTCTAGGACAGGGACCTTGACTCAAAATCCATGTTAACTCCAAAGCTTGAAAGCCCTGTCCTCCTGTAACCCTGTTTGGGACGTCACAACGCTGACCCCCTCACCGGCCCCTTGGAGCTCTGCCCTTTTCTTCAGGGGCTTATTTTTAGTATAAAGCAGGACTCTTCTTTCTCCAGCACTAACTCCCTGATTCACAAAACGTGAGGGTGTAACTCACCCACAGTCCTCGGTTTTCCCAGGGCGGCTGCTCTGCAGTTATCCTAGGCAGAGCTGCTCCCTTTGGCCTCCCTCCCTTCTGCCCCACATTCCAAATTTAAAGAAAGGCCCTACTTAAATGGTGAAAATGCAAACTGCTCAATCTCTTTTAGCTTTTTTAGAGTATCAGATAAGCTTTGTAATGCCCCCTTAGTCATTAGTGCTGTTGGTCAGTGAGCACAAAACATGTAAACCACAGTGAGGTTTAACTTGTAGAAAAGGAATATATCTAAAAAGAACTACAGAAGATGGGTGGGTAAGGAGCATACACCTGTAGTCTCAGGAGGCTGAGGTGGGAGGATCACAAGTTCAAGGCCAGCCACAGCCACCTATTCAGATGCTGTCTCAAAATAAAAAAAAATAATAAAAAGGGCTGGGGATCTTGCTCCGTAGTAAAGCATCCCTGGGTTCAATCCAGAAAGTCGGCGTCCATTACTTCAGAGAAGGAAAAAGGAGACCCATGTCCTGGATGAGGAAGACCCCACCCCACACACAGACTTCCCCCTGCTCCTCCTTTCCCCCCTATAAAAGCCCTTTGCACCCCTGATCCCCACAAGATGGAACTTCAAAGTCAAGCCCATCTTCCAAGATGCGAGTCCTTACAAGACCCTGATTGCTTCCCACTGTGAGCCACAGAAAGTCCAGTGGCCCCTTTCCAGAATACTGGATTTAGCTTTAAATGAAAAACACCTGGAAAAATATACAGTAAAAATCACTAGGGATGTAAGAAAAGCAGCCGGAGGGGAATAGAACAGAGTAGCCACCAGCAATTAACGCCCCAAAGTGGCAGATTCAAAGTCCATCCAAACAGGAAGTGGGGGAAGGGGCTGGCCTGACCAACAGAGAAACTGAGTCCGTGTCCCAGTGTACCCAGCCCATCAAGGGCTTCCTGCCACCACCAGAGAACAAAGGGAGGTAGAGACCGCTGAAGGTACAATTCTTTAAACTAACAGGAGACAGTAAAACCTATGTGACATCCTGGAAGATTATGTTCCCTGCAGTAGTTAACCAGTCAGGAATCAGAGGAGGGACCTTGCCTCCTAGGTGAGAAAATGCTGATTGCAGGGCTGGACCTGGTGGCGCGCACCTGTAATCCTAGCAGCTCAGGAGGCTAAGGCAGGAGGATCAAGAGTTCAAAGCCAGCCTCAGCAACAGCGATGCACTAAGCAGCTCAGAGAGACCCAGACTCTAAATAAAATACAAAATAGGGCTGGGGATGTGGCTCAATGGTCCAGTGCCCCCGAGTTTAATCCCCAGTACCAAAAAAATAATAATAATGCTACTGAAACTTCTCTGAATGTGCCTGTTCACCCAGACACCGCTCTTGCAAAATTGCCCATTAAAACCTTGCCTCCGGGCTGGGGATGTGGCTCTAGTGGTAGCGCGCTCGCCTGGCATGCGTGCGGCCGGGTTCGATCCTCAGCACCACATACCAACAAAGATGTTGTGTCCGCCAATAACTAAATAAATATTAAAATTCTCTCTCTTAAAAAAAAAAAAAACCTTGCCTCCACTGTACCTCATGTTTCTGAGCTCATTCTTTAGGTTTGGGCAGGTGACTATGATTTCCCCTGCCACCAATGCTCATCTTCTACACATTGGCCTTTGAGTAAAGGACAATCCAAACTTATTCCAGGAACATCCTCAATTAACAGTTGCCCAGGCCAGGTTGGGAGGAATGTGGAGTTGGAGTTAGGAGGTGTCTAGCTCTGGGGGCTGCAAAAATGTTGCTTTTGGGCTTAATCCATCCTGTGTTGTCAGTTAGCTGGGGGGCAGGTAGGCGCTCAAGCCAGTTAGGACTCATATCAAGAGGATGAAAGAAAGACAGACTAAAGGACTGGAGGAGGTGCGGACCTCAGTGGGACAGCCATCTCTCAGTGAGCTTGATTACCTAGAGAAATCTGAACGGTGAGCCACCAAAAAGGAGCTGGAGGAATCAGTCAACTGCAGATACAGGTACCACTTTAGGCAAAATTAGATGTTGTTGCAACCACCCACCAAATGTGAGCTGTAAACATGTGTCCTGTGATTTTGCAGAAGTGACGGATGCCAATGTGGGACCAGTCTCTGACATTCTCAGGAACCGAGATGTACCTACCTATCATCAACCCACTGGGGTGCACAGCAGTTAAAATTACTTGTAAAGTTACCCTAAAGACAAGGTCAACACGTAATGCTTTCCAACAATGACAACAGGGTCTGTGCAGAAGGGGAAAAATAACTTATTACAAGCCCAAGACCTTGGAACAAGGATCTACCTCCACCACTGAGGCTCATTTTATTGTTGTCGTTTTAATTTGCTTTTATTTTCTAAATACATGACAGTGGAACGCATCACAATTCTCATTACACATATATACCACAATTTTTCATACCTCTGTTTGTATATAAAGTATGTTCACATCAATTCATGTCTTCATACATGTACTTTGAATAATGATGTCCATCACATTCCACCCTCATTAATAACCCCCTACCCCTTCCCTTCCCCTCCCTCACCCTGCCCTATCTAGAGTTCATCTATTCTTCCCAAGCTCTCTCTCCCTAACCCACTATGAGTCAGTCACCTTGTATCAGAGAAAACATCTGGTATTTGTTTTTTTTAGGATTGGCTAACTTCACTTAGCAATATCTTCTCGCACTTCATCCATTTACCTGCAAATGCCATGATTTTATTCTCTTTTATTGCTGAGTAATATTCCATTGTGTATTTATATGCCACATTTTTTTAAATCCATTCATCTACTGAGGGGCATCTAGGTTGGTTCCACAGTTTAGCTATTGTAAATTGTGCTGCTATAAACATCGATATGGCTGTGTCCCTGTAGTATGCCGTTTTGGGTACAGACCGAGGGGTATAGCTGGGTCAAATGGTGGTTCCATTCCAAGTTTTCCAAGGAATCTCCATACTGCTTTCCAGATTGGCTGCACCAATTAATTTGCAGTCCCACCAGCAATGTATGAGTGTGCTGAGGCTCATTTTAAAACAGACATGTTGTTTTTCTCTTCTCCTAATCTTCCCATTCCTGACCTCTGGGTAAACAGAATTACCCTTCTTCCCCATCCCAGTAGGGGATATCTGCCCTTGACCACATACACACATCACAGGAACAGTAACTCAGATTTCAGGGATGGCACCGGAAGATCTAAGAAATCTCCCAAATTAACAAGTAAATTCTGACCCCTGTTGGGGCACAGCTGGAATCACAGCCTCTGGGACAGGAGTCCCCTGGGCTTCTCCTTTGCCAGCAAGGCAATAAGACTTCTTTTTCCTTTTTCTCAAAACTATGTCCTAATTACTGGATTGGCAATGGGGATGAGGACTGAGCTTTCGGTAACAACCTTTGGTTAATTATTAGTTTCTAGTTCTTTTTCTAAAAGTATTAGAGATAGCTTTAGAAAAAAGTTACCAGTATAACAAAATTATAAAGGAATCTAACAAGGGAAATAGAGCTACGAGAACAAGGATAGATTTGCTGCCATGACCAGCTTGCAAGACACAGAAAGAAACACAATTGGGCATATAGCACGTGTTATCTGGGAGGACTCAGATCAGTTACTCAGATGAGGGGGACTTTTTCCTGGTACCCAGAACAGATTAAATTTCACAGCAAAATTTGGTTTTAAGTCCCCGAGTAGAAGCTAGGATACCCCATCTCCCCCAGCCTCCTGCAGCCAGGGCTGCTCCTTTGCCCAGGCCCTCATAGCCTGGGGGAAGGGGGAATTCTAGAATTTTCCATTACCGGTTTCCAACCCTAATTCTCAGGGAGACTTATCCTCCTCAGGGCCACTGCCATCCTGTCACTAATTGATCCACCTCCCAGATACCCCTCCTGTCAGCAAGGCTTGGGCACCTTTGTTCATATTTCCATTAAGTCCTGTCTTCATGAAAACCAGCTCCAGACTCCAAGTCAGTCAAACTTTCTCTGCTCACTGTGCGTCTATCTGACCCCCTTGGCTCATGTTATCTGTTAAAGTGATTCCAGAACATTCTCACCCCCATGCATTCTGCCATTAACTATAACTGTCACCTCACTGGCATTGCTCCTCTGGCCTTGTCTCTTGGAAAATGGACCATGTCCCTCTTTAAAGCCCCTAAGTGACTGTCCACCATCCATAAAGGAATTTAACAAGGGAAATAGAGTGTTGGCTTCCAACACTTCCATGTATCAGGAGCCTCTTTCGATATTAAGAAAGAAGATTTAGCAAAGCTAAAGACCCCCAGGGAGAACGGTCCCTTAGTAGGAAGTAGTAAGGGAGAAGGTGAGTGAGATACAATTTAGAGACTGACAGACCAGGAACTGACAGGAGGAGGAGATGAGAACATTTCACATCACAGGAGAAGGTTCAAAAAGAGGTCCCTGAGGTGCAGTCTCCCCTCAGGGACCAGCATGTGCCACACCCAGGACCAACCCTCTCACCCTGGTTACCTTCAGCATCCTGAGGGCAGAGATACCAGCTAACATCAGACACCCCACCTACTGGATGAGAAGGGAAGCAGGAAAGATACCCATCTCCAACCCAAACAATCCTTGCTTCTTCCTTCAAGATTTTTCTTCTTCTCCCTCTCCATTCTCCCACCCTCACATCTCCAACATATCTGAGACCAAATGCTTTGCATGAATTAGGATCTTGAGGACAGAGAAGACTGAATACTATATTACAGCTGTGTTGTATTTTCTTTTTTTTCCCTCCAATTTTTACTATTTTAACATTTTTATTTTTCTTAATATATATGTGTGTTTGTTTTATGTACTCTTCTGTCTTTCCACTTACCTGTCTACCCCAAATTACTTCCACTCCCTTCCCCTGCTACTAATCTTCCTCTTTAGACTTCTCTTTCACACTTCCTAAGATGCAATAACTCTATATCCTCACCTCCTACCTCCCACCTCCTCAGTATATCATCCTACTCCTCTCCCCTGGTTATTTGTCTACCATCAGAAACTGTAAACTCTTTTACAAACTCACTGATTATATTGTAGATGATAATTGAATTCACCATTTCTGTACATTGTGACAAAAATGTAAACGTCTTAATAGCAACTATTTGTTTTTAGGTGGTATATTGTTTATATTGTGCTCTGTTAACATTGTCCTTACCCTCAAAGGAGAGGTATTGAAACCCTACAGGAGCACTATAAGCCTATAGGGTAAAAACGGTAAGGCCTAAGATCCACAGTGCTAGAAGGGAAGACACACACACAATATGAAAAGACAAGGGAGAAAAGTGCTCCAAACATCAAGATACCATATTATTAGAATCCATGGCCAGCACAGCAGAAGAAATGACTGAGAAGAAGTTCAGGATGTACATAATTAAAATGTTCTGTGAATTAAAGGATGATATAAGAGAGCAATACAGGCAGCAAAAGAGCTATATAAACAAATACAAGAAGCAAAAGATTACTTTAAAAGGGAGATAGAGATTCTAGGAGGAGGAGGAGGAGGAGGAGGAGGAGGAAAGAAAGAAGAAGAAAGAAGAAAGAAAGAAAGAAAGAAAGAAAGAAAGAAAGAAAGAACGAAAACCAAACAGAAATCCTTGAAATGAAAGAAACAATAAACCAAATTAAAAGTTCAATTGAAAGCATCACCAACAGATTAGACCACTTGGAAGATAGGACCTCAGACAACGAAGACAAAATATATAATCTTGAAAATAATGTAAGCCATACAGTGAAGATGGTAAGAAACCATGAGCAAAACATTCAAAAATATGGGATAGGGGCTGGGGATGTGGCTCAAGCCGTAACACGCTCGCCTGGCATGCACAGGGCGCTGGGTTCAATCCTCAGTACCACATAAAAATAAAATAAAGATGTTGTGTTCACCGAAAACTGAAAAATATTTTTAAAAATTCTCTCAATCTCTCTCTCTCAAAATAAATATATATATATATTTATAGGATAGCATAAAAAGACAATACATTCAATGAAATAATATCACAAAATTTCCGAACATGAAGAATGAATTGGAAAACCAAATTCAAGAGGCTTACATATCACCAAATGTACAAAATCACAACAGATCCACATCAAAGCACATTATAATGAAAATGCCTAATGTACAGAATAAGGACAGAATATTAAAAGCCATGAGAGAAAGAAATCAGATTACATATAGGGGAAAACCAATTAGGTTATGTGCAGATTTTTCAACCCAGACCCTGAAAACTAGAAGATCCTGGAACAATACATATCAAGCTCTGAAAAAAAATGGATGCCAACCAAGAATCTTGTACCCAGGCAAAATTAAGATTTATATTTGAGGATGAAACAAAAACCTTCCATGATAAACAAAAGTTAAAAGAATTTACAGCTAGAAAACCTGCACTACAGAACATCCTTGGCAAAATATTCCATGAAGAGGAAATTAAAAAAAAACAACAATGAAAATCAGCAGAGGGAGGGATTACACTAAAGGAAAAATTAATCTAAGGAGAAACCAAGTCAAGTATCAAAAATAAACAAAAATGACTATTACAAATCATGACTCAATAATAACTCCAAATGTTAATGGCCTAAACTCAATAATAAAAAGACATAGGCTATCAGATTGAAAAAGACCAAACAATATGCTGCCTCCAGGAGACTCATCTCTTAGGAAAAGACATACACAGACCAAAAGTGAAATGTTGGGATAAATCACATGGACTGCAGAAGCAAGCAGGAGTTTCCATCCTTGTATGAAATAAAGTAGACTTCAAGCTAACGTTAATCAAAAGGGATAAAGATGGACATTACATACTGCTCAAAGGAACCATACACCAACAAGACATAACAATTATAAATATATATGCCCCAAACAATAGAGCATCTATGTTCAAGCAAATTCTTCTCAAGTTCAAGAGTCAAATTGACCACAACACAATAATTTTGGGTGACTTTAATACACCTCTTTCACCACTTGATATATCTTTCAAATATGAACAAAGAAAGACATTATAGAACCCAATAATACAATCAATAACTTAGACTAAACAGACTTCTATAGAATAATTCATCCATCAATGAGCAAATATGCTTTCTTCTCAGCAGCACATGGATCCTTCTCTAAAATAGACCATATATTATGCCACAAAGCAACTCTTCACAAATACAAAAATGTAGAGATACTACCCTGCATTATATCAGATCACAATGGAATGAAATTAAATTCAATGATAAAATAAAAAATAAAAATTACTCCAACACCTGGAGACTAAATAATATGGTACTGAATGAATAATGGGTTGCAAAAGACATCAAGTAGGAGATTAAATAATTGTTAGAGGTGATTGAGAACACTGATACAACATATCAAAATCTCTAGGACACTATGAAGGCAGTACTAAAAGGAAAAGTTCATTGCATGGAGTTCATTCCTTAAAAGAAGAAAATGTCAACAAATAAATAAATTAATATTATATCTCAAAGCCATAGAAAAAGAAGAACAAATCAACCCCAAAAGCAGAAGAAGACAGGAAACAATTAAAATCAGAGCTGAAATCAATGAAATTGAAACAAAAGAAATAATTGAAAAAAATGACAAAACAAAAGATTGGTTCTTTGAAAAAAAAGAATAAAATTGACACAAACCCTTAGCCAAGCTAATAAAGAGAAAGCAAGAGAAAACTCCAATTATTAATGATGAACAAGGAAATAGCATAACAGAAACTATAGAAATACAAAAGATAATTAGAAATTATTTTGAAAACTTGTACTCCAATAAAATAGAAAATATGGAAAGCATTGACAAATTTCTAGAGTTATATGATTTGCCCAAATTGAATCAGGATTATATACATGATTTAAACAGATCAATTTCAAGCAATGAAATAGAAGACACCATCAAAAGCCTACCAACCAAGAAAAGCCCAGGACCAGATGGATACAGAGCTGAGTTCTACAAGACCTATAAAGAAGAACTAATACCATTACTCCTCAAATTATTTTGTGAAATAGAAAAATGGGGAGCACTTCCAAACTCATTCTATAAGGCCAATATCACCCCGATTTCAAAACCAGACAGACACAAAGAAAGAAAACTTCAGGCCAATATCTCTAATGAACAGAATGACCATACTACCAAAAGCAAAAATTTTCAATAAAATTCTGGCAAATCAAATACAAAAACATATCAAAAAGATAGTATATCATGATCAAATGGGATTCATTCCAGGGATGCAAAGTTGGTTCAACATCTAGAAACCAATCAATGTAATTCATCACGTCAATAGACTTAAAGATAAGAATCATATGATTATCTCAATAGACTCAGAAAAAGCACTCAACAAAATACAGCACCCCTTCGTGTTCAAGACCCTAGAAAAACTAGGGATAACAGGAACATATCTCAACATCATAAAGGCTATCCATGCTAATACCCAGGACAACATCATTCTAAGTGGAGAGAAATTGAAGGCATTCCCTCTAAAACCTGGAACAAGACAGTGGTGCCCTCTTCCACCACTTGTATTTAACATAATTCTTGAAACACTGGCCAGAGAAATTAGACAGATGAAAGAAATTAAAGGGATACACATAGAAAAAAAAAAGAACTCAAATTAGCACTATTTGCCAATGATATGATTCTATACCTAGAAGACCCCCTCAAAAAATCCACAGAAAACTTTTAAAACTAGTAAATGAATTCAGCAAAGTAGCAGAATACAAATCAACACCCATAAATCAAAGGCATTTCTGTGTATCAGTGACAAGTCCTCTGAAAGAGAAACAAGGAAAACTACCCATTTATAATAGCCTCAAAAAAAAAAATACTTGGGAATAAACCTAACAAAAGAGGTGAAAGACCTCTACAATGAAAACTACAGAACACTAAAGAAAGAAATTTAAAAAGACATTAGAATATGGAAAGATCTCCCTTGTTCTTGGATAGGCAGAATTAATATTGTCAGAATGACAATACTACCAAAAGCACTATACAGATTTAATAAAATTCCAATCAAAATCCCAATGACATTCCTCATAGAAATAGAAAAAGCGTCATGAAATTCATCTGGAAAAATAAGAGACCCAGAATAGCTAAAGAGTGAAGCATGTGGCATCACTATACCAAACCTTAAACTATACTACAGACAATAGTAACAAAAACAGCATGGTATTGGCACCAAAATAGACCGGTAGACCAATGATACAGAAGAGAGGACACAAAGACTAACCCACATAATTACAATTATTTTATATTAGACAAAGGCAACAAAAACATACATTGGAGAAAAGCTAGCCTCTTCAACAAATGGTGCTGGAAAAACTGGAAATTCATACACAACAAAATAAAATTAAACCCTTATCTCTCACCATGCACAAAACTCAAAGTGGATCAAGAACCTAGGAATTAAACCAGAGACCCTGTGTCTAATAGAAGAAAAAGTAGGCCCATATCACCATCATGTGGGATTAGGCCCTGACTTCCTTAATAAGACTCCTATAGCACAAGAATTGAAATCAAGAATCAATAAATGGGATGGATTCAACTAAAAAGCTTCTTTTCAGCAAAGGAAACAATCAGTGAGGTGAAGAGAGAGCCTACAGAATGGGAGCAAATTTTTACCACACGCACATCAGATAAAGCACTGATCTCTAGGATATATAAAGAACGCAAAAAGCTAAACACCAAAAAAAAAAAAAAAAAAACAAACAATCCAGTCAAGGAACCGAATAGACACTTCTCAGAAGATGATATACAATCAACAAATATGAAATAATTTTGAAAAAATTTTCAACATTTCTAACAATTAGAGAAATACAAATCAAAACTACTCTAAGGTTTCATCTCACACCAGTCAGAATGGCAGCTATTATGAATACAAACAACAATAAGTGTTGGAGAGGATGTGGGGGGAAAGAAACACATTGCTTGTGGGACTGCAAATTGGTGCAGCCAATATGGAAAGCAGTATTGAGATTCCTTGGAAAACTTGGAATGGAACCACCATTTGACCCAACTATCCCACTCCTTGCTCTATGCACAAAGGACTTAAAAACAGCATATTACAGGGACACAGCCACATCAATGTTTATAGCAGCCCAATTTGCAATAGCTAAACTGTGAAACCAAACTAGGATGCTGTTCAGTAGATGAATGAATAAAGAAAATGTGGTATATATACACAATGGAATATTATTTGGCAATAAAAGAGGATAAAATCATGACATTTTCAGGTAAATGAACGGAGTTGGAGAACATAATGCTAAGGGAAGTTAGCCAATCCCTAAAAACCAAATGAAAAATGTTTTCTCTGATATAAGGAGGCTGATTCATTATGGGGTTGGGAGCGGGAGCATGGGAGGATTAGACAAACTCTAGATAGGGCAGAGGGGTTGGGGGGAGAAAGGAGGGGCATGGGGGAGGAAAGATGGTGGAATGAGATGGACATCCATTACCCTAAGTACATGTATGAAGACATGAGTAATGTGACTCTACTTTGTGTGCAACCTGTCTATGTGTGTAATATGAATTGTAATGCATTCCGCTATCATATATAACAAATTAGAATAAAAAATAAATAAAAATAATGCTTTTACATAAAATTGATTTTTGTTCTACAAAATGGTAATTTGAAAACTTATACATAATCATGTCAAATATATCTTGCTTGGAAGGTTTTTGCAATTTGGCCCAATGTTGGGGAACAGTGCTTAGACAGAATGGGGTCTATGAAGACTGGAGGCACTTCTGGCACCTTCCATGAAGGAAAACTCACCTCCAGTTTCTCCCGCTTTTCCCTTTCTGCTTGAGCAATTTGGAACTTTCTGTAGTCTCCAAAACAGACACCCCTGGCTTGGGCACCTTTGTGTATGCACACACATACACACACACACACACACACACACGCATACAGTCTACTAGTAATTAATTGGTACTTACTACCTGCTTTTTGAAAGAATGATAGGTAATATGCTTAATAACACTTTGTAGCAAAATTGGGTCACACAATTCATAAGGCTATTCATAATGGTCTTTGAGAAAAGTCAAATGAGCCATAATTCAAAGAGGGTATTTGCTAAGTCACTAAGGTTCAACTGATTAGCTTCCTGGTCACCCAACTTTAGCCCACAATGAACTCGTGATGCAAGGGTCCTCCGACTCTCCCTTCTCTGGGCTCTTGCTCTAGGCTGGAATGCAAGCAGATCAAAGTCATGCACCCCCGTGGGAAGGAGAAAAGCATCAAATGCTAGCTTTGGCCTCAAAACCAGTGAGCGTATATGTCAAGACCTTTGTAATGTTGTGAACAACCAATAAAAAAAAAAAAAAACTCGGAAAAAAAAAAAAAAAACAGTGAGCGTTAGGCGCCAACACTCCCTGTGGTGAGGCGTCTCTTGGCTCTCAGCCCTGTGGAGTGGAGGAAAGGATGCCCAGGCCCTCGGTTAGCTCATTCCTGGCACAGGAAGCAGATACTCACCGTGGTCACAAATGCCACCTGCCAATTCTCCAGTTGCCATTCACAGCGGATGACAGGAGACACAACAACTATTAACATGATCTCCATGGCCTCGACAACCTTAAAGAGGAGGGACATAATGCCATGTCTAAGTGCCAGCTTGTTGTCACTTCCTCCCACCTCTGTCCGTCTTCTCTCTCCCTTCCAAGTCCCTCCTTCATTTAGAGAGCACATATTGAGGACCACCCGCAAAGTCAGATGGATACAGAACTACAGAACTATGGTTCTCATGATGTAATAATTTTGGTTTGAACAACTTGAGAGGGACCCCAAAGTTCTGTGACATGTATTCACTTGTGATTTTGCTGCCCTCTGTATTTGCATTAATCCTGTGAGAATGTGTGTGGGGCCAGTCCCTCAGCTAGTGGACCCGCCGGGCCAACCACCAGCCTCCACATCAACCAGCTCTGCCCCTATCCCTGAGGACAGCAGGGCACACCCCTTGCAAACTGATCTGTGAAATAGTCTCTGATCTCAAGAGGCTGGGAAGATTCACAAAAGCTGGAAAACAAAGCAATTAATAGTACAATATAAGTTCACACTGGGAAAGAATAGTCAGCCGTGTGGGGTGTGCTACTAAATATTTCAATAAGTATTGAATATGATCTGCTATTCATACCCTGCAATCCATTGCAGATTAATTTATCTCCCAGGAAAAGGAAGTAGATGCTAATAAAGAATTGAAAATATAAACAGAAAGTGTAGAAATCAGGTACAGGATAATCAACAAGAACAAGTCGAAGATGAATCCAAGGCTTGTTTTTGAGATGAGGTCTGTTACCCAGGCTGGCCTCGAATTCCTGGATTTGGGGGATTCTCTCACTTCAGCCTCCACATCACTGGGACTAGAATTGTGTGACTTGCCAGTAGCCCAGATACTTGTGAAATTACACGTCTGGTGGCCGGAAGGAACATTGACATCATTGTATCAGGAGGGGAAAGGTGATGGACTTATTTGGGGTAGTGCCAGGCTATCCATGAGTTACTTATTATAATTCCACTGGTATCTGTGTAATTGGAGATCTGGGATGAAATAGGTAGAGTGATATTAACCTGTGTGGGGGAGTTCAAGTGTATCATTATGTCTTATCTTCCCTTAGGGATTACAGTCTTGTTCAGAGTTAAGATGACTGGCTTGTTTTGGGTCAGAAAGTATCCAGAATAAGACAGCACACCAGCCAGGTACAGTGGCCACACCTGTAATCCCAGCTACTCAGGAGGTTGAGGCAGGAGGATCTTAAGTTCTAGACCAGCCTGGGAAACTTAGCAAGCTCCTGTCTCAAATTAAAAAAAAAAAAAAATAGGGCTGGGAGGTGGTGTAGCTCAGGGATACAGCTACATGCACAAGGCCCTGAGTTCAATTCTCAGTATGGCAAACAAATAGACAAAACCCAGCATGACTGTCTAAGGACGTTTGATTTACTAAACCTATCTCCCTCAGCACAGAGAGCAGTCGGGTCAGTGTTAATCAGGATGCCACTGCTCCACAGAGTCCTAGAAGGTAATAAACCAATAAGGAATAAAACTCCCCCTCACCTCCCAACAACCTTAGGGAAGAGGAACCTGCCAGGAGCCAAGCTAGGGTTCATGGGTGAGCTTCATTGTGCAGATCTTAGAAGAACTCGTGGAAGAGTGGAGAGAAGACCAGGACCCTCCTGATGGTGGGCTGAGGGTGCTATTACACTACATCCCAGTCGCATGAGGCCCTGAGCCCCAAGTGCTGCTCCAACTGCCTCTGATCAAAACCATAAAGAGGGCCAACAGTCAGGCGTGGAGAGGTGGGGCCAGGGGCAGCCACAACCCGTCATTGTGCACACAGCCACTCTCATGAGAGGATCCCATCCAAAGCGTCCTTCTTGACCCAGGTAAAGGGCTCTGTTCCTGCATTCAGATAAACAGTTCTGGCTCCTTTGTGAGAGGGAGGGAGGATGGGGTGGTCTGGCAAAGGGTCCCTCCTTGCATGTGGACTCAGGGGAATTGAAACAGAAGCCAGGTCACTCTGAGATGTTCTGAAGCTGGGAGAGAGTGGGTGGTAAAGTCCTACCCTGTCACACCTTCTTGTCCCTTGAGTGTGCAATCTTAAAAATATGGAACCTATGAGAGACTTTGCTTTACACATAAGAAAATGTCCTAAGTTCTATTGTCAATTAGTGTCAAAGTAGGGTCAGGACAGAATCTTTTACATGAGATGGTTTCCAGAGAGCGCAGAGCTTCTGAGAAATGCCTCAGCTTCCCTGCCTCCTCCATCCCTCCAGACTCTTCCTTAGACCATTGGCTGAGCGATGAGGGTCAGAGCACCCTGCTACTCACTGGTTTCCCTCTTGGGAACATTTACCCCCCACCCCAAACCACAGGGCCCACCACATAACTCAGAGCTGCCGGTCCACCTGTTATCATTGCGCATCTCAGTATGGGGCTTTAAGCGACCACACACCAAGGAAACAGCTGTAGTCTTGCAGTTTCATAAACAGCACTAGTGTTTGAAAGCCTCGGAGTTGAGCTTTTTCCTTCCTCAGAACAGCATTTGGTAAATGTCTTAGTCCATCGATGCTGCTACAACAAAATACCTGAGACTGGGTAACCGGTAAAGAACAGAAATTCAGCTGGGCACTGTGGCTCACGCCTGTAGCCCCAGTGACTTGGGCTGAGGCAAGAGGATTGCAAGTTCAAGGTCAAATTTAGCAAGATCCCGTCTCAAAATAAAAAAGCGCTGGGGATGTAGTTCAGTGGTAAAGCGCCCTGAGCTCAATCTGCAGAACCCAAAACAAAGGAGATGAAAAGCAAACCCACACGCCTGTAGCCCCAGCTACTTTGGAGGCTGAGGCAGGAGGATCATCGGAGCCCAGGAGTCCAGACCAGTCTGGGTAACATTGAGAGGCCCCGTTTCAAAATAAAAGGAACAGAAATTTCTTTTCTCACAGTTCTGGAGGCTGGGAAGTCTGAGATCAAAGCACGGGCAGTTTCTGTTGCTTGGCAAGAGCTTGTCCTCCGGAGGGGAAGGGGCACCATAGCAATCAGCTGAGGCTGCTGGCTGGAGCCTCTTTTAAAGGGCCGACTCCCAGGACCCTCGTGGCCTCCTCCCCTCCTAGGGGCCTTATCTCTCAGCACATTGGCCACACCTGGATTTTGAAGGAACACATTTGACCCATGGTGTAAATAAGAAGCCCCCAGGAGTGCCTTTTGAGGGCCCTGGAGTATGCAATTACAGCAGGTGACGCCGGTGCAGAATGTCTGGGCGCCTGTGAGGAACTCTGCGCAGAGCACCGCCACGGCTTCCTCCGTCTCCCAGAACTGCAACCCTGAACATTTTCAACGTGGGTTTTGAGAGACACAGCTCTTCATTTGTTTCCTACCAAACACCTGCCACAGGTGGAGGAAGTGTTTTTGGATCAGACCACCTCACCCGCACCTGCTGCCCTCCACGCGCCTCCCTGGCCCTGGAATGGTCAGCCCAGCTGGAGGCCAATGGAAAACTTCGTGATCCACAATGAGAAGTCAGCTTTGGAGGCTCAAGGTCTCCAGGAAGCACTCACCCCGGTGCTGCCCATGATCAGAAACAGGGCAATGTGGAAGCGTCCAAACCCGATGGTCTCCACCGCATCCTCCACCGTGAACGTCTTTAGCTCTAAGGAGGCAGACGGAGGGTGAGGAGCGGTGCTGGCAGGAGGGGATGCCTGTGGATCATTGCAGCCCTTGGAAAACGACACTCATTATTTCAACAGCTAGCTAACTGGTGGGCAGGGGACTGAGGCCGCATCTTGATGTGTTTGATGATCTTACCTTTCTGCTGCTGCGGCTCTGGGACCCCCAGGCTCAGCTTCCGAAGGCTGATGACAGTGACGGGCTCAGTCTGCTTGGCCGCCATCTAAATGACCACAATTCCTCCAGCTTCCCTGATGGACTGGAGGGAGGGGAAAAAGAAATATAATGGCTATGAGCGCATATAGGTACCAGGCACACTATGGGCAACATTTCATTGAACAAAAACTTCTAAGTATTTTTACCCTCATTCACACATCACCTCTGGAACCAGACCACTCAGTGTTTAATTTGACCTCACTACTTACTAGGTGTGTAGATTTAAGGAATTTGCCCTTTGTACACCTCAGTTTTCTCATCTCTAAAATGGACATAGCATTATAATCACACTTGTCAGGCTGGTGTAGGAGTTAAAAGCCTCAGTTCATAGAAAGTGCTTGACCTATACCTGGCATGTACCAAAGTGCTCAAAAAAATGGGAGCCCATAATTCACTTTATGGGGTTTTTGTTTTCTGGTTCTGGGATTGAATTCAGGGGCACTTTGAAATTCTTGAATTTCAGGTAATACTTGCAGAAGGAAGACTGGAATTAAATTATCACTATTTTATAACTCCTAGCAAAACAGTGGATCTAGGCAACAATCACCAATGGCTGATAAACTAGTGGGTAAAAGGCTGGTGAGAACTCTTCTACAAGACGATGAGACTGGTACCACCGACACCCACTGAAGAATCCTAATGCCACTAACTGAGAGACAGATGAGGGCTTGTGGCTCCTGATGAGAAGCCACCAGACTATACCGCGTCACCCGTGAAGTCTCCTCATACACAGAAATTGAAACTGAATCCAGTCAAGCTTCGGCTGTTAAACTACACCACGTGGTGCCATCAGAGAAACCAAGCACGGGGCAAGTTCCACAGAATGAACGGCACGGCCTCCCCACGAAACAGACGGCCAGCACACGAGAGGAGGGGACCACGGACTGCAACAGGACAGACTCGCAGACGCTTAGGTGAACCTCATTTGGATCCTCTCTGAAACAAATCAACTTTTAAAAGATTCATGAAACAATGGAGAAAATCAGGGAAATTAAAGGAAGTTTGGTGATATTAAGGAATTACTGATGTAATTAGATGTCACTCAGTGACAACCTAGAGTACTTTATTAGTATTCATGATATCTCAATTCCCCAGGACTAAAAACAAAACAAGAGAGAAATAATGTGTTGATGAGGATGTGGAGGAAAAGAAAATGTACACTGCTTGAGGGAATGTAAACTGGTGCTGCCATTATGGTACTGAGGTTCCTCGAAAAACTTAAAGTAAAACCAGCAGATCTCACAGTGCTAATTCTCCTGATGAGACTTTGCAACACCATTCACAATAGTTAAGGGCTGGGGATGTGCTCAGAGGTGGGGCGCTTTCCTTACCTATGTGACTTAATCCCCAGCACTGCAAATAAAGGAAAGAACCCACAAATAAATGTCTGCTGATGGATAAAGAAAATGTATGTCCACTGATGGAACAGTATTCAGCCATGTAAAGAGGGAAACTCCATTATTTGCAGCAACATAGATAAAACTGGAGCACGTGATACTAAATGAAATGAGCCAGACACAGAAGGACAAATACTTTGTTACATCACTGCTGTGAGGAGTCTAAAACAGTCAGACTCATTAAAGCCCAGGGTAGAATGGCGATTGCCAGGGCAAAGCAGGGAGGGGAAACGAAAAGATATTAGTCAAAGACTACAAAGTTGGGCTGGGGGTATAACTCAGTCGGTAGAGTGCTTGTCTCGCATGCACAAGCCCTGGGTTCAACCCCCAGCACCACACACACACACACACACACACACACACACACACACGAGTACAAAGTTTTGCTCAGCAACTTAGAAACACTCTGTCTTAAAATAGAAAGTGGTTCAGTGGTAAGGCACCCCTGGGTTCAATCCCCAGTACCAAAAAAAAAAAAAAACCCAGAAAAGTCCTAGAGAGCTACTATATCGCAGACATAGTGCCTATAGTTAACAACACTGTACTGTATACCTAAAACTGCCAAATACATAGATCTTATGTTAAGTGTTCTTAACACAATAATAAGAAGACTGGAGGAAATTTTTGGAATCAATGTCTAGGTTTATGGCACAGATTTTCATGATGGTTTCATAGGTATATACTTACCTCTAAAACTCATCAAGTTGTGCATATGAGACATGTACAGATTTTTACATGTCAACCATACCTCAATAAAATGGGTTTTAAACTACTCAAAGAGTTCCTCTCATGCCAGTCAGAATGGCAGTTATCAAGAACACAGACAACAATAAATGTTGGCAAGGATTTGTGTGGGGGAAAAAACACACACTTATACATTGCTGGGGCACTGCAAATTGGTGCAACAATCTGGAAAAGAGTATGGAGATTCCTTAGAAAACTTAGAATGGAACCAGCATTTGACTCCTTGGTCTACACTTAAAGTAAAACCAGCAGGACTTACAATCAGCATTCTCTAGTAATGCAGCCATATCAATGTTTATAGCAGCTCAATTCACAATAGCTAAACTGTGGAAGCAAACTAGATGCCTTTCAATAGATGAATGGAAAAAGAAACTGTGGTGTATATACACAGTGGAATATTATTCAGCATTAAAAGAGAACAAAATCATGGCATTTGCAGGTAAATGGATGGAGTTGGAGAATACCATGCTAAGTGAAGTAAGCCAATCCCAAAAAACCAAAGGCCAAATGTTTTCTTTGATAAGTAGATGCTGATCCATAATGGCAGAGTGGGGGGAGGACATGGGGAAAATGGAGGAGTTTAATGAGCAAAGGAGAGGGAGGGGTGTGGAGGGGGCATGGGGATAGGAAAGATGGTGGAATGAGATGGACATCATTACCCTAGGTACGTGTATGAGTGCACATATGGTGCAATGCAGGGAAATGAAAACTTGGGCTGCAATTGTGTACAATGAATCAAAGTACATTCTGCTGTCATAGATACCTAATTAAAATAAAATTTTTAAAGAAATGGGTTTTAAAAAGAAGAACAGAAACAAAGTTCTCCTCTTCCCAGAACATTAAAATAGCCACAGAACAGTGCCTGTAGGAGCACACCGAGGTCATTAATGTCTTCCAGATGCCTGGTGTTGCGTGGGCTCCTAGGAAGACTTCAAAGAAGGGTCCGACATGCTCTCTGCCCTAAGAAATTTTTAATCTAGCTGTAGACACAAAAGGCAGACATCAAAGCAATGATGCTGTGGTATAGATATTCTTTGTAAAATAAAATAAATAAAAAAGCATGCTGTCAGGGAGACAAACATTACCAGTGGGGAGAGAGATCAATAATACTCAGAAATAGTCCATGAAATCCTCTCTCCCAAAGGAGACTTTGAAAGTATGGAAATTTGTTATTTTCACATAGTGAAAAAAAGCTGCACTGATTGGTCTCTCAGCCCACGCAGGAGCCTGAAAACCCTGAGGACCCTCAGGTCCAGAACTATGGCCTCCTCTAGACACTGTCCAGATCACTTTTGAGGGGTGTTCTTCATTTGGTAACTTTTTTATATAAATAAAGTGTTCACAGGAAAACCAACCTGTGAAATGTTGGCAATGGCCTCCTGTTTGTAGATGGGAGAGACTTCAAAGGTGAGTAGGACGGAAGAAATAGGATGGGGGAAGGAGGCTAACAGCAGGGGAAAGACACTGTTGCTTTAAATCTGAGAAGCTCCCTGAACACCCCACCCTTACTCCCCAAGTGTGTTTTCTTCCAGGCCAGAATTCATGAAGTTCTTGATTCTTAAAGTATAGTGAGTCCAGATGACTTTGCTAGTTATTGCAACATATTTTCTTTCCACTAAATAAGACCAAGGGAAAACACTGTTAGGGACCCATGATCTGGGCATCTTTCTCATGCATTGACTGAGTGGCGTCACCCAGGAGCCCGCCCTAGGCTCTGGGTGGAGGAGAACAGAGCCCACCAGGCTGACGTTGGCCCCACGTTCGCTGGTTTCAATTTCCTTAGAAAGAAGAGCCCAACACCTCAAAAGTGCATCCCACTCTCAAGACCTGGCACCCCTCTCCTGAATGTAGTGTGCATCCTGCACCATTCCTAGTTTTCCTAAACAAATAGCTTTGCTTTCTTAAATAAGCCTTTGTCTGTGCCACTTCTGCTGCATCCTGAAATTCCTTTCTGTGGTCCAAGTCAAGAACCTTTAATGGCACAGTTGAAGTCCCTTCTCCCTTTTGTAATCAAAGGATAATCATTTGACACATGGTGCCAGGAAAACTGGATATCCACATGCAAAAGAATGAAGTTGGACCTTAATTAATACCATATACAAACATTAACATAAAATGGGATAAAGATCTAAGTTTAAGATCTAAAACTGTAAGATCTTTGGAAGAAAATATCAGTGAATATTTTCACAATCATGGATCAGGGAATGATTTCTTAAGCACAACACCAAAGCACAGGTAATAAAAAAAATATATAGATAATTTGGACTTAATCAAAATTCAAAACTTTCATGGGCTGGACACAGTGGGGCATGGCTATGTCCTAGCTACTCAGAAGGCTGAGGCAGGAAGATGGCAAGTTCAAGGCCAGTCTGAGCAAAAATGTCCCAAAATGAAATAAAAAGGGCTGAGGGTGGAGCTTAGTGGGAGAGCATTTACCTGGCACATATGAAGGTTTGGGATCAATCCCAGCACCACAAACACAAAATTAAAATGGTGAACTTCATGGTTTGAGGGTTATAGCAATTAAAAATTTATTTCTTTAAACAATTATATGTTTATTCTTACTTATCAATTACATATTTCTGTTTTAAAAAAAAAAACTTTAAAAAATAGTAAAACATCGAGGTATGGTGGCACACACCTGTAATCACAATGGCTTGGGAGGCTGAGGCAGGAGGATCACAAGTTCAAAGTCAGCCTCAGCAACAGCGAGGCACTAAGCAAACTTAGTGAGACCTTGACTCTAAATTAAATATGAAATAGGGCTGTAGATGTGGCTCAATGGTTGAGAGCCTCTGAGTTAGATCCCTCAACCAAAAAAAAAAAAAATAGTAAAATAAATCATGATAACAGGGCTGGGGTTGTGGCTCAGCGGTACAGTGCTCGCCTAGCACATGCAAGGCACTGGGTTTGATCCTCAGCACCACATAAAAAATAAATAAATAAAATAAAATCATGTGTCCATCCACAACTAAAAAAATATTTTAAAAAATTCATAATAACAAACCAAAAGTGATTCTGTCCACTTTTAATGTTAGAGAATAAAACATTTTATTTTGGTGGGAAAATAATTTTTTTAAGTCTCAGTAAATTCATTTTGAGTTTAGTCGCAATTAAAACACATAACAATTAGCTCAGTCTTCAATCAACACTCAATCTCTTCTACCAGACATGTTTTCGGATCTCATGACAGTCTAAACACGTTTAACAATTGCAACAATGAAAAAAAATCTTTGTATCTTAAAAAATTGATGAAAGACTTTCCAGCAAAACTGGTGTTTTGTATTGAGTGGCAAGAAACCCAAAGTGTATGCCACTTACCACGGAGCAAAATGTTTTAGTTGGGTGTGAGCCTGATCATGCAACTCCAGGGTCATAATTACCCCACACAGATGCCTTCTCTCAATAAGGAGAGGTGACTTGTCCCACAGGCCTGGCAAAAGGGGCTTCCCAGTTACCCCTGAGTCACAGCTGCTCCTGTAAAGACACACCTGAGTCCACACCTTGTTATGACTGAAGAGGACATAACACTTGTTTCCACAACATGAAGTACCCGACACTGCGGCATGGTTTTAGGCAACGGATGAAACAGAGGGAGAGAGAATTCCCGTTGGCTCTGACCTTGGACCTCCAGAGAAATAAATGTAATCTTCACATTAACACTTGGTCTACAGTGAGCGATGTTTACATGGTCATAAAAAAGTGAAAGGCTGTTTATTCTTCTCAAGCTTAATATCAACTTCAAATAGAACACATGGATTTGGTTGTGGTTTCAGAACTGAGTGAAAATGTGGATATCTTTGACAAGGGACAGCAACTGACCCATAACAAAGGTGAGAGATGGAACTCAGTGAGGTAGGACTATAGGCCCATAACTATAGGCCAGTATCCTGGCTATGGCTTCCAAATTGAATGAGAAGTCCACGTATGCTGGTCACATCACAAAAGTAACTGAGAAAACAATGAAAAACAAGATACAGGCAAATATTGGGAGGAGAGCAAAAAGGAAGGGAAATTATAACCTACATTATTATTTTCCTTAGTAAGTAATAACTGATACTATCCTGAGTTGATAAACCAAGAGAAAAGGATAATTTTGTGGTTTTAATTATAAAGGTTATCCTCAAGAAGGCTAAAGAAATTTCTCTGGGTATGGGCAAAGTCAAAGCAGGCGATTGTTTATTTCTGTGACAATTTATCTGACTATTTGAGGATGGCACACCAGCTTATGGCTTCAATAAAAATTTTATACATTTAAATAACAGTAAATTAAAAAACAGAATATGAAACACATATGTAAATAAAAACTCTTATAGGTCAGGAAGAAAAAGATAGAGGCTCAAGGACATGTAGGACTGATAAAGAAGAATAAATACGTGACTGATAAATCTATGAAAGCAAGTTCAACCTAATTTACCCACAGAACTTTAAAATGTTACCATTTTCCTTTTTGTGTATGTGGTGTTGTTGTGGATCAAACCCAGGACCTGGCACATGCTAGGCAAGCACTTTACCCCTGAACTCCATCTCCAATCCCTGTAAAAATTTCAGATTGATTATACCACGTGTAAGTCCAAGGGTGTAAATTGGTGCAATCTTTCTAGAAGGCAATTAGGCAGAATGTTGACTGAGCAACTTCACTCCCAGATTCATCCTAATTGGGATAGTCAAAGAAGAGGGCAAAGATACAGATATGAGGACAGTCACCACACCGTTACCTTAAATCAACAAAAGAAGTGGATACAACCTAAATGCCCTCGAGTAGAGAAGTGGCTAAACACATTATAATCTATTCTTGTCATAGAATATCACTTAAAAGCTCTTAAATGAAAAACATTGAAGCCGGATGCAGTGGCAAACACCTGTAGTCCCAGCAACTCGGGAGGCTGAAGCAGGAGGATCAAAGTTCCAGGCCAGATGCAGCAATTTAGTCAATTTAGTGAAGCTCTGTCTCAACACTTAAAAAAAAAAAAAAAACGTGGGCGGGGAAGGATGGTGGGTCCTGGGGATATAGCCTAGTGTTACAGTGCCCCTGGGTTCAATCCTCAAAACTGAAAACAAAAATAGATAATTGAACATTTGTTATCATTTGGATATGAGGTGTCCTCCAAAAGCTCAATGTGAGGAAGAATGCAAGAAAGTTTAGAGGGAAAATGATTAGATTATGAGAGCTGTGACATAATCAGTGGATCAATCAATTTGAAGGCTTAATAATTTGAAGGGACTACTGTACTGGGGGAGGAGGACTATAGGCAGGGAGGGTGTGGCTGGTTTGCATTTTGTTCCTGGCACTTGGAGCTCTCTCTCTGCTTCCCACTGCCACGCCCTTCCATCATCACACTCTGCATCATCTTGGGCACAGACACGTGGAGTCTGCCCATCGTGGACTGAATGTCTGAAGCCGTGAGCCAGAACAAACTTTTACTCCTCTAAGTTGTCCTTGTCGGGTCTTTTGGTCAAAGTGATGTGAAGCTGATTAAAACAGTATTGAAAAGCATTGTCCAATATGTGTCTGAGCAATGATCCCAATGTATAAAATTGTATTTAAATACACACCTTTATAGATAGATATCAGGAGAGGTGTTGTCCAAAAGGATGTTTGGTCTCTCAACAAATATCTGCTGAACACTACTAAGTATCAGATAATAAAATATAATGAAGCGTGCCTGCCCCCCACCCCGAGAATTTACAGTCTAATGGGGAGAGCAGGCAAATGAGCTGGTATAATAAATGTCATTACAGGTTTAAGTAGAGAGTGCTCTGAAACCCAAGGGGGGCCTCTCCTGCAGTGAGCCCTGACCCTGGGGAGACCTCAGTAGGCGAGTCTAAGTTGAGACCTGAAATACAGTTGGGGGTTGGCCAAGAGAAAAAAGAGTGGGGT
The DNA here is from genome assembly GCF_964194105.1 of Spermophilus citellus. Classification (NCBI taxonomy): domain Eukaryota; kingdom Metazoa; phylum Chordata; class Mammalia; order Rodentia; family Sciuridae; genus Spermophilus; species Spermophilus citellus. Next base: position 216,114,844 of record NC_138184.1, read on the forward strand.
AGGAATAACCTACAGAGAATTTGGAATTTTTAGATTTGTTGTTGTTCTCTTTTGTCTACATTTTTTGGCATTGTTTGAATTTTTTAGAAAGGCTATTTTATTTTACCATAAAAAATTCATTTTGGAAAAAACAATCTACTGAGGATGTGCCACTTTCCAATTGCTCCAATAGTAAATTTTATACATATTTTATCACAATATTAAAAATTTAAAAACAAGGAAAAAAGTTTTGCCAAAACAGTAATAATAATAATAACATAGGCACTGAGTAAATGTTAAGCAGGTTTAAACCACAAATTACAATACATTATATATATTAAAACATATAAGAATTATATATAATATGGAAACATGAATTTTTTAGTTGTAGTTGGACACAATGCCTTTATTCCATTCATTTGTTTTTTTTATATGGTGCTGAGGATCGAACCCAGAGCCCTGTGCATGCTAGGCCAGAGCTCTACCACTGAGCCACAATCCCAGCCGCTGGAAACATGAATTTATGTGGTAAAATACATTATACATATTATATATAATATACATAATTTTATATGTATAAGATGCATGGGCAAAAGATGAACAGACAATTCATAAGGGAACATATTAATTGCAAACAAAACTGGAATTTTTTTCATCTTCTATAATAAGTGTCATTTTATAACAACCAAATCAATGAGGAGAAGGAAGAAAGGACAGAGGAAGGAAAGATGGCCGGTGGGAGGAAAGGGACTGGAAGTAAGAGAGGAGCAGAGGGGAGGGCTGGACCTGGGGTAGGAAGGAAGGAGGGGGCGAGGGGGAGGCAGGGATGGAGGTGAAGGAAGAAGGAGCAGGAAAGGGAGGGGAAGAGGTAGGAAACTGGTGTCTGGTGAGATTTGGCTTGAACTGGCCCCATCCTCTAAGCTGGAGAAGTGGCCTCCCAATGGCAGGTCTGCCCTTGAGCCTTGGGGATGGTGGTGGGCGCTGGGACGCCCTGCAGCTGTAGAGGCTTCTGGGGAAAGCCCTTTTGGCCTCTTCCTCCCTAGATCCCAGTGGGTGGCTGGCTTTGCGGCTGGCATCGTGGGTGGTCACACAGGGGTACAGGTGTTCAGGCTGGCTGGGTGTGGACCAGAGGGAAGAGCCGGGAGCCTGATAGCTGGGGCTAGCTGGGGCGGCATCCTTCAGCTTGGACTGCCCAGCTCCAGGCACCTTCTACATGAGAAAATAAAATAAAATAAAATAAAATAAAATAAAATAAAATAAAATAAAATAAAATAAAATAAAATAAAATAAAATAAAATAAAATAAAATAAAATAAAATAAAATAATAAAATAAAATAAAATAAAATAAAATAAAATAAAATAAATAAAATAAAATAAAATAAAATAAAATAAAATAAAATAAAATAAAATATAAAATAAAATAAAATAAAATAAAATAAAATAAAATAAAATAAAATAAAATAAAAATAAAATAAAATAAAATAAAATAAAATAATAAAATAAAATAAAATAAAGCTCTCTCTGGTTTAAGACACTGTTATGAAGTAGGACAGATGAGGCTGGACACGGGAGGAATTGGCAAGAAGCAGGTATGTTGACTGCAGCACGGTCCAGAGGAGGCTTTCACCTAAAACAAATTTCCCTCTGAATGCCAGAAATTCTTTGAACTTTATACCCCGTGATGGGGGGTTGGAGGGCGGAGCTTGGAAGTTTATAATTTTCAGAAGTTTACATAGAAATATAAAAATAACTTTTTCTTTGAGTTCTCAGAAGGTGCCAATTGTGCCGTTTCTCAGAACAGCAGGGGGATTTTACAGGGTACACCACAAAAGCAGAGCACGTCCACCAAGTCTGCGGTTAAATTTAGTTTTTGCAAGATGGAGCAGAGAACAGGAAACACGGCATCTGACCACATTGAGCCCTTCGGAGAGATCTTGACTGATATCTTGTTAACAGGAACAGTTGTGGTGAGGGTCCTGGAGAAACTTAAATAAGTTGCATTGGTGGAAGAGCGGGTGCCACTACAGTTATTTTCTGTCTCTGATACTTGGCAATTTGTGTGATTCTCAACTGACAAACTTCCTCTTCCGCACATTGGCAGGATTAAACATGGTATTTGTAAAATATGGCACCGGCCCATTGCATCATGAGCACACAAGGGACCGCTGCTTCTTATCTCTGAATAAAGGAACTAGGAGATTACCACAATTTCACCAGAATCACTTACTGAGGATAAGTGTGTAAGTGACCACAGGGTTAGTGATTGCATGTGGGAAGAGAGAGAGAGAGAGAGAAAGTAAGGGAGGCAGGGAGAAAAGGGGAGAGGAGAAGGTCTGCAGTCAATGGCAGAGCATGGCATGGCCGCATGCCCACCAAGAGCAGGAGGCCTCTCCTGGAGGCCTTTATCACTATATTGCATAGACATTAGAACATACTGGCCTCCCCAAGGGAGAAAGTTACTTTGTTTTCTAAAAGAGGCAATTTTATTTCAAGGGTCAATGTAAGTGATGCTGGTACACCCTCCCTCGCGCTTGCTACGTTCCTACTGGGAAATAAGACTGGGACCTCTCCAAGCAGGTGTCTCCTGTGATGATATTCACCCAGGCCAGTCACTTCATCTTAGGAGGGGTACAAAAAAATGGGTGCTTTTCACTAAAAATGTTCTTTTTTCTACATTGCTTTATGTGGCAGAATCACTCTATTTTAGAGGAAGAAAAAGCTGCCAAGGGCTGGAGTTGCAGCTCAGTGGCAGAGCCCTTGCCTGCTGCGTGTGAGATACTGGATTTGATTCACAGCACCACACATTAATAATCAAATAAAACAAAGGTCCATCAACAACTAAAAATATTTAATAAATAAATAAATAAGTTAGCTTCCAAACTTCAATTCTTCCAAAGGCCCTGTTGGAGCTCCTCCTCCCCCTCCCCCTCCCCTCCCCCCTCCCCCTCCCCCCTTCTTCCCCCTCCCCCCTTCTTCCCCCTCCCCTCCTCCTCCTCCTTTTCACTGGGGATTGAACCCAGGAGCTTTACCATGGTGCTACATTCCCAGCCCTTTTAACTTTTTATTTTGATGTGGGTCTTGCTAAATTGCTGAGGCTGATCTCAAACTTGCAATCCTCCTTGCTTTGGTCTCCCAAGGTGTGCACACTGCACCCTTGAGAACATCCCATCTTCCTTAAGCACACAGCGTGAAGATGGTCAAGGCCCAGATGAGGGCACAGCATCAGAGGAGATTGCCAAGGGATGGAAGAAGCAAATGTACAAGATAATTGGCAACATGGAAGGTCTCGTCTCTGCCCGATTAGATTACACACGGTTTCCAACAAGATGGGGCATGTTTGGTGGGGCATGTTGGGGGTGGACGACTGATGGATCATCAGGATTTTAGCATTCACGCCTGCACATCGTAAAGGGTTCACATTCTAAATGATTCAGAGGACACTGGAACACGGACTCAAAATTGATTAAGTGTATATGGAAAGTATTTATTTATTTATTATGAAGTTTCAGTGAAAAGTTTAATAAAGAAAGGGACAAAAATAGTTCAGAGATGGATTCAAGGAACTTACAGAGAGAGAGAGAGAGAGAGAAACGTGCAATTTTAACTCTGAAATGGAGAGGCTGAGTTGACATCCCTTCTTTGGTTCCCTAAGTCAGTCTAAATCCAAAGGAAGGAAGGGAGGGATGGAGGGATGGAGGGAGGGAAAGGGGAAGAAAGAAAGGATGGATCAACTAGACCAACTAAGGAAAACAGGGGTAACATGGAGAAATACGCTTTGCATCCCTTGCCATAGGTTCCTTAACCACAATGGGAGTGCCAGGGGTATGGCTGGGGGCGGGGAGAACAGGCCCAGCATGCACCAGGCCCTAGGTTTCATCCCTAGTATCAACACTCTCTCTCTCTCTCTCTCTCTCTCTCTCTCTCAACAAAAACCCACAATGGGAAAGTCATTGTATAACCCACCTTAAACAACCTGAGAAGAAAATGAATAGATTAAGGATTTACTCCAAAAAAAGGCTCAGATGTTGTTCAAACTTCATTAATAGAAATTCTACGGATGGGATGACATTTTATTTTATTGATTGCATTTGGATGTGCTAGATTCTTCAGCCAGAAAAAAAAAATGGACCCCTGTAGATTTTTCTTAAGTGAATTTGCATGTGTATGAGAGACTTTGTTTTACAATATCATCAGTTTAGAATAAAATTTTCTTGTTCCACTTGCCGTCAGCCATTCACTAATAAAGCAGCATGTGACTGAAGACAATGATAATCACAACAATGACGATGACGATAGTGCACTCGCCACCCCACCCCACCACACCCACAACACAGCACGAACACGGATGCAGATCTCTGCTCCCCACAGGGTCTCTTACCTCCGTGTGTTTCAGGCCCTCTGCTTCACTGCAGTGACAGCCGAGTCTCACAGGGCAGTGGGACCCTGAAGGCTTCTGGGGGCTTCCAGGCCTCCCTTCCCAAGAAGCCTGGGCCCTGGTCTTAGCCCTCTTTCACCTCAGTTCTCCCAACAGGATTCTTTAAGGAACAATCTCAGGTCCTGGGCAGGTGAGTGGCAGGTAGGGCACACCCCCTTCTCAGCAGCCCTCCCCTGATGATCCCTTTTTAAAGGGGAAGTCACACCTGTCCTTGAAACAGAAGGTGACCACCACCCTGGGAACGAATATGCTCTTCTCAGGGATGCTCGGGCATTTCTAAATGGAGGCCCAGGCCAGCAGCAGAGGGAAGTTTTCAAATTGCTAACATTTTTCTTTCGGCCACAGCTGTGGGCCGGCTAAGCACGGCATATTTTTTAATTATTATTATTGAAGGGCAGTAGTGAGTTGAGAACCTTAAAACTCTCCAGTGATCATGGAGTAAGGGCCATACTTACGCCCACTTGCATACTGCCTGCTCCCCATTCAACCAACCCCTGACCAAGCATCCCCTCTTCGTCCAGCCTTTGCCACCCCCTTTCTACAATCCAGAGAATGGAGGACATTGTCCCCATTTGGCAATGAGGGGAGCAACCCCCTTTCCTGCCTGAGGGTACACAATAAAACCTCAAAGTTGAACCTCCAACCTGCACATCTCTCCAACTATCATTCTTCCACCGACCCGATTAAATGAACATTTATTGAGTACCCAATCAGTGGATTAAACTGGGCTGGACAAGTCATACATTGGATTGAAAGGTGACAAGGAAGCCTCCTTTTAGGCAGGAGCATTGCCACCTCCCTAAGCACCAGTCAGTCCCATCACACAGAGGATAAGAGGGGGCTAAAAGAAAGAGTCCCATCCAAAGGTGCTTTCGAATTTGGTCAGCTCTTTTGGAATTTTTCTGACAGTGAGAATTTGGAACTAAACAAGGTACCACTTAGAAGTACCCCATAAATTGTAAAAGCCCTACAAAAATGTTAATACTTGATTTTACTAGTACAGTTACCACAGCGGTCATAATTCACCGGGATTAGGGTCAGACAAAGCAGTTGATGGAAACACTCTTATCAGGTTCTTAGGGTTCTGATGGTCCAGGTGACGAAGAAATAACTTCTGGGCCCACAGAACTGAAGATCAATGGGTGACAGTGTAACCATGTCTCCCTCCTGGTACACCCTTTCTAGAAGTTTCCAGAGCATATGCATCTTTCTGCAGCTACTCCAGCAGAACGTGCACCTGTGGTCAATGGCGCCCATGAGCAGTGCCACATTGTCACGCTTCATTTCACAGGATTTAGCAATGCAGAGTGACTCCTGGGGGCAGCCTCCCCCTGCCCCGCCCAGAGAGAGAACATTACCTGTTCTTCCTCATCTGAAAATTCATGAGAAAATTCCTAATCTTGTAATGCTAAGCCTTAAACAAGGGGAAAAGGTGTTTGAGGAAGAGGGAAATGAGGGAGAAAAATGAACGTGATCCTTCTCTGGGACTAGCTGTGCGCCTCCATTGTTCAGTGTTGGCCTATAATTGTCAATGCTATTGTTACAGGGTAATTCCAAATAAAGACATCTTAAGAAAAAGTGAATGGCCCATATATTTGTTTGGGGGAATATAATACTTTAAATTTTGCAAGAAGATATCTGTATAGCATCCCCACTCATTTCCCAATCATTTTATTATTTGATAATTACAACCCCACGTGAAGTCAAAATGATTTTCGAGAGGAGCTCCTCTGTGATGTGGTTAAGTCACATGGAATCCCCAGGCTTATAACCAAAAAACACATAGCTCCACGCTTCCGGCTGGCAGAGAACAATCATTCCATTGAGGGCTTTGCATGGGTTGACATCAAAGACAGGACGGAACTTCTTTATTGGCACAGACACGGGTGCAGGCGGTAAAGGCAAAGCCTACTCCTCAGCTGTCCCATCCAGGATGTGCTTAAAGGAGAATGGAGAAAACTTGTACCCAGCCCCGGCATAGAACTTGTTCTGGAACTCCACCCTGTTGTTGGGAGGAAGGATGAGAAAAAGGGGGATTAAATAAGAAGCTGGAGGTCAGCATGCAGCAGGAAGAAGCAGAACATGTAGAAAATCAAGCACACGTTCAGAAAGGCCTGCTGGAGTCTCCCCGGCTGATGGCTGCCATGGGAATCCTGGTGGTTTTTAAGCCCTTCTCTTGACCATCACCCCCCACCTCATTCCTCCAGGCTTCAGGGACCACAACACTGGCAGCTCTTCCCATGTTGACCCTGCCTCCATCACCAGCAAAGATGCCCTCGATGTTCCTGAGGTCACGCATGGCCTCTGTTGTCACCTGACTCCCGACTGTGGGGCCTGTGCTATTGTGGGAGAATCAGGTCTGTACATCTATAACTTACAGAGTGAATACCACAGACCATCATCTGTATTTTGTGATGTTCAGAGTTCACGTTCTTAATGGTATGGAGGGAAATGACGTGGCTATGGAGGCAGGGCATTCTTTCTACTGATTGCAGAAGCATAAGAACTTTTCTTGTGATCAGCTACCATAGAGGGGGGTAGAAAAGACCAGTATAAGCTGAGGACAGTGTGGGTAGCCGGAGGGCATGCATGTGCATCCTCAGCTTAGTGTCCACCGATAGTCTCTGGGGACATTTTGTAAACATTCAGGGCTTCCTGTGAGCACCTTCCTCACTGCGGTACCCTCTCTGTTTCCACTTTGGCATCGAGTAGCTTGTTCTATGGTTATAACTCCTATCTTCAGCAGCCACAGCAAACATCCAGATTGCCACGGCACACGCTCTAGGAGCCCAAGTCGACCTGTCATCTCACCTGTGCTTGGACAAGTCACTTATTTTAAATGTGCGTTTAATATTTAAAAGAGGAGTAAACGAAAAGTAACATTTATTATAGGGCAGCCAGTATATATGGAAACGTGTCTTATGTCGTCATTGAATATTATCCCAGCCGACAACTCAACTAAGGTTGCAAAAAGGTACGCAAGTCACTAACATCATGCAGCAGGTGGGGATATGAAACTGTCAGCCTGCCCTCTTTCCCTACACCACCCTGAGCTTCTACAGGAAGACTGTCCTTACCAATGCAGCCGCAGGGCATGCAGGAAAGCCGAGAGGCCCTCCATGATGAGAAGGATGGCTACTGTCAGAACAGCAAACACGGCAAAGATGATGAAGGCCCCGATGAGTCCTCCCCAGCCTTCCTGGTGAAGGCCAGTCTTCATCACCATGGTCCAGAGAACTTCAGAGAGTTCTGCAAGATGCAAGAGACACATTCTCAACCACGGGGTCTATCTTGTAAACACAGATTATTTCTATACAATCATGGTAAATCTCAACTCCACTCAGATGGAGAACTCATGCACATGTGCCCTAGGGTACCTGTAAAAGATTGTCTGCAGTTTCGTTCACAGCGGCGGGGTTACCCTCAAGAGGAAACCAGAGAAATACATGATGGCATATGAGTCACCAATGGAAGTAAGCAAACTAGAGCTATTGGCAACAAAATGAATGGATCCAAGTCATATGATTTATACACACAAACACACACAGAATGCACATAGCATGACTTGTTAGAAACTGAATATTTATGTCTTTCCCCAGATTCATAGGTTGAAGCCCCAACCTGCAATGTGATGGTATTTGAGACGGGTCTTTGGGAGGTGATGAGGGTTCGAAGAGATTGGGAAAAGGGTTCCCATGATGAGATTAGTGACCTTATAAGAAGAGACAGCAGGGAGCTTGCTCTCACTCTTTCTCCCCTCCATGGAGGACATACCAAGAAGGTGGCCATCTGCAAGCTAGGAAATGAGCCCTCACCAGAACCCAGCCATGGGGGCACCCTCTTCTTGGACTTCCAGCCTCCTGAGCTGTGAGAAAATAATTCTCCATTGTTTAAGTTCCCAGTCTATGGCATTTTGTCATGGCAGCCCAAGCTGACCAAGTCAGGATTCTACTCATGTAAACTCAAAAGGTGGAAAACTACACTAAATTAATTAAGGAATCATAAGTACATGATAAAATATATTAAAACAGCATTCCTCTGGCAAACACACCACAAGTAACTCAGGGAAGGCACTTCTGCTTTGAGTATGCTGCATGTAGCTCCCAGGGGAGATTGACTCACGTGCATGAGCCAAGCTGAGGGCCCAGAGCCGGAGGTACGAGGCCGTGTTGGAGATGCAGCCCAGGCAGTACTCGATGGTGTGGATGGCCTGGTGGACGAAGATGTCTCCAAAGTTGAACTGAAAGAGAATTTTTAAAAATTTTATGAAGTACTTTCTTTTATTTTTTCATATCGGCAACCTTAAAAAATCTTTTTTTTTACTTTTTGAATTTTTGATTGATTTGATAATTGTACATATGCAATTATTGCAAGACAGGCAGTCTGATATCTCAACACATGTATACAACATGTGCTGATTGAGTGAGGGTAATGAGTATTTCTTTTTTTTTTTTAATTTTTTTTATTGGTTGTTCAAAACATTACATAGTTCTTGATATATCATATTTCACACTTTGATTCAAGTGGGTTATGAACTCCCATTTTTACCCCGTATACAGATTGCAGAATCACATCAGTTACACTTCCACTGATTTACATATTGACATACTCATGTCCGTTGTATTCTGCTGCCTTTCCTATCCTCTACTATCCCCCCTCCCCTCCCCTCCCCTCCCCTCTTCTCTCTCTACCCCCTCTACTGTAATTCATCTCTCCCCCTTGTATTATTTTTCCCTTTCCCCTCACTTCCTCTTGTATGTAATTTTGTATAATCCTGAGGGTCTCCTTCCATTTCCAAGCAATTTCCCTTCCCTCTCGCTTTCCCTCCCACCTCTCATCCCTGTTTAATGTTAGTCATCTTCTCATGCTCTTCTTCCCTACTCTGTTCTTAGTTACTCTCCTTATATCAAAGAAGACATTTGGCATTTGTTTTTTAGGGATTGGCTAGCTTCACTTAGCATAATCTGCTCTAATGCCATCCATTTCCCTCCAAATTCTATAATTTTGTCATTTTTTAATGCAGAGTAATACTCCGTAATGAGCATTTCTGCCTGCTGACCAGTCCTGCATCTTTGGAGCCTTCGAGCTCCTCTCTTTGAGTTCTGCATAAAATGGGTAACAGGCTCCTGTGGACTGCAGTCACCGTCCCTGCTGTGGAGCACTACAGCTCATGTCTTCTCTCTGTGTCTTGGTGCCTATTGTCCAGCCTCTCTATTCCCCTTGCCCTTGAAAGGTGTTGCAAACGAGGTTCAGATGAACAAGGTGTGTGCTCTGCTGTCGAGACACCTCCAGATTAACTCAGGGAAATAAACATACTTGAGGAAAACTAGGACAAAGTAAGGTAGGGTAAGCGTGTGGTGACGTTTCCCAGTGATAGCGGAGAAACTAAAAGAAGGATCAATGTGGCTGAAAATGGAAGTTTGTTTAGGTGAAAGACAGTGCCTGGTGGTTGAAGTTTTTGGAAGGCCAAGCTCTGGAAGAGTTGAGAAGTCTGCCTGGAGTCAGTGAGGTGAGCAGACGCCTGGGGGAGGTGAGCAGACACCTGGGGGAGGTGAGCAGACACCCGGGGGGAGGTGAGCTGGCAGCTTCGTGGACTGGAGAGGAGCGGCCTGTGGGCAAAAGGGCCGATGTGGTGATTGGCTCAGTCCCTCAGACCCGAGGTGAGAGGGTGGCAAGAAGCCACAGTGGCTCGTTTGCCTTCCATCACTCTGACATGTGGGGAAAACAGTCCAGGCCCTGACCTCACCTCAAGTAGCCCGCGGCCCAGCAGGGAGAAGGTGCTGGCAGCCAGCACAGCCCAGGATAGAGGAGCAGCAACCAGGACAAACAGCAAACATGGGAGTGGGACACTGTCCCTCCCACCCAGCTGGGCCAGGGCACTGCAGTGCTCTGAGGCCATGGAGCCCCGGTGGCCAGAAGAACAGCACCTCAGCAATGGAGAGAGCAGGGAGGAGGCAAGCAGCTGACCCTCGTGTGGGCCGAGCTTCTGACGACAGCGGCCATATGGGAGAATGGTTCAGCATGACGAAAGGTGGAACTGGAACTCAGCAGAAGAAGTCCCGCTAGGGACAGACACTCAGGACATCCATGGAGGAGCAAGAAACTCAACAAGGGACGGGTCATGGAGGAAGGCACTCCCAGCCTCCAGAAACATCTTCTTTCAGGGATGGGGAATAAAAGAAACCAGTGAGAGAAAGAAAGGTCAAAGGAGCTGGAGACGTCACAGCGCAGTCAGCCAGCTGCAGTCAATGACAGACAGACATCTGGAAGGAATGGGGGCCACAGTCAACCATGTCCCAAGTAATAGAGAGAACCCAAAAAAGCAATGCCTCTCCACTCAGCCATGGAAACCGCTCTGTGAACCAAAGGCTCAGGGCTGGGTAGGGATGGAGCGGGTAGAGTCAAGATAACGGAGTGGGCCTGGCTTGGGCCTGGCTCCTGGGAGGGCCCCTCTAAACCCGCTGCATCTCACTAGTGCAGCGCCTGCTACTCACGGTGGGTGGATGATGGACACCAGAGAGTCCAGCCATGTGACCAGAGGGCTGGGCCGATCTCCAGGGTCCGGAGGGAGATAGGACAGCAGGCCCCTGGGGTTATGTCCACATAATGAAACTCCAGGAGAACCCTGGGCACTGAAGTCCCCAGGGAGGTGCCCAGGCTGGCAGTCCTCCCTGTGTATGTTGTCACACATCAGTGCCAGGAGAGGAAGGCATTCCTCGGGCACAGAAGCTTCACAGTTGGAATCTCCTGTCCCTAGATCCCACACTGCTCGTCTCTGCCTCTGCCTGGCTCGGATTTGCATCCTTTTGCTACAACAAAATATACTGTCATGTGCAGCAGCCTCCTGAGTCTGTGAGTTGTTCTATAAAGTGCTGAACCTGGAGGAGTCTCAGGGGTTCACCTAACTTGCAGCCACTGGTCTAAGGAGAGGGTGGTTCTGGTGACGCTCATCTTGTGGCGGGTATGAGTGCAGAGGTGCTCTGAAGTCTGAAGTCTGAAGGACTGTGCTCTTAGCTGAATCTGGCCAACTCCTGGTGGGGGAGGCACTTGAAAGGGAAGGAGGGCCAAGGGAGGGAGACCAAGCCTGATGAACCCTGGGCTAAGGAGCCCATGAGAGGCTAAGGAGGACCAAACGAGGACACCAGTTCATAGAGGAGGTGACAGGAGGAAGCTGCCTGGGAATACATTGAGGGCTGGAGGAGAACAGGTGAGGGAGGTTGTCCTGGGCAGGCTGGGACTTGGGTGGGTTGGCTTCCAAAACACTCCACCACATCTGACAGAGGTAGGGACACCAATAGCCACTGTCATGGGTTACTCTCTGTCCCCGGAACCTTGTGGGGGAGATTTCCCACCATCCAATTTTTATTCATTCTAACTGACCATCCATTTGTTTAAGTAATTTTTAAAGTAATTACCAGCACGAATGGAGCCATTTATGGCATCTCTGGCCTCATGGGAAAGAGCTCCAAGTGAAAGCTGCAGTTGGGACTCATCTGAGGAAATGTGGACAGCATCCCACAGGGACAGGGCAGGAGGGATGAGAACAATACAGAGCACAGACTCATGTGGAGGCAGATAAGGGTAGAGATAAGTGACCAGAGTCGAGGTGGGCAGAGAGGAGGCAGAACAAGGAGGCTGTGGCCGCCATGTATGATTATGTAGGAGAAGCCAGTGGGAATCAATAATCCACTTCAGACTTCAGTATCTGAGGCTAGAAAGGGCTCTGCTGTCCTTGAGGGGCACTGATGGGAAGAGGAGAGTAAATGTGGTGGACTCCCAGGGGACCTCAGCACCAGGTAGGCCCTTCTGTTCCACTAGATCCCACACTCTTTCAGACAGGGCAGTACTTGGCCAGAATCCTAAAATACCCCCAGATGGGTTGGTAAACAGCTGCTCTGATCCTCTCAGATAGTCCTCCTTCCCTGGGACCTTCTAAGACTCAGGGGCAACAGAGCTGAGGCCAGCAGGGTCCCAGAGCCTCCTAGCTCAGTGCCTGTGTCCAGGGTCAGTGCCCACACCCCAGTGACTGTGAGGACAAGATCGCATCTCCATAATCTGTCAAAATGGGAAGCCTTCCATGATACCTCCTCCTCGTCGTCCTGAGCCTCCCGGGCACCCGCAGAAGTCTTCTGGCCAGCAGGACTGGAGCTGCCACCTTCAATGTCCTCTGTGGCATTTTCTTGAGTTATTAATGACTGCAGCTATCATCAAGCAAGGAAACAAAGAGAGTTCTCAATCACCCTTAGAATCATAACAGTACTGCATAAAATAAAGACTCCTGTTGAAAGTCAGCTGTGTATCCGATACTGATCTAAACTCTATATTATCCTGCTAACCCTTCAAAAGGATTTCACAGAAGCATAATTATCACCCTATTTCACAAAGAAGCAAACTAGCACAGAGAGGTTAAGAAAGGTACCCAAGATCACACCGTTATTAGTGCTAGTCAGTGAGAATCAGTATCAAACCCAGGCCGTCCAAAGCCAGAGCATGTGATTTCCTCCAGAGCCACACTGTGCCCAGTCTTTACAGAAAAGCGATTTGTGTGCAAAAGAAGCTTCCTACTGTTAAAACAAACACACCCGATAGATCAATTGTAACTTTGACATAGTCTGTGACTCAAACAGCTAGTTTTCCATGGGCAAACTTAAGAGATAGTAATACGTTTTTCCAACACAAATATACTTTTTAAAAAAGAAAGAGAGGGCTGGGGATGTGGCTCAAGTGGTAGCGCGCTCGTCTGGCATGCGTGCGGCCCGGGTTCGATCCTCAGCACCACATACCAACAAAGATGTTGTGTCCGCCGAGAACTAAAAAATAAATATCAAAAATTCTCTCTCTCTCTCTCTCCTCTCTCACTCTCTCTTTAAAAAAAAAAAAAAGAAAGAAAGAGAAAAGTCAAGGGAAAGTAAAATCTAAGTATAATCACCTTTCAACTGGGCCTAGTAGCACCTTGAAGTTCAAAGGCAATACAGATGTATCTGAAATGCTTAGAACTGGAAGTAGTTCAGGGCTGGGGTTGTGGCTCAGCAGTAGAGTGCTCGCCTAGTATGTGCGGGGTGCTGGGTTCGATCCTCAGCACCACATAAAAATAAAATAATGGTATTGTGTCCAACTACAACAAAATTTTTTTAAAAAAAGAAGAACTGGAAGTAGTTAGTAGTTCAAATTTTGATTTTTCCAGATTTTGGAATAGTTACATGTATATAATGAAATATCTCAAAGATGGGATTCAAGTCTAGATGCAAAGTTCATTTGTGTTTCAAATACACCTGATTTAAGTAGCCTGAAGGTAACTTATCAGTATCTTCAGAGTGCCTGCATTTTGGCAGAGATCCACAGTGTGATGTCAGGTGTGGGCTTTTCTGCTTATGACATCTTGTTGGAGCTCAACGAGTTTCCAATCCTGCACCAGTTTGAGTTTTGAATTTTCAGATTAGGGATGCTCAACCTGTAGTCCTTTCAAGTTACTATGGAGCTGAATGTCCCACATCCAAAGTTGTTCCTGGACGATTTCATAGAAGGAGTATTGCAAATTAGGCTTTAAAATATCTTTACTTCTTTCTGCAACTAATATGTGCAGGGGTCTGGGCAGGGGTAAAATTGAAAGTCCACATGCCATTTGTGTAAATATTTATAAGTTTCCAACACAAATATACTTTTTTAAAAAGAAAGAAAAAAGTCAAGGGAAAGTAAAATCTAGGTATAATCACCTTTCAACTGGGCCAGGTTTCAACTGGGCTCCAGACCATCTAAACCAGAGCATGTGATTTCCTCCAGAGCCACACTGTGCCCAGTCTTTACAGAAAAGCAATTTGTGTGCAAAAGAAGCTTCCTACTGTTAAAACAAACACACCCGATAGATCAATTGTAACTTTGGGTTACAATTGTTGGGTCAAACCAACAAACTCTTAAATAAAATACGTTTGGCCTCCTAGTTTGATAAATAAATCCTCATAAGAACTTGGATGATCAGCGTGGAACTCTGAATTTGTATATCATGCAACCTCCCTTCACCACCTTAGTCTCTCCTCAATTAACCAAATAACAAACAAGTGTTCTTTTCTCAGTCTTTCTCTCTATCCATAGCCCTCATGAATTATATTTGAGGTCAATATCCAACACAGATTTTAGAAAAGTAGGATTTAATATGAATGTATCTACAACCACTTGGGGCAATGCGATCTTAGCACATTCCACTTGAGCCTTTACTCTAATGAAGAAAGCAGAGAATAATCTCAAACAGCACAAGTGTGTCAGAGCTAGACTCTGATGTCCCCTGGAAGAGGTTAATCTTCCTAAATCCTATTTGCTTCAGGTGGATATTAATCTTTTTCATTCTCTGGGTAAATCTGAAGCTCAGGAGCCATTTAGACAAAAGGAGGAAGTAGGCAGAAACGGTATTTGGCACAGGAGGAAAATCACCAATTAATAAGAACTGACTTTTTTGAATTTCCTTACTACTCTAGTTCCCTGACACAATCTGCAACAGAATGTGGTAAAATCTTTCTATATATTTGTAGCAGGGATTGAATCCAGGGTGCTCTACCTCTGAGCTACATTCCTAGCCTTTTAAAAATTTGAGACAGGGTCTCCCTAAGTTGCTTAGGACCTTGCTAAATTGCTGAGATGGACCTTAAACTTGCAATCCTCCTGCCTCAGCCTCCCGAGTCGCTGGGATTACAGGCATGTACCACCATGCCCAGGTTACTATTCATTTCAAAAGTAAAACTGTAGTAAATTTCTCCTGTGTTCAACTATTAAGACAACAAAGTTCAGTGTCTTATAAATCATTAATTACCGCTAGATAGCACACCTACTCCGTGAGCAAAGTTTTCAGGAACAAAGATTTAATGTGTTTGGAAATAAGAGGATTAGTAGGCAGGGGACAAAGAGGGCCAAGGTGTGTCTCTCCTGAAGGAAACATGTCCCTGACAGCCCCCACATCCCTCGGGTCACAGAACCCCAGGCTTTCTTTCAACGTTGCCTAGACTTCCACTGTCAAGAAGCCACACTGCTACCACAGTGGGTGAGTGAACCCAGCCCTTACCTGGGCCCTCCGATGGTTGGCTCTGAGAATGAACGGCTTTATCAGAAGCATCCATGGCACAGAAATCAACGCCATGATGACGAGGAAGGTTTGGACTTCTCGCTGCAAGACCAAAATGATGAGACCCTCTCATTTGAAAGTAACCACAGATCGACTTCACACGATCACAATGGTCCACATGGGTCACTTCAGAAGCACTTTAGAGATCTAAAGAATTTCATGTCTATTCAACTTCAGATCTGGAATATTCCTGTTGCAGATGGAGAAATGTCGGTGCCATGGTGCCCGCGGCCTGGGGTAGGGAGGAAGCTGGATCTGCTTTACTCTCTATGTAGCCCTTATCCACACTGACACCACACGTCACCAGCCTTTAAAACAAGAAGTGCTGTGAGACCCCTCACAGAGGCAGCTCTGTTTTCTTCTCCTGATGCTTTAACCTGTTCCCTAGGCTGAGATGAAAACTGCAAGTCCCCTGACCCACCGCTCACTCCATAGTAACCAAGTCCTTTCATTCACATTGTTTCAATCAGTGATTTTATATTTTTAGTGCTAGAAAATGATCCAAGATTTCTTGCTCCTTCTCTTAATAAAGAATACAAAAGCTCCCCACAACCTCCACCTGCCTTTCCTCCTCTCTCTGGGCCAGTGCCCAGGGGGGCAGGACACTCACTGCGCCCTGATGGTGGTTTCTCACAGCTCACTTTGGAGCCAGGCTCTCGTGGTCCTCTGGCCTCTGCTGAGTCCCAGGAGAGATCCCTTCTATCGTCCTGCTGCATTTTTGGGGTTTGGTTTTGGTTTTGGTTCCAGGAATTGAACCCAGGGGTGTTTAACCACTGAGCCACATCCCCAGCCCTTTTTATATTTAGAGACAGGGTCTTGCTAAGTTACTTAGATCCTCACTAAATTGCTGAGGCTGGCATTGAACTCGTGATCCTCCTGCCTCAGCCTCCTGAGCCACTGGGCTTACAGGCGTGCACCACCACGGGACGGCTGCTGCCTATTTCCTTTCCTATCCTCCCGTCCCCACCTCTTTCTTCACACACACTCCAGATCCCAGTTGTGAGGACTGACAAAAGAACCAGGTGTCCCTAGGGCTGGGTCAGGGATGCTGAAAGGGCCTGGAATGAAGTGAAGGAAAAGAAAAAGCACTTTCCTGAGCCTTCATACTGCTTCTGCTGTTTTGACCGCCCGCAGTGCAGGCTGGGAGACAACTGATGTATTACCCCAGTGCTAACGAGATTGACCTGGACAACCGTGGAACACTCTCTGTTCAATCTTCCATCTCACACCGTTTTAAATGCTCAAAAGAAGATCAGCTTCGGGCCTGCCCAGCTCCTGCACCCAAAGCTGCCCATTGTCATGTGTCCCTGTTTGTAACAAGGCTTTTCCCCTGATGACGCAAAAAGCACCTGGCTAGGTATGCACAGGAGTGTCGCTGTCCCTGCTTAACGTCCAAAGACAGGCAGGGCAAGGACATGGAGCTGCATGACCCCAAAATGAGATTACTTCGAACTATATGGAGATGATGAATCTTAGTCCTCAGGCGAGGGGAAAACAGCCTAGTAGTCCCAGTAATGTTTTTGAGACCAAAAAAGTTGGGAAGGCAGCCAGGCATGGTGGTGCACGCCTGTAATCTCAGCGGCTCAGGAGGCTGAGGTAGGAGGATGGCGAGTTCAAAGGCAGCCGCAGCAAAAGTGAGGCACTAAGCAACTCAGTGAGACCCTGTCTCTAAATAAAATACAAAATAGGGCTGGGATGTGGCTCAGAGGTTGAGTGCCCGAGTTCAATTCCCAGTACCAAAAAAAAAAAAAAAAATGTTGGAAAAGCCACCACTGTGCAGTAGAGGGAGCACGTTAGGCTAAGGGAGGATCCTGGGCTTGATGAAGGCAGTTAACACGTGAAATGTTTGGCCACTCTCATTTTCTGCCTGAAAGAGACTAGTCTGGGAAATCCAGCTAAACTTCCATTTTTACTCCAGCACTGAGCAAATGATCCTTCGAAGAACACTTATGCGCGCCAGCACTCTGGGTCGGCTCAAGGCTACCACTATGTTCAACACAGCCAACTGCAGTACAGCAACGGGGCTGTCAGAGCACACTTCTTCACAGATTTCGTAAAATCATTCCTCACAAAAACCCCATCATGAGGCATTTCTCTTCTTATTTGATGCCTCTGTGGAGGAGGAGTCAAACTCAGGAGCATGGCCAGGGAGGAGCGTGAAGTCACATTTAACCAGGACACCCAGCAGAGCAACCTCTGGAGGACTCTACACCAAAGCGCCACCTGGCACCGCCACAGAGCTCCACCCAGAGGAATCGGCAAAGAAGCGGGTCCTCCTTTGGTGAAAACCTGCGGGCACGCTCTATTACTGCATTAATCACCGGGAGAAGCCAGGGAAAAAGAACTATTTGTGTTATCAAATAATTACTGTGTTCTTTTTATGTCTGGGTCTGATGGATGGGACATTTATACTTTTTCAAAATAAAATACACATGACCCTCTCTATCTGCAAGTGCCATATCCACAGACTCACCAATGACAGATCAAAAATATTTTAAAAAGAAAATATACAGACTTTTCTCTCCTTGTCATTATTCCCTAAACAAAATAGTACAACAACTATCTACACAGCATTTATATTGTATCAGGTACTATAAGTAACCAAGAGATGTTTAAAATATGCAGCAGGAGGTCTGTAGGCTATGTGTGGCTACCACACCTTGTTACGGAAGGAACTTGAGCACTCACTCCACAGCAGGTGAGGGGTCCTGGAACCAGCCCCCCACAAACACAGAGGGACTGACGGCTGTATTAAGCTGATTAAGAGTCTAAAAGAAACAGGAGACGTCAAAGTAGCAATAAAATCCAACTGTTGGAACATGCTGTCCACGAAAGAAAAGCAGAAAAGTGAAGGGAAAAAAATCTCTAGCTGCCGTGGGACCGAGAACAAGAACAACAACGAGGCAGGTTTATAGCTTCCCAGAAACTGAGGACCAGTGTGAACAAAGGAACAACAATCCTCCTCCTCCTCCTGCTCCTCCTCTCCCCACACTCCTCCACTCCTCCTCCTCCTCCTCCTCCCCCTTCTCCTCCTGCCCTCCTCCTCCCCCTCCTCTCCCCCCACTCCTCCACTCCTCCTCCTCCTCCTCCTCCCCTACCATTCCTTCTCCTCTTCCTCCTCCTCCCCCACCACTCCTCCTCCTCTTTCTTTGCCTCTTCCCCTTCCCCCTCCCTCTCCTTTTCCTTCCTGCAGTTCTGGAGATTGAACCCAGGCCTTGCAAGGGCTCTATAGAACTTCCCTTCTTGATTCTATTCTTGTGAACCTTAGCTAGAGTTTGCTTTTTAGGTACAAGATTATTAAATTTTAAGGTGCTATCTTGAGCATTTTATTGTTTGAAGCAGGCTGATTATTTTCTTTCTTTCTTTTTTTTTTTTTTTTTTTTGACACTCATAGTTTTCCACCCTCAGCAATAACCCCTTTCGTCTATTACCCCGACAGGAAGGGCTGGGCTACACAAAGTCTCAGCACCGGTACACTCCTATAATATGAACCTTTTGAAAGTTAAACTTACCATTCTTCCCTGGTGGGAAGACAGCTCAGTCTTGCAAATATCTACTCCCTGCCATACTCTAAGAGTATGAGAGAGATTTGACATGACCAAGCGGATGAAAGAAGGATTCTCGAAAAACCAAATTACCTGATGACTGTACAGGGGCGCGTTGGAAGGGTCATCGTAGTCGAACAGGAACATGTTGATAAAGTGGATGAGGATGCTGGGGGCATGCTGGGACACATGGGCATCATACTGGCACCATTTGAAAATGATCATGAAAAGCAGATACCCGAACAGGCACAGGATAAAGATCAGCTCAGGGATGAACTGCAGAATGATGTTGAGAGTGTTCTTGAAGTATCTGGGGGTCGAGAACAGACACACAAGACAGAACATCGAAGGCACATTCTCGCTGCAGCATACTCCCCAAAGACAAGATGTCCGTTTGTTTTTTGAACACGGCTGGCCAACAGCCGCGATCCCCAGGCGAGCAGCACTCATGGGTGCACAGAAAAGAGGAGCAAGGAAATATGGGAAGTGCTTTTGCACAAAAGACTCAGAGATAACGCAGGTCTAGAAGGCAATGTATAAAGCAAAGGTCATGCTTTAGATTGACCTTTGAGAGTCATAAAGAGAGGGGTGATTTGGCCACAGCTTCCCATGCGGACCCAGCTCGCAGGATCACACTTGAAGGCAGAAGGAGAGAATAATCGGGATTTGGAAGCTTTTTTCCCACAAATGCTCTGACAAGTCAGCAAAAAATGGCCCATGGGTCATATCAAGTCTTCACTTGTTTTTATACAGCCCAGAAGTTAAGTTTTTGCTGTTGTTTTTACATTTTTTTAATGGTAAGAGGAGTCAAACAAAAGAAGAAGAATATGTTATGATATTATATGAAACTCAAACCTCGGGGTGCACATAAGTTTTATGGGGAACATAACTACAAGCATTCCTTTAGGTCACATCTATGGCTGCTCTCGTGCCACCAACCCAGAAGGAAGAAATTGCAACTGAGACTGTACAGCCTGGAAAGGCTGAAATATTCACTCTCTGGCCCTCTACAAAGAAAGTTTGCCAGTCCCTGTTCTAAGAGAAAGTCCTGCAAGGCTAAGAGGGGGCTCCCAAGAGAGGTCAGAAAGGGCCCTCGAACACCTGTGACGGGCCACACGCACAGCACTGTCAGCTGACAACAGTAACAGGGTGCTGGTTAGTTCGCTCACTGAATATTTCTGTGACTTCAAGTCAGATGCCATGTCTGCAAGAGGTACATGGAACAGGTACATTTGAAGTTATGCTCCAACATTTATACTTTCAGCACAAATAAGTTGAAGAAGCTTTCCAGTGATGGATCTTGAGAGAAATAGAAAGAAATAGACAGACCAACATGAACACACAAAGGGCAGAGAGGCTTCCAGAGTGCAGAATTCAAGAGCACCTTGGCCAGAAGGCCCCCCTGGCCCACTGGGTGGGAGCTAAGCCTGACTAGCACCAGCCTGGACCTCTCAGGTTAGGGGGTACAGGTGTGCATGCTTCTCAGCCTCTTGCTGAGCCTTTAGTTATTTCTGAAGTGGCAGGGGGTGTGCTCAATTTCAACAGACTCTGCTCAGCACAAACAGGTGCCGCTGTTTCCAGCCACCCGGCTCGCCCCTGCCTGGTAAGACACACAGGGAAGCATGGTTCACAGGAAGGAGGCTTATACCCAGGGGTGCAGGGCCAAGGTGGTGGCCCCACCTCCCCACATCATCAGTGTGATCAGAGGGTGAATCAGGAAACTCACATGTGATTGAAGAGGCTGAGAATAACACCAAAAACCATCTGGACAATTCCCAGGATGACCGACATCTTCATTTTATAAGAGTTCAAAAATGTGAGCTTGTTGGAGGCCAGGTTCCAAATCTGGAATAAGAAATGTGACAAGAAACACGTGAGAGAGACTTCTACTGGAGCTGGGGCTACAACAAGATTCTTCCAGGAGTTGTTCTGAGAACTACATGCTTTTAGGCTCCGGAAAGGGAAAGGACCGACCGAGCCCATTATCAATGCAACTAGGTGACAACAGTACCAAAATCATCAGCGCCATTAATAAAATATCAAGTTGCTGATAGAAAAAAAGGGAGAAGAATCCTATATGACTTTTCCCCTGTCCTAAACGAAAAGATTAACTGAAACACTAAGGAGAGGTCTCAAACTTGCCTCAGTTCCCTTATTAATAGCTTGTAGATCCCTGGCCCAGGATGTATTCAATATCCACTTCTTGTGAGTGTGTGTGTGTGTGTGTGTGTGAGTGAGTGTGTGTTGTCCTGGGGATTGAACCCAGGGGTGCTCTACCACTGAGCTGCATCTCCAGCCCTTTTTATTTTGAGACAGGGTCTTGCTAAGTTGCTAAGGTTAGCCTCAAATTTGTGATCTTCCTGATTCCACCTTCTGGGTAGCTGGGATTATGGGTGTGCATCATCATTACTTTGAATTTCTATAGCACTTTCTATTACAAAGCATTTTTTCCCAGGCCCTTCTCAAGAAGCCACTCCTACAGCCAATCTTTATGAGCACTATGGGTAAGACATGGTTCCTACCTTCTCCACCTGTCCAGGCTTGCAAGGTGAGGGACATGTGTACCCACCCAGCCCAAAATAAAACTGATAAACAAGACAAGTACCCAGAGCAGTTGGGGGGCTAGTTAGGGTCTCACAGTGGTTAATGATCCCCATCGCTTAAATTCCTCTTTCTCACAGAAACCTCAACTCTCCTGTAGTCTCCACTCCTACCCCTATGCAAAAGACTCCAAGACCTTGCTCCTGCCCTTGACCCCACTTTGGCACATCCCAAACCTCTACTAGACTCAGCCTCAGGGTTTGCAATGCTGTATCTCAAAAGTAACAAAATCACAGGGCCTCTCACCTTCCCTTCTGAACAACTTTCTCCTCCAATACTCTGCTTCTGTTTAAGGCCAACATCCAAGTAGACAAAGCCTCAATATGAATCCATCTTGCCTCCTCTAACATACAGGCATATACACATATGCACATATGTACACATGCATGTGCATGCATGCACACACACACACACACACACACACACACACACACACACAGCAGGACCTTCATACCACTGATTTTTTCTTTGCAACATCCTGAGCCAGCTGGACAACCACCAAGAAGCTGGTAAGGATGGACGCAGAAGGGACCCTCTAACAGGGGTCTTCTGTAGCCTCGTCATCTGTCCTGGCATCTGAACTGCGCCAGGTCTGCCCTCTGCCCACTGCCTTTCCTTCACCCACCTGGTTGGCCCATTCCTACAGTATCACTCAGCATGGGGGTGAGGGTTACCAGCACACTGGAGATTCTGCCAAATTTGATAAGATGCTCATAGTACTAAGTACCAAGCACACACAAAGCCCTTTAGATGAATTCACCACATTGAGTTCTAACAAATGATCTACGGGATGGATATACACAATCTCAGGAAGATTAAGTTACTTATACACCTCAAAAAAATATACAACAGCAACTCACATTAAGGAGCATTTGCCATGTTTATGTACCAGACTGCTTGGGGGTTTTATCTGTAAAAACCCTATCACCTGCTGAGCAGTCCTAGGAGTTAGGGCTGTTATTATGTCTACTTCACAGGTGAGGAAATGGATACAGAGATGATAACTTGCTCAAAACCACAAGCAAGTAAATGGAGATTTCAACCCAGGCACTTTGATTCCAGAGCCTGGAATTTTAACCACTGTGTGTCCATGATGAGCAAATACAAGATTCTCAGTTATAATAAAGGCCAAATATTTTGTGATTTGATTCACAAGGAGATGCTGACACAGTTAGTAAATGTACCGTGGAAATTTACATCATGCAAAAAAGAATCCTTCATTAATTTGTAACACAAGTATTGACAGAAGCACAGAATATTTTGTTACCTCTGAGACACAGGATTGCAGGAACAGGAGAAGAAGAAAATCAGCTTCTGATTTTCTTTATAATATTTTGTACTATATAGATTTTTTTATATGTTATTTTAATTTTTAAATTAAAAAAATTGTTTGTATGCACTGGGGATTAAATCCAGGGGCATTCTACCATTAAGTCATGTCCCCAACTCTTTTTATTGTATTTCAAAAAATGGTTTTTCTAAGTTTCCCAGGCTAACCTCAAACTTGTGACCCTCCTGCCTCAGCCTCCTAAGTCACTGGGATAGAGGGGTGAGCCAGTATGTATTATTTTATGATAAAATGATCAGAATTTTTCTTTTTTCTTTTCTAGTGATGTTAGGGACTGAATCCAAGGCCTCATGCATATTAGACAAGTACTCTACCACTGAGCTACGTCCCCAGCCCAAGACTCCAAATTCTCAAAATTCTAAATGTTACTAGGAAAATTTTTTCATTATTTTCAATGTCCCACTTTCTCTTTTACCTTTTTTTCTTCCTTTACCCTTTTTTGTTGTTGTTGTTTTTCTTCCTTTTCTAACAACACAGAGCCCCACTCTGTCTGAGGAGCAAGTTGAGCAGACAGGATTTGCTACAAATGAGACGTGAGCGAGGATCAAGAAGAGGAGGCCATGGCTTCCTCCTGCTCTAGGATCCTCCTCAGCCTGCTTACTGATAGGGACACTCCTTTGACCACAAATAAAGCCTTCCAGTTTAGAAAAATAAGAACCCAAATTGGCTTCTAACACTTTGCAGGTTACCAACCAGTGTTCAGGGATTTTACTCCTCATAAAACTGAGAATGCTGGTGCTTCTGAGTGGCAAATATAAACAAACCCTGAGCAATGTTTCTGTTTTTCTAAGGGTAGGCAGGTGGGAAGATAGTGGGAGAGCCTGGGAACAATGAAAAGACTACCCCAGATGGAAGAGATTAGAGAGCCATTTTTATAGGGTATTTGTTTACTCTCGACTGTTGGCAATCAAAACTGAGGTCTCAGGTTCTCTCCCAGAGAGAACTGAGAAGCGTTTGCCAAGTTCAAGTCTACACTTCTCCTATTTGGAGCACAAGGCTGCCACCTGGTGGTAGTGTGCGCTGGACCCTCGAGCTTGGCTTTGTATGAACAGGCATGTGTATCAGCTCCTAACTCCTTTATATTTAAAGGCTATGCAAGGAAACACCTTTGTTTTGTTTGGCTCACATCTAGTTTGTTGAGAAATATATAACAAACAAATAAAAGGAAGTGTATACCTTTAAAAAAAAAAAACTTGTATCAATCATATGCAGTAAAAAAAAAAAAAAAGAGAATCCATATTTTCTAGGAAAAAGAAAGATGTTACCCATTGCAAGAAAATGCAAAGCAGGAAACTTGACTAGGAAGCCAAACCATTTATCTCACTTATCTAATAGGCATGGTTTCCAGGCAACCAAGGGCTTTTTAAGGATTCTATCATTTTTTGTGTGTGGAATAAATGATGGAGAAAGAAGCGATGTTCAGGAACTGTGTGGAAAATGACCCAGGGGCTGGGAAGAGGTACAGCTAGGGCACTGGCTTGAATCTAGCTCTGTGTGTCCTCTCCAGCATGGGGGCTGGGGTGCAGGGCAGTGGTAGAGTATTAGCCTAGCATGCATAAAGCCCTGGGTTCCATCCCCTGCGCTGCAAAGACAAAACAAAACAAAACAGGACAACCTCAAAGCAGAATATTCTATCTCAACATAAGCCTGTTAGTTTAACAGGTTCTGGTAATTTCTTTCCCTCTATTCAGACAGCTTCTCAACAACACACTGTGCATCATAAATATGTTACCCAAGATGACGTCATTACCGGATCAATTCCAAATGGGTATGGATTTCCAGAATACACTCCTGGCGTGGCTGGATCCAGCTGTAAATATTCATTTCCCTTCATTACTTGAGTGCTACAAAAAAAGGGGAAAAACATAAACAAAAAAAAATCAACCAGAAATGGAAAAAAAATACGGTAGCCTCATCAGTCATGAACTTCCAGGTCAACCAAAGCCCGGCTGTTGGTACGAGTCGTCAGTTTTGTTCATTGAATCACTTCAGGCATGGGTATGGAACACCTGCTATGTGCCAAGCCTGTCTGAGGAGCCAAGGCTACGGAAGTTATTACTTTCTGCCCCCCCAAGGAACTCACCATCCAAGTTTCCAAAGAACTGATTGGGGTGTAGTAAAAAAAAAAAAAAAAAGAAAGAAAGAAAGAAAGAAAATGAAAATGTGAGGCACACACCTGTAATCCCAGCAGCTCAGGGGGCTGAGGCAGGAGAATCGTGAGTTCAAAGCCAGCCTCAGCAATTTAGCAAGGCCCTAAGCAACTTGGCAAAACCCTAACTCTAAATAAAATACAAAAAAGGGCTGAGGATGGCTCAGTGGTTAAGTGCCCCAGGGTTCAAAACAAAACAAAAATTAAAACTGTAGGGAATAAAAATAGAGGGCAATTAAAAAAAATAAAAGAGAGAGGGGAAGGGATGTTGGGAGCATATAGGAGAGAGAGTCTCCCCAGGGGACAGCTGGGCTGATCATGAAGGATGAATGGACTTCTCACACACAGATTTCCACCTCTGTGACCTCAGCCCTAAATGTATTGAGCCTAGTGAACATCTTTAAACCTGAATGTCCCATCTTCGCCCAGATCATAAAATGCAACAGGCTGTAACCCTTCAGTAAGACTCCAGGGAACATGACCATTAGAGGTTAACTTTGTAAGAGCACACCTCTGTGGAAGGGCCCTTAGGAATGAGCATTTGAAATAATGAACTCCACAGGCTGCTCAGAAATAAATTCCCTCCCTTCTGCAACAAAACGCTTGGGGTCTTAACCTAGATGGCATGGTGACACACACCTGGAATACCAGTGACTCCAGAGGCTGAGTCGGGGGGATCACAAATGTGAGGCCAGCCTCAGCAACTTAGACCCTCAGCAATTTAGCAAAACCCGGTCTCAAATTTTTTTAAAAAAGAAAAATTTAAACTAGAAATGTAGCTTAGAGGTAAACCACCCCTGGGTTCAATTCCTAGTACCAAAAAATAAAAAATAAGGTGCTAGGTGTCTTCAATAACAGCTGGGATGTCAGAACACCTCACCATGCTGCCCAGGCCCTCGATACACAGTCAAAGCAGCTGGCCCTGCTGAACCGTTCTGGACGCAGCTACACCTAACGGGAGGGAACTGCCCTGGCACTCAGCTAAGCCACAGTGTCTCCTGCTGAACATTCACAGCCTCATGGAACACCAGCCTCAGACCAGGCCACCTGTGACTATGATGGAGTTAGATAAAAACAAGTCAGACCCGCACACAGGCAAGAAGGACCTCATCCAAACCACAAGATGACCAGATGGCCCCACATCCTACCCTGGGCCAGATCCTCTCAGTCCTTCTAACCCTTCTTCCTGAAATGCCCCAGACTCCCAGGGTACACCCAACTCGGTGACCACGGCATGCTCCTGGCCTCAGGTCTTCAGCTGAGGGACATGGTCAACTACAAGGAAGCAGGCCCAAGACCCAGGCTGTGGCTAGGGACCAAAATCAGCTTGCTTGAGTACTTGAGTTTTGATGGATGACTGCGATGTCCTTCTGCCTACCTGTCAGTGAGGTTCTGCTTTTTACTATCAACGACACTTGGGCACGTGGCTGAGTGTCTCTCAGGCCAGGCTCCAGAGTCACTGAAGAGTCACTTGAATTGGGAAGAGGTCATTTGCACATGGGTAAGAGAGCCGCAGTCCTACCTGCATCTGCAGAGTGACACCAGCCAGTTAAAAAGGACCTTTCACAATCATACTCTGGGGGAAATGAAATTTCATGTTGGAAGTTTGGTGAGATTATGTGGATTTAATACATTTCAAAATTCCTCTCTCTGTTTACAAGTTCTCCTAGGCATCTCCTCAGGATATTAATTATGAATTTTTTTTAAAAAATACAGACTTAGCTATCTGTATTCAGTTTTATCCTTCATTTTTCTTTGTCTTAATATTCCCATTCTTTCCTATAGGAAGTTAGGTCCATCAGAGAAACTAAAAGGGATGCTTTAGAACCCCCTGAATTTCCTTAAATAGAAATATTATAATCATCCCAGGCTTGGAGAGGCAGGACAATGTGCACCTCCGTCTTCACTTCAACTTCCTGTCAACCGGAAGTTCCAGAACCAGACAAGGAAACCTTACACTGAGTCAAAGAAGCCGGACAGACTGATGTTAGGAAAACATCACCTATGATTTGTAGTTTTGCAAATCAGCCATGAATTACTGAGAGTGCCTCAGCCATGTGATTCATGCCACGTAGATTCCCTAAAGAGCTTGCGACTGGAGAGGCTGAGGAGGCTGAGGCAGGAGGTTCAAGGCCAGCTTAAGGCCAGCCTCAGCAACTTAGCAAGGTCCTGTCTCAAAATAAAACTGAAAAAGGGCTGGGGACGTAGCTCAGCGTAAAGTGCCCCTCAGTTCCAGTATGGTGGGTGGGTGGGGCCTAAGAATCACGAGGTTGTCAGCATTTCTGATTGACATTTCTGATTGCAGTCCGCTACCCTCCAGGGCTCTTCTGTTTTCTCCCAGTTCCTCAAACTGACTCTTTCTCAAACTCTAAAATCTTTCTCCCTCCCCATTAGGAGTCCACATTCCTGAAGTGTTGTGCTTCCAGTCTGGTGACTGTTCATCTGATTAGCTGCTAAAACATCCGTGGGGTGCATGTGAGAGGTGCAGGCTGTTGGGATCCAGAGGGCTTCCAGGTCCCACTTTCCTGCAGCCCCCAGACCTCATTAGCTGCCCTCACTTCCCAACACCCATTCCCTCCCCACTCTGTCAGACACAGGCAAATACAGGGAGCTGGCTTTGCAAAACTCACGTCTCCCTCTTTGCTTTTAACATTGAAGTCAAGCTGTCCTCAGTAGCCAAAGGAAATGCTCTGCTAGAGAATGGAGCCTTGAACACTGGAAATTGAGACCATAGTTCAACATCTGTCTGGGATTTTCTTAAAGCAAAGTCTTCATTCCAAAATGCCTAAGTTGCTGAGGCTGGCCGTCTACTCTACCTCCAGCCTCTGCCATGGCACAGTATGCTTCAAATGCCACCATCTTTTCCAGGAAGGCTTTCTTCTATGATCCCTACCACTCGTTTTCCCAATTGCACCTGGAACATGGTTCTGGAATCATAAAAGATATTTCTGTGCATCCAGTTACTAGCATAGTTATTGAAGAAGTGGTTCAGGTTTTGTACCTAAAACTAAATTATGGACTGAATTTGGAGGTGTGCCCTTAAGCAGTGCCAGTTAAGAACTTTCTGGACCATGAGGACAGCTGCTGGGGCTATCCGGATGGCCAATGAGTGAGCCATCTCATTCTACAAACTTACTTCCATGTGCCATTTCTGAACATGGGCTGGACACTCCAGGAGGAGCCGAAGATGTTGAAAGACTTGGAGAAGCAGTCATTGTAGATCAAGCCCGTGTAGATGGAGAAGATGCCCATGAGTAGGATCAGATAACGCCCGTTGAAGAAGGTGTTCCAGATCTGGCCCCAGAGAGACAGAAAGAACATTTATCAGTGGACTCCACTGCAGATCTCAGAGAGGAGAGTGTTATCAGAAATCTCCAGCATCACTAGTCTGGGGGTCCCATGGAGGGGACCCTGTGACCAAGGCAGACACCAATAATCCAAAGAGGAAGAGCACACATGCCCTGGTTTTCCTGGACTTACATGGGTGGATCAGAAAGTCCTAGGCGTGGGGATGTGGTAGAGCTTTGGCCTAGCATGTGCAAGGCCTGAGTTCCATCCCCAGCACTCCAGACATGAAGTAAAGAAGTTTCTAGACTGGTATTTTTTAACATGGAAACAAAAATATACAAGCTTCATACTCTTTCTTCCAGTGTCTACTTAGAAAGTGAACTGAAGCCGAGGCCTCAACTCTAAGGAAGGGACTTGAAACTGGCTGTTGCCTCGGGTCCCTATAGAACACAGCACTGAGCTGGCCTCTGACGGCTGCTGGTTCATGGCAAGTCAAATCTACACTCATCTGGGGTCTTGTGTCATGAGGCTGTCTAACTCACTGCGGCGAGGAGAGCCCTTTCCCGTAGCACTGCTTGAAGTGTGTCACTCATTCCAAGAAGTGCCCAAGTGTAACACTGCAACTTGAGTTGTTTACTGTAGAAAATGACATCTGTTAAGCTGGTCATGGAAAACTGTTGGTCACAGGTTGACCTTGCCCACTGACCTTGCTTATGATTAACTCATAATGACCTCACCAGCTAGCTCTAATTGACTCAACCCGTGATAAGAGTTAGCAGCTATTTTCATAATTCGGCTTGGTCAGATGTATCTCCATGAACACAAAGCCATTTACTGGTTAGCTGATAAACTTTGAGCCAGTGCAGCCCCTGAGGTGCTTCAATCTTTGGAACACTGTAAAGGGACCTTGTAGGAAACACAGAAACCTCAAACATGAATGAAGCCAAGCCTCAGTATTCAGGATTTCTCAGGGTCTCCTAAGAGTTCTGGCCACAGGCTTATAGAAAAACGGTCTTCCATGAACAAATACTTATGATATTTTATGTTAGAAAAAGAAGTTACAATTTATATGCACTTCTTGATGCTAATTTTTGAAAATTATATATTTGTGGATAATCACACACACAAAAGATGGAAAGACAGCCAAAAACATAGATTGTGATTTTTCTGTAGGTGGTTAGATTGTTGTATTTTCCTAGTTTTTACAATAAATATGTAATGCTTTTATAATCAGAGAAAAGAAAATAATGCTAGAAAAAATAATGGAAGGGGGCCGGGGCTGAAGCTCAGTGATAAAAAGCTTTCCTAGCTTGCCTGAGGCCCTGGGCTGCAAGGACGAGGAGAGGAAGTGGCTTGTCAAACTATGGAAAAAAATACTGAATGAGCTACACCAAATCATCCAAAGGATTGTTCTTTGCAGTGAGTTTTATGTTGAATTTTTCCTTATTTTCACTTTGCCTGTCTTCCTTATTTTTAATGAGCACATGTTATTCCTAAGGTGGGAACATGTTTTAACACTGCCTTGAGGAGACCGTGAGACACTTGCTGGGCAGACACCCACCTCGTTGCTGCTCTTCTGGGACAGCAAGCGCTGCTCGTTGAGGACCATCCAGAGGGCTGCCAGCAGCATCACAATCCCATGCCCACAGTCTCCAAACATCACAGCGAACAGGAAGGGGAATGTGATGATGGTGTAGGGGGCTGCAGGGGGTGGGGGTGGAGACCACGACAGTCTGAGGCCTCTGATTGTCCTTTGGGCCCCTCCAAGCAAAGAGTTCTCCACACTCCACATCCGAGTTTCCCCACGTCTTTGTGATGGTCTTCCCTCCCCATCCCCACCCACAACACTTGCTTGGTTCCCAAGTGCATGAGCTCATCCATGATCAGGGATTCTTATTCCCCAATTTTCAGATGCACTGTCCTAGACAGGTTAGATGACCTGCCCAGGATCACAAAGTTTGAGGGGATTTAAAACCAGTTTTCCATCTCCTAAGAGTTCTGTATTCTTTCCACCACCATCAGGGACTCTCAACCCATGAGGCCCTGTGCTATGGTCTGAGGCTGGAGAAAGGCAGCACTATGCGCCATTTGCATAACAGGCATCTGGTCTACTCCTCCATTCTACCAATCAGGCTGCAAAGACTCCGCAGCATAGGGCATAAGAACCTCATCTACTTTGCACTCTCTCTTTCCTACATGATCATTAGAGATGACCCAGGTTGAACAGGTAAAGGAAACAGGAACTGAATTCAGTTGCCCAGTGAGGCTGCACTTAAAGGAGAACAGGTGCAGACAGACAACAAATTGCCAATTGGCACTTAGAGAGGGAACAAGACTGGGCATGAGGACACCACATAAGATTTTAGGGATGTCACAGTTTTAGCTGATTCTCCTCGTAGGTCCCCTGAGAAAGCATCTTAACCAATTTTAACTTTCAAGCTGTCCTGCTATGCAGCACATCTGGTCTTTACCTGGGTTTATCTCCCGGTAACTGCCCACGCCATATGCATCAACAATATTCTGGAAGCCAGCTGTGAATTTATTGGTCCTGTTAAAGGTGGGAGGGGCTGTTTTAGATTGCACTTCGGTCATGATGGGGACCATGGAGGAGCCACTTAGTTCCTGCAAAAAGAACATGTGACCCATGTGAGGAAGTGAGCCTGGGGCTAGGGGCAGCAGACCCCGTGTGACCCTGGGACACCTCTTGACCTCTCTGAGAATCATGACCTCATCTTCCCAATACTTATCTAATTCATTTTACAGCAGAGCTGTCTGGAGAGCGAAGTCCCACCTGAATCTCTGACGATCTCCATTCCCTCCTCCTGCCAACGCCCACCTCATGCCTCAGGTCCAGCTCTCTATGCTTCCCCTTCCCTTCACCTCCTCCCTCAAGAGCTCATCCACTTTGCTGAATGAATCCATCTCTTCCAAATGGCTCTAACCCTCCCCCAAATCTCAATTCTCTTCTAACGGCCTGCTTAGGCTTGCTAACTCCAATGTCTCCCCGACTTCACCAAATACAGGAGCATAAAACTGAACTCCTTCACTTGCCCCAGGCTAGGTCCTCCTGCCCCTCTGCTCCTTCCTCAGAGCCTCCAGTCTCCCAGATTCCTGAAACTATGCAATCGTGGGACTCGTCCCTTCTGATTCAATTGGCCAGTCCACTAATCAAAACTTGCTATTCCCCCCTTCACCACCCCTCCTCTCTGGAGTCTGCATCTTTTAAATGGGATTTGTCCTAATGCCCACACTATAGCATTGTTAGAGGACTGAGGCTGAGAATTGAGCACTCACGTGTTAAGTCCCACTAAGTGGGCACATGGTAAGTGTCCTTGGGGCTTGGAGTGGTTGGAGTTCTCACAGCCAGTGTGTGTGTGTGGGGGGCGGGGGAGGTTATTGTATTGTGACATTATCTGATTACAGTGCATGTCATCACCTCCTGGATGGCAAGAACTGCAGCCTCCTTTTCCTGTTTTTTGTCTTTCTTCTTGTACCTGCTCTCTGCAGCCAACCTGCTGCCTGGTGCAGGCAACGAATGTTTATTGATGACAATGATAAGGATGGTACCGCCACGTGCTCCCCCTATCTTCTACCCACCTAGGGCCTTCTACTCCTGTCTCAGAGGACTGAAGAAACTGCAAAACAGCCCTAAGCTGGGTGCAGTGGTGCATGCCTGGGTCCCAGGTACTTGGGAAGCTAAGAAGGATGACTTGAGCCCAGGGTTTGCCAGACGGGGCAATGTGGCAAGACCCCATCTCAAGACCTCATCCATGCCTACCCCACCTCCAAAAAAAAGCCAGTCCTAAGAGGCCCTACAGGAAGGTTAACTCCTTCATAACAGAATGACTTTGTTCCATTCAGACCCCAGCATTGGACACCACATCCTTGGTGGCCCCACTGTCTTTGCGCTGCAGTGAGGTGTTTCTAAAAGGCAAACTGGATCATGTCACTACAGCAGGAGAATAAAACCAGGCCCCTCGAATGGCCGTGAGGTCCTTGGGATCTGCCCTGAGCCTCTCCTGAGCCCCCTGACCCCTTTTTAAACCTGCTGCAGCTGCCTCCAGGAGGTCTCCTCTGCTCCCCATCCTCCTGACCTGCTCTCTGACCTCTCCACCTTGGTCCAGCTCCTGCACCCCTTCCTCCAGGAAGCAGCCCCTGTCCAGCCCACGGTGGGGAAATGCCATTTCCAAACTCTACCTGAGCAGTTTGGGGATTATGATGTGGAGACATAGTTGGGTTTGGGGTTAAAAGAAACACTCCCTACATCCAAATCCTGCCTTCCAGGTCTGGCTCTGAGCAACTTACTACTACTCTCTGTGCCTCTGTTTCCTCATCTGTGCAAAGGGGAAGAACATAGCTCCTACCTCCTCATCCATTCCCACCATAAATCCTTTACCTTTAGAGGTCTGGCCTAGCTCTGCCTCCCACCTGCCCCTGTGGCATCTCGGGAAGTCTGCTCCAATGCCACCTGCTCAGAGGGTTCATCTGGCAACAGACCATGAGCTCCACCTGCTGTCACCAGATATGCCACCTACCTTAAAGGAGAGGCTCCCACCCAACTAGTTCCCTTATCAGCCACACCAGCTGCCCCCATCCAGTCCCCAACGCCATGGGCTTCACCTCCTCACTACCACATAAGCTTATTCAAGTGAAGCAATAATCACATCTTCCAGCAAAACCAAAGGTCATCTCACCCTCTGATCACTACCAAGCCTGCCTCTGCAGGCCCCCTGGTTGCCTCTGCTCCCAAGTGCACGTCCAAGTGCAACCTTCAGGTGGGCCTGCCTGGCAGGTATTGTCCTTCTCACCTGGACTCTGAGAATGTGTGACCATCAGTCTCATCTGTCCAGTGTTGGGTGCCATATATCAGGCCAACATGTA
This sequence comes from Spermophilus citellus, assembly GCF_964194105.1. NCBI lineage: Eukaryota > Metazoa > Chordata > Mammalia > Rodentia > Sciuridae > Spermophilus > Spermophilus citellus. The sequence continues at coordinate 216,148,180 of NC_138184.1, forward strand.
GGATTTAGGGCAGGGGAACCTCCTTCGTCAATGTGGTGGATAGGGGAGCCCAACAAGCCCCAACTTTCTCTATTGCCCTCCTGCTTGATTTCCAGCTCACCGCTCACTGCTGCCTGAAATCACATTCTTGGACACTGCCCATCTCCCTTTCTAGAATGCTTCCAAGGGCAGGGCCATGGTCTGCCCATGTGGCCCTAGGTCAGTTCCCAGTGCTCAGTGCATGACTAAGATTTGAATGTGAGAGCAATGAGAATAAAATGCTTGGTGCTTAGCACAGCTGCCAGACACCATGGGCAATCTGTTCCCTTCAGCTCTTGTCATAGGTGCTTGGTTATTTGTCTCTCCAGCTACACTGTCACCTCACAAGCTAACGGATGGTAGCTGCAGTTGTACTGTGGTATCTGCAGTCACAGCTCGCAGAGTGGCAGGCACATTTGTGCTCAATATATATTCACTGAGGATCAAAGAAATGTTGCATACTTGTCAAACCCTTAGAGCAGGAGAGGGGAGTTTCTCTCATGCATCCTATCACTGGGTTAAGACCTGAAAATACAAGGATGGAGACCAACCAACCACGAAGTCACCTGCAAAGCTCAGAGGGCTGACAACCTCCAAGAGCCCCATGAAGGGACTGATGAGACCGATGTGACTCATCTGCCCCCTCCCAGCTCTCCTGCCACTCACCATGCCTTGCTCCAACGCCTTCTTGATGCGTCCAGCATCGGCCACTGGGAACCAGATCTCGGCGATGACGCACTGCTGGGTGACATCGATGTTGCACATGTTCAGGATGTGGTAAACGGCCTTCATCTTCTGTACCTTGGTGACCCAGGAGTGCCAGTTGGCAGCTGCTTCCTGCAGCAGGCGCTGGCGGTGAGATTCCGTTTGTGTGATGACCTAGGCAAAAGACAACACGCAGAGAGACAGGAACATGCGTGGAGGCATTTGACACGGGTGGGAGTTCATCAGCCACCATGGCTTCCCATGTCCTGGGCTCCTTCTATGTCAGAGGAAGGAGCTCATCTGGACTTTACCTGTCACCACGAATTTATCTCCTATAGAGGCTACACCCCTGGGGCGAAGACCAAATTTTCCGTTTCTTCTAAAGTCCACGGTCCTATTGTTGTGGGTTGAATTGTGTCCCTCTCCCCAGGAAGAAAAAAAGATGAAGTCCTAAAGTATAATCTTATTTGGAATAAGATTATGGAGACATACGGAGATAAGATGAGGTCATATTCAATTAGGATGGGCCCTAGTCAACATGAGTGGTGTCGTAAGAAACTTGGAGATCTGGGCGGACAGGGAAGGAGACATGTGACAAGGAAGACAGACTGGAGTGCTGCATCCATGAGCCAAGGAACTCCAAGGGTTGCCGGAACCACCAGAAGCTAGAAGAGGCAAGGAAGGACCCTCTCTTGGTGACTTCAGAGGGCGCACAGCCCTGCAGACACCTTGAGTTTGGACTTCCGGTTCTGTTGTTTTAAGCCACCCAGTTTACAGTAAGTTGTTGTAGCAGCCCTAAAAATTAAGACATGCTGTGATACATAATCCCTCTAAGAAGGGACAAGTGATTAATGTATGAAGGACTGATGGATGATTTGTCCCACACAAAGTGTATTTAATGAAATTAATTGTAATTCAATGAATAGGTGACCTTTTCAATAACCTTTACAGGTGGCTACTGTAGTATTCTGTAAAAGGTACATCATGGATGTAAGATTGGTGATAGCCGTCAGGCCCACTGAGGTGTCTTGAAGGGTCACTCAGCAGAATAAAGCACCCTGGTCACAGGACTTCCAGGAGACAAAGCTGCTCCAGCAGATAAAACTTGCCTAAACCTTAAAACGGAGCTCACTCTTTCAAGAACAGCTCATGTTCCCTCTATGAAAGAAACACCTGGTGACAGACCTGGACTCAATACTGGTATAAGACAGGGATAGGACTCCCCAAACTCTGAGAACGACCTCCAGGCAGAGAACCCCCTGCTCCACTGGTCATCTGGCCCCCTCATCTTCCTGGCTGTGCTACCCGCCTGCTGTTGGGATCCTCTTGTAAGAGCCCCCCCAGAGTGAACCGCCTGGGTGGCTAAGACTCACTCCACGTCCTGATTAAACAGAAGACAGAAGTCACTGCTGGGGAAACTGACCAACTCGGGCCACCAAAGTCCGTGAACACAGAGGCTGCCCAAGCCACGCTGACCTGTGCGTCGCGAGCATCGTGTCTTTCCCCTTCTCCCAGTTACAGTCTTCGTGAGCTCTACCGGGAGCCTTCAGGGAAAAGGACTTCAAGGGGGATTACTTGAGAGAAACATCTGTGACAGTGACGATGAAGGAATAGAAGATTAAAGAAATTCAACACGGATTTTCTGGGAGGGTAAAGGAGACTCCTGGCCCTAGTGTTTGCAAACGCAGACACCGCAAATTCCTAAACCCACCCATGGAGGATCTCACGTTGTGCTGGCCTATGGTCACCGCAGGCAGGTAGTAAAATTTACATGTAATTAAATAAAAAATAACCATTCAGTTCCTCCCTGGCACTAACCACATTTCAGGTGCTCAATAGCCACATGTGGCCAGTGACTACAGCACTGGACATTGCCAGCTACAGAACATTTGCATTACACAGAGTTCAACTGGACGGTGCTGGTCTAGAATATTCCATCAGATAGAATATTCCAGGTGACTTTAGTGGGCACACTCAAAGCCACTGTGACGGATGAGTGTTCCCATCACAGAAGCCCTCGGTGTCACCGTGAATGATGACACACTCTCAAGGAAATGAATTGGAGACCTACGAGTATTCCCATGGCGAAACCAGATGCACTGTTTTTACAGACTTAGTTGGTCGTCTTAATTCAGTACGGGTCAAACTGGTTGTTCAACGTAGTAAGCTGGTTAGTTGGATCCTAGATTCAATCTAGGCTGGGGCAAGAAATAAAGGGTTCCTTTGATCAGATTAAGGTAGGCTCCTGAAGGCTGGCTAGGGCTGTGGCTGGGAGCTGGGCGAAGCATTGCTGACAGGCAGTATCATCACCCCGGCTTATTGAACAGTTTTCTAATTGTGCAATTTTCTCCAGCCACAGGCAGAAGAGTGCAGCAAACATTCCAGCCAGCCTTCCAGGCAGGGCCTAGGGATGGGACTCAGAGAGAAAAGACAGAGGCGGCCCCAACCAGCTCACCCAGGAACCCCTCACTCACTGTGATGAGATCTTCCAGCCGCACGTTGATCCCATCCAACATCTCTCTGCGCTCTGCAGCATGTTCTGGGCAGGGGTATATGGTTGCTCGAAACCTGTGTTCAATCCATTCCGAGGATGTGTGGAGGTGGGTTAGTGCTGCAGAGCACACTGCAATCCCTTTTCTGCAAGGCCATTGTTTGCCCACACGAGTCAGATGGCCACCCTCTCCTACGACAACAGCTTCCTCTTTGGCAGTCCCAGAAATTGAACTGTGGTTCTGTTACATGAATGAACTTCATTCAAACCACAAAACCTGTGAGCTATTATGGAAATCACCTGTGGGCTTGAGCCCCCTCTGTTAGGTAGGAGTTCAGGGACACCAAGATGGCAGAGACAGGGCATTAGAAAGAAGCCGCTGGAGGACAGGACAGGAAATGAGTCCCATCCCTATTTACAATAAATTCCATTACCATGACACTGAGGACATCACCATGACAATTCCCACCACAGGTTCAAATTTTAAAATAACCAATGAAAGTAAAGTGGGCAATATTCTAATCACTATCATAAGGTAACCAATGGGAAAAATGGGGTAAGGTCTTCAATCAGGTCCGATAGGGAACAGAAGCTCCAAGGTCCAGGATATAAGACCTTAATTTCCAACACTGGAGCCTTGAGCCTGTCTCTCTCACCCAGCCACTCATTCTACCCAACGGAATGCTATCTACACCTTTCAATAAATCCGTACTCCGTTACGTCTGTGTGTCTTGCTCAAGTCTTTGTTCAGGACACCAAGGACCTGGACTTTGATGGGACATCTCAATGGTAACACTTCTCCCCTTCAGGAGCTCGTGTATTAATGTCTGGGTAATTTCTGACTCTAAGGGGCTGCATACAGGACAAGTCTGCAAAATCAGCAACAACTTAGCCATGCAGTTTGCTATCTTTCTCTTTTTTTGGTACTAGAGAGTGAACTTAAGGGATGCTCTACACTCAGCTACATCCCCAACCTTATTAATTTTCATTTTGAGACAGGGTCTCTCTAAGTTTCCCAGGCTAACCTCAATCTTGCAATCCTCCTGCCTTAGCCTCATGAGTGGCTGGGATTACAGGTGTACACTACCTGGCTTGTCTTACTACTTAGCAGCAGACAAGAGATATACCACATGCCAAGGAATAAAGTGGAATGGTTAACATGTCTACTCTTCGTTACCTTTAAATGTTATTCAAGTTCTCTCTGTTCATATTCCCACAACTATAAAAGTCAGCTGCATTTTTAACACCGCCATGTTAAATGTCATTCTTTTTTTTTTAATTGGTTGTTCACAACATTACAAAGCTCTTGACATGTTAAATGTCATTCTAAACCCTACTGACCTCAAAGGAACCCCAACCATGTACGTTCTGCATGACATATGTCCACCTGATCCTGACCCCAGTCACCGATGAAAGAATCATTAGCAGTTTCTCTTACCCATCACAGATCTTCTTGACTTTCTGCCTGAGCTGCTCTCCTTGGTAAAATATGATGAATATATTCTTCTTAATTTCTTCTTTCTGGAAAAACAGAACAAATTTTCTTAAAGACCTTAAAGTAATAGCCTCACTATTTGCTACACCAACAGGACCACACCTGGGGTTTGAATTCCTCTCTAAGCCCTCTACCTAAGAGATGGGATCACAAAAAAGAAAACATCCAGAAAGGGCATGATGAGGATACTGCGAGGCGTATGAGGAAAACATCCAGCTGGCTCTCCCACGTACACCTGCACTTCAGGGATGAGTGTGTTTGATATTTAACAAAAGGAAAGCTGTGTCTAGTTTTCAACTCACACATTTGCTTGCTGTGCATGCTTGGGAATGTTGTTTAAATTGCTTCATCAAGTCCAAGTTGGACAATTCACAGAAAAGAAGAATATGCATTCCACAGCATTTATGAAATCATTCAACTCTTACAGCAAAGAAATATGAAGTGAATAAGTGTGCTTTCTCACTCTTAATTAACTTAAGGGAACAAAGGAAAAGTTACAAAACCCACTGTGGAAAAAGTGACGGTAAACCCAAGGAACTCGCCACATACCACTCAGGGCACTGAGTCAGGTAGTGCCCTGGGGAGAGGTACTTGTCAGGACCCTTCAAGTGTGACAAGAATGGCCATGCCCTTGGGGCTGGGGTTGTGGCTCAGCGGTAGAGTGCTTGCCTAGCACACATAAGGCACTGGGTTCGATCCTCAGCACCACATACACAAATAAATAAATAAAATTTAAAAAAGAATGGTCATGCCCTTTAAGCCAGTATCCTATCTTCCTTAAATTCATATTACAGAATAAATTTAAAAAATAAAGACCCACATGCATAAAGTTGTTCATCATAGTGTCTATATTCTGGAGAAAATTTGAAAATGAAGTGTTCAAAATTAGAAAGTTAATATCACATCAACTCAATGGAAGTGATAGGCATCTATTAAAATAGCCTCAAAAAAAGTCCTCTCTTGGGCATTGTTTATGGGAGCAGGGGAGGAGTGGTGTGGGGTTTCTGAGCTGACTGCTTTACATTATGTCCAAAGATGCTACCTTGGTCTTTTTCTGAATGTCTTATTTCTTGACCCACCAGAACCAGGGATCTGTTCTGACTCATGAAATCCATTGGGTGGCCTTTAATGTGGTCATCTTTTTCCAGTTTCCAGATGTTTTAAAATATTGTCTGTATTACCATGATATTACTTATGGCCAGGCATGGTAATGCACACCTATAATCCCAGCTACTCAGGAGGTTGGGGTAAGAGGATCACAAGTTCAAGGTTAGCCTGGGCAGTTTAGTGAGGCCTTAAGCAACTTAGCAAGTCTCTGTCTCAAAAAATACAAGGGTCTGAGGATGTATCTTGGTGGTAAAGAGCCCCTGGGTTCCATCCCCAGTACCACAAACAAAAATTTAAAAAAAAAAAAAAACATGATCATGAAAAACTATGATTCAATGTCAAATTTGAAGATAACCTATAGAAATTACGGGTAATGATATCAAGGAAATCTCATATTACCTAAACTGAAGAGGGAAAGAAGAATCATTTCCACATATACAACAACCATATAAAATCATACCTGCTTATGGCTACAGTCTAGAGAAAAAATAGTACAAGAAGAGACTAAGAATAAAGACATTATAGTGCTTTTTAAATGCTTTGTGTGTTTCCTTCTTATTTTAAATTTCATCTATTTTAATCATGAGAGAGTTCTGTTGTTGTTATTCTTTTTTTTCTTCCTTTGTGGCACTGGGGGTTGAACCCAGGGGTGCTCCAGGGGAGCCACATCCCTACATTCCCAGCCCTTTTTATTTTTTATTTTGAGACAGGGTCTGGCTAAGTTGCTCAGACTGGCCTGGGACTTATTATCCTCCTGCATCAGCCTCCTGAGTTGTTCTTTATCAAATAAAACTTTAAATTAATTCTTTTAGCCTCTAATCTGGAAACGATTACACTCTTTTAGAGACAAGCTCGATTTCTTGGAACTAAAGAGTGAGTGGATTTCAATACTCAGTGGAAGGGTGGAGGAATCAATACCCTATGGGAATTAACCCTATGTGACGCTCTCAGGGAAGAAGCCCCTGGAAGTCCGTCTTGCTGAAGCCTGTGGCGGTGGACCAGTACCCCGTGAGCATCTTCTGGGAGGCTGTAAGAGCTGCAGGCACCAAGGCTCTGCCCCAGCCCCACTGAGCCAGCATCTGCATTTTAACAAGATCCCAGGTCACTTCTATGTGACCTGGATCTATGCTCATGGGCACACTGAAGTTTGAGAAACTGACCTAAATAGCTTCTTGGTGCTTTGTGATTAAGATACAGCTGTCACTTACATGATTTTTGGTACAGCTAAGTTTCTGGAGACAAGTTAGGTACAAGACTTGGAAAATGCAATCAGCTATGAGGTGTTAACAAGAATCAGTCCTAGAGTGATCTCTCAAACATATAGAAAAAGGGCAAAAAGAGGAGATTGGAGAAAGAAAGCTCTGTGAGGTGCTAGTCTCACAGAACTAAAGACTCAATGTTTTGAGAGCCAGACTGTCATGACACGGTTCCAGGAATCTCAGAGGAGGCTTCCTGCAGCCCGGGCCTCCCACCGTGACGGGATCCTCCAGAGGCATGTCCATCTCACTGAACTTCAAGTAGATGTTGCCCCGGCAGATGCGCCACAGCAGCCTCTCGAAGGAAGCCATCCTCTCCCTGTTAATCACTCCAGCTGTGAACCTGGGCAGTAGAAGAGGAGACATTACTGGAGCCCAGAGAGCAGGCTCCATGGGACAACTACAGAAGGATGGCCCACCTCGCTCTGTAAACTGGGGGTGTCTTCACACAGCTGGGGACAGGGATCACAAGGCCAGCCCACATCCCAGCCCCTGCTACCCAAGTCCCTTTGGACCTTCTGCTCTCTTTGACATTTTGAGGTGCTTTTTAAAAAAAAAAAATTATCCCAATACTCCATATTTACTTATTCCAATTAAAAATGTGATAGAATATTCAATATAGAATTACAGCTCCTGGAAATAAGTGTTCAATAATGGTCTCTGTGCATTTTTACCAAAAACTTTTAATGTGTTAAGATGGAAACAAAAGATAAGATACTGAGAATGAGATTGATCTAATGATGTTATGTGCATGTCCAAATATGGCACAATGAATTCTACTATCATGTATAATTATAATGCATAAATTATAAAAAAATTAAAGAAGGAGATACACATTGATTTTTATATATCTCTGTTTTTTCTCATCATTCAGATATTTAACAATTGCTGACACAAACTTCTAATACGATATTTAAAGTGGTGACTTTCACTGGCTTATCAGTTTAAACATACATTGATCCCAAATTACCATTAAATTAAAAAAAAAACCAAAACATTTTTTACAATGCTGGGGATGGAACCCAAGGCCTTGTGCATGTTAGACAAGTACACCAAGCTACACCCCCAGCTCCAAATGTTTTCAGTCATTATTTATTCCTTTCACTTCAAATTCAATTCCTAGTGCCTCAAAAAGCAGGCCCTCAATAACTAGCTGAATAAAATAGTAGAAATCCCAAACCCACAATGTTCAGGAATATCTTCAAATTCATCAATTTCACTTAGACACTGAATGAAATCCCCCAATTTTGCTTTTTGTTGTTTTTTTTTTAATAATCTTTTAGATGTTGATGGACCTTTACTTTATTCATTTATTTATATGCAGTGCTAAGAATCAAACCCAATGCCTCACACATGCTAGGCAAGTTCTCTACCACGGAGCTACAACCCCAGCCTGAAATCCCCTCATGTATTTTTGTCAATGTCATACATCATATGGCTACTAATTGGAAATGACTTGACTGGATAACTCTATCATTTCTAAAATTACATTTAAAAACTCAAACTCCAAATGCACGTTACCCAAGTGCCATTTAAAGATAAAGAAAAACTGTATACCCCCTAACCCAGGGCCAAACCCAACGAAGAGTTGAGGAGATCTTTCTGGGCTTGATCCCAGGCTTTCTATCCCTGCGTGGCACTCTCTGGGCTGAAGGACAAGAGCACGGCCATGACACAGAGGGAGCCCTCACTACCTCCACCCCAGCTGCTGGCACCATGGCCCTGGGGTCTGCTGCATCCACAGGCACCAGTGACCACTCCAGTGGCTCTTTGTTCCTTCATTTATTCCCTCAAACACTCAAGGAAACCCATGACTCAGGACCTAGAGTCACACTGACCCCAACTTTCCAGCCACGAATGCAGGTACAGTTCTCAACTCCAGGAGACCAGAAGTGTCTTCAATAAAGAAATCTTCGGCTAAATTGGTTTCCGTCTGAAATCCAAAGCACCACTGTCATTGAAATGCAATGGTATCTTAGAGGCACCCACATTTTAAGGTTTTGTCTGTTTTTAAAGGAGTTTTAATTCTCCACAGAATGATTAACAGAATTAAACAGCAGAGTGCTCCCTGCCAGACCAAAAATCGTCCCCAGTCTCTCTCTGCGAAAACCCCAAATCTACCCAAACTAACTGTCCTTCTGCTCTGACTTTTCCTTCTGTCAGAGCCATTTTGGGTACATTCTCTTCCCCTTCACTGATGATCTGGCCACAGGACAGAAACATGTTCCGAATCAGCCAGCTTTCAAATTTTGAGAAAATTCGGGGTTTTGATTAAATGGGCCCTTTAATGAACACTGTCACCCCCACCAAAAAAAAAAAAAAAAAAAGACCTCAAAGAAGTCCTGGGTTTTCTTCAGGAGGTATTTGAGTTCTGTCAGTTCTAGGAAGCTTTTCTTCAAAGCCTGCTGGTTCTGGTTGGCTTCTTGCAATTCTCCTTCCATTTTTTCTAGAATAGTCTATGCAGGAGGGAAACAGAAGGTAAGCCAGACAGAAAGCACTATGATGCTCCTACTCTACCCACACCGATAACTAAAACCAAAGAGGGGTTCAGTGCACCCTAACACAGCTGGAAGTTGGCTGACCTGTCCAGCCACAAACTCTCTGTTCTTGCAGAACCTGAGCTGGAACCGTCCACCCGCTCTCCAGGATTCCCTTATCAATGGGAAGGAAGGGAGGACACTCTTCAAGGTGGAAGGCACCTTCATGGGGAAGCCCAGGCATCCTTCCCTCCTTTATAACACTAGACAGCGAAGACAGAGGGGATTTACATGTTGAGAATTCCCTCTGCCCCAAATTCACTGTAATGATGGATTAAATATAGGAAGAAAAATTTGTATCACCTCTGAGCCACCTCCTGTTCCAGGTGAGAATCTGGGGAGCCAGGTATAAGCAAGTGGGAAAAGGAAACAGAGAAAGGTAGGCACAGACGACGAGACAGTAACAAGCAAAAAAACCTTCTTTACAAAAAGGAGACACCAAAAGATAAGGCTTGTGATAAAATCTAATATTAAGATAAATCACCAACAAAATCAGAACACAAAACCCTAGGTCATGAAATCATTTTTATAGAGCAGTATGAAAAAAGATTTTAAAGTTTGTTTTGTTTTTCTGGTGGGTGCTAGGAATTAAACCCAGGGCCTTATGCATGGTAGGAAAGTGTTCAGTCACTGAGCTACATCCGTGTGTGTATGTGTGTGTGTGTGTGTGTGTGTGTATGTGTGTGTGTGTTTTCTTTTGAATATTTGGAGATAAATGAAGGTATTGCTTTCACTAAAAAAATAAATAGCCAGGTACGGTGAAGCATGCCTATAATCCCAGCAGCTCAAGAGGCTGAAGCAGGAGGATCACGAGTTCAAAGCCAGCCTCAGCAACTTAGAGAGGCCTTAAGGGTTAGGGATGTGGCATAGTTAAGCGCCCCTGTGTTCAATCCCAGGTTAAATAAATAAATAAGAAATTCTTATTCCTTATTAAACAACAACAATGTTGTTCTTACTAAGAACAATAATGTCTTAATATTAAAAGAACAGGTAGATACAAAAAAAAGAACTGTTGGAAATAATGAAAATGAAAAATACAGCTACTGGCATTCAAAACTCAATAAGAACAACTCTATATCTGGTGCAGTTTGTGAATATAATACTGAGGTTTAACAAATAATATATAGATATGAAAGACCATTTATCCAAATGTCCATCAACAATACAATGGATGAAGTACATTATATTCAAAGAAGATATTTTATAGTAGTGAAGAGGAATTAATTTCAAGAACAAGAACCAATATGGATCTCTGAGGCACTATGAAGGCAGTGCTAAGAGGAAAGTTTATTGCATTAAGATCATTCATTAAAAAAATAAAAAGTCAAAAAATAAATGACCTAACATTACAACTCAAAGCCCTAGAAAAAGAACAAATCAACACCAAAATCAATAGAAGACGGGAAATAATTAAAATCAGAGCTGAAATCAATGAAATTGAAACAAAAGAAACAGTTGAAAATACTGACAAAACGAAAAATTGGTTCTTTGAAAAAATAAATAAAATTGATAAACACTTAGCCATGCTAAAGAAGAGAAGGAGAGAGAAACTCTCTTAATTACTAAATTACTAAAATCTGTGATGAAAAAGGAAATATCATAACAGACACTATAGCAATACAGAAAATAATCAGAAACTATTTTGAAAATTTATACTCCAATAAAATAGGAAATATTGAAGTCATTGACAAATTTCTAGAGTCATATGATTTACCCAAACTGAATCAGGAGGCTAATACACAAGTTAAACAGATCAATTTCAAGCAATGAAATAGAAGACACCATCAAAAGCCTATCAACCAAGAAAAGCCCAGAACCAGATAGATTCACAGCTGAGTTCTATAAGACCTTCAAAGAAGAACTAATACCTATAGTCCTCAAATTATTCCATGAAATAGAAAAAGAGGAAACAATTCATTCTATGAGGCCAACATTACCCTGATTCCAAAACCAGAAAAAGACACATCAAGGAAAGAAAACTTCAGATCAATATCGCTAATGAACAAATGCAAAAATTCTCAATAAAATTCTGGCAAATCGAATACAAAAACGTATTAAGACGATAGTGCACATCCATCAAGTGGGGTATCCCAGGGATGCAAGGTTGATTCAACATCCAGAAATCAATAAATGTAATCCGTCACATCAATAGATTTAAGGATAAGAATCATATGATCATCTCAATAGAAGCAGAAAAAGCATTTAACAAAATACAGCACAACTTCATATTCAAAACACTAGAAAAACTAGGGATAATAGGAACATATCTCAACACTGTAAGCTAACTATACTAAACCCAAGGCCAACATCACTTTAAAGAGAGAAAAACTGAAAGCATTCCCTTTAAAAACTGGAACAAGACAGGGATGCCCTCCTTCACCATTTCTATTTAACATAGTCCTTGAAACTCTAGCCAGAGCAATTAGACAGATGAAAGAAAATAAAGGGGTACAAATAGAAAAAGAAAGAACACAAACTATCGCTATTTGCTGACAACATGATTGTATCCTTAGAGGATCTGAAAAATTCTGCCAGAAAACTTCTAAAACTAATAAATGAATTCAGTAAAGTAGCAGGATATAAAATGAACAGCCATAAATCAAATGCATTTCTGTACCTCAGTGACAAATCCTTAAAGAGAAATTAGGAAAACTACCCCATTTGCAATAGCATAAAAAAAAAATGGGAATCAATGAAAGAGGTGAAAGACCTCTACGATAAAATTCTGGCAAATCGAATACAAAAACATATTAAAAAGATAGAACACCACAATAATGTGGGGTTCATCCCAGGGATGCAATAAATACAGTTATCTCATATTAGACAAAGGTGCCAGAAACATCTATTGGAGAAAAGATAGCCTCTTCAACAAATGGTGCTGGGAAAACTGGAAATTCATATGCAGCATAATGAAACTAAACCCCTCTCACCATGCACAAAACTCAACTTAAAGTGGATCAAGGACCAAGGAATGACATCAGAGACCCTATGCCTAATAGAAGAAAAAATAGACCCAAATCTTCATCATGTGGGATTAGGCCCCAACTTCCTTAACAAGACTCCTAAAGCACAAGAAATAAAATCAAGAATCAATAAATGGGATGGATTCAAACTAAAAAGCTTCTTCTCAGCAAAAGAAACAATCAGTGAGGTAAAGAGAGAGCCTATAGAATGGGAACAAATTTTAACCACACGCACATCAGATAGAGCACTAATCTCTAGAAATATATAAAGAACTCAAAAATCTTAAGACCAAAAAAAATTAAAAACCCAATCAATAAATGGACTGAAGAACTGAACAGACACTTCTCTGAAGAAGAATACAATCAATCATCAAATATATGAAAAAATGTTCAACATCTCTAGCAATTAGAGAAATGCAAATCAAAACTACTCTAAAATCTCATTCTCATTTCAGTCAGGATGGCAGTTATTAAGAATAGAAGCAACAATAAGTATTGGCAAGGTTGTGGGGGGAAAGGCACACTCTTACATTGCTAGTGGGACTGCAAATTGGTGCAACCAATCTGGAAAGCAGTACGGTGGTGATTCCTTAGAAAACTTGGAATGGAACCACCCTTTGACCCTACTCCACTCCTTAGTTTATACCCAAAGGACTTAAAAACAGCATACTACAGGGACACATACTACAGTCAAGCTATACAACAGTCAGCTGTCTGACAAAACCACAAAGGATGGGAAGTGAGGTAGCAACAGATTTTGAGAAAGTGTTATGAAACCGAGTCTGGGAATGTCCGTGGGAAAATCTCCTGGGAACTTGTCTTGAAAGGTTAGATGTAACTGTGAATCCACAGCTTTCAAGCCAAGGGTTTTAAGCCAAATGCTGGGAGGGAGTGGTAATCACAAAAAATGGAAACAGACTAAGGTCACCTCCTAAAAAGACATTATCATTTCAGATTTTTAAAAATCCGCCCAAGAGAAACCCTTACCAAAAAGATAAAAGTAAACAATTTAAAAGGATATCCATGTAAGGTAAGCTCTCCTCTTCCCCACCCCCCACAAAAGCACATTAATATCAGACAAAAGGGAATATTTTAAAGTTGAAATGGTGAAACTTAGATCTGCATGCCTGGGCAGAGTTGGAGAAGTTTTTACAGAAAAGAGAACTCAACCAATCAGCTCATACTGAATTCAGTTGGATGGATGTTTTTTCTCAAGCTCTCAATTTGCAACTGAAATGCCTGCTACCTGCTTACAAGATCAAGAAAGTCCTTGTGCTTGTCAAGCTTCGGCACAACAGCATAGAAGAACAGACACAGCTGTTTGAAAAGATGATTGGAACATTCCTCCCCTTTCCAAGCTCCTATCTAAAACACAGGCTGTGTAAGGCTGGACCATCTTCACAAACATCAATTAAAACCACACATCACAACAGATTTTGTGAGACACCAACTCTTATCATTAAGTCAAGAAGAAACCTGCAAACACTGCCTGCCACTCTTCTCACTAAAGGCTTTTATCTTGGAAAATGCAGTTAATTTTTCACCTAAACTATGTTAATAAATGATAAGGTATTGATTTTAGATGAATGAATTTTATCTTGTTTCCTATTTTAGGTCCTCATACAGTAAATATCAGTAACTATAATCTGCATTAATTATTTAGTTAATATTGGAACCCTCAATCAGAGTTGAGTGTAAAGATGCCTGAGACCAAGAAACTTGAGAACCACTGAATTAGATGATCATGAAATGTCATATTGATCAGAAGCCCAATAGAAGTTCTTAAAAGAATGGAATTTTCATGCTTTGGCAAAGCTGGAGAAGGCTTGGTAGAAGAGGAGGAGATGAAGAGGGGTTGTCGGTGCATGGGAAGGGCACCCTGGGCCTGGGGCACAGCATGATCAACAGCTTGGAGTTGAGAAATGGGTACAAGGTGAGCAGAGAATCACGGGACAAGTTCATCGAAGGTGGAGGACTGGTAAGGTGCAGACAGGACCAGGAGGCCAGGCTTTCGTGGTCAGAGGTGGCTAAGACTGATACAGGCACAAAGGGAGCCATAGCACATTCTTGAGCAGGGAAGTGATGAGATCAATCACTTCCAAGACAGAATCTGGTGGGTAGGCAGCGGAAAGTGGAACAGTTAAGAAAACCACGGTTGTGCACGCCTATAATCCCAGAGATTTGGGAGGCCGAGGTAAGAAGATCTTGAGTTCAAAGCAAGCTTCAGCAACTTAGTGAGGCCCTACGCAACTCAGTGAGACCCTGTCTCTAAAGAAAATATAAGAAAGGGCTGGGGATGTGGCTCAGTGGTTAAGCACCCCTGGGTTCAATTCCCTGTACCAAAAAAGAAAACAAGAAAAAAGAAAACCAGTCAGACTAGAGGCCTCTGTGATGGCTCAGAAATCAATGTCAATGCATAAACCAGAAGGATGTCTCCCAGATCACAAGAACAGGCCTGGGGCTGAGGTAAGGGCTGGGGTGAGAGCTAGACGGGGCTGCTGAATGAAGGGGACTCGTATTCCAAGATGGGGGGTAAGGTTGAAATTGGAGGTGATCTGGGAAAGTCCTATTCGGATTGGTTAAAACCTTTCTCCAGGGCTGGAGTGCAACTCAGTGGTAGAGCACTTGTCCAGCATGTGTGAGGCCCTGGGTTCAAGAACCAGCACCAACAAAAAAGGAGGAGGAGGAGGAGGAGGAAGTTCCTAGTCCACCAACTGCTCTGCACAGGCAGACGTGCCACCTCGCCCTCATTCAGCCTGCTCGGAGGCACCAACTAGACAAGACTTTGCTGCCTTTGAAAAATCTATGTCCACAAAGCAGATCACTCCTCCTTGCGAGGTGAGCTTCTCTGGGGTTGTATTGAGAAAGGAAACCCGCTCTCCCCTGCATCAACAGGAGTGGCCCCAAAATTTGCAATTTTCCTGGGGAAGTCACCCTGAAAAGTGACAAGCACGTAAATCTGCTTTCTCACCTTCTATAACCAGGTGAAGGACCCATGAGTGGCATTCAAAGTTCCCAGAATGACAGGCTTTGTGACTGTCCTTCCCTGGGGGCAGCTGCAGAGTGCAGAACCTACCTCCAGTGTAATCATTTCCCGAGGGAGAGGAGTCTCCGGGTACTTCTCCGGCAATTGGACTGTAATCTCATTTTGCATCTCATCTTCCAGAAAACCTGAGGGATGACACCCCAGAAGAGAATACAAGGTGACAGTGGGTCCCCATAATTAAGCAACAGGGTCCAGCAGGACAGGTGTCTTCCAGCCAGCTGCCCTAAGGCCTGCCCCAGCACCAGGGGCCCTCCCCCAACCTCCTGCCTCCACAGTCACCCCAAAGAGTATTACAAACAGGGACACATTTGTTAACTAGTCGTGCAAACTATTTCCCTCCTTACCAGTCCCCGTTTAGACAGTAAGAAAGGTGACTTACGGAGGATTCTTTCCAATGACTCACACCTTCGGACTTCATTCACAAATTTCCTTTGGAAGCTGTTCACATTCACATTTAACTAGGGACGGGGGAAGGGGGACAGCAGGCACACATTAGGCCACACGGCTGCCAACATATTCCTCTGTTATTGCATTATCTTTTTTAAAAAAATTGTAGTTGTAGATGAACAGCATGCCTTTATTTTGTTTCATTTTTATGCGGTGCTAAGGATCAAACGCAGTGTCTCGTGCATGCTAGGCAAGTGCTCTGCCACTGAGCTACAGCCCCAGCCCTGCATTATCTTCTTCATGTTGGAGAATGTTGCTGGAGTTACCTTGGGAACAGGTGTCTCCATGTGCAAGACAGGTGAGTTCCAGGAAAACCAACCCTTGGTATTTTCACCCACAATCATTGGCGCTCATTCTGATCCTGCCATTTCTAAGAGAAACAAAGTCCTCCCACACCCAAGGTTGCCTTGTTTTTAGCTGCATTTGCTCTCCAAAAAAGCCTGGGAATCTTCAATAAAGCCATAAATATGAATGGACCTTGAAAACTGCACAAGTCAATGTAAGTTTCACAATCATCAATAAAAATCCAACCCTTGTGTGGTGACCCTTGGCTCACCCCAATAAGTATTTCTGAAGACCTGCCTCCAGTCAGGTCCTGTGCTAGCAAGTAGGAAAGCAAAAACCAAGGCCATGATCCTTCCCTGCAGGAGCTAAGCTTTGACATTGATCTTGGTGAGGAAATCAGAAAGACTGATTTTCAAAATGCAGTTCAAAAAAAGAGCTTTGGACTTTTGGAAGTGACACCCAACGTCACTCAAGACATTCTATCCCTGGAGTACCACTCTGGAACTCAGTCCTGGGTATGACAAACAATGCTGTGCACTCCAGAATATTTTGTCCCTAGATTGCATGGGCATGTTTGACGATGCTAACAGGAAATCAAATTACAAAGGCATCCCACATCAGTGATCCGGGTTTGCATTAGAGCTTCAGAATCTTCCTACAGAGAAGACAGGCATGGAGGAAGAAAACAGGATCATGAATGACTTGCCCTGTGGTCACAAACCCCCACCAGGACAACTAGGACCGTGGAATTCCACCTATTCCAGCTCCAGGCTCCTCTTCCTGCAGAACCCATTTTGTTCACTAGGGAGGTGAAAGATTTATCTACTTCCCTCCCACCTTCCTCTTATCTCCAAAGAATGCAATACCTACATCTTTGAACTGAACCAATCCAAGCTCCCCGAGCTCAGCTACACAGCAGTAGGCAGCCTCCACCTGCAGAAACACCTGTGACAAACACATTTCCTCACTTCGAAACACAGACGCCATCTTGGCCTGGCTTCTGTCTGCAGGAGAAAAAGAGAAAGATCTAAGGAAATGAATATGTGACAATCTTAAGATGATTTTTTTAAGTTAAAAATTAGAATCCAACTAGAATCACTCCTGATTTAAAGATGGTAAACAAAAACAAGATAGAACTTTTCACTGATTTAAAAATACGATGAGGGGGTAGGGTGGGGCTGGAGATATAGCTCCTTGGTAGTGCTTGCCTAGCATGCGCAGGGTCCTGGGTCAACACACTACAAAACGAACCAAGGGCTGGGTGTGCAGTTCAGGGGTAGAACACTCGCCTAATCTGCACAAGGCTCTGGGTTCAAATTCCCTAACACACACATACACATGCAATCATGTATATATGATTAAAGACTCAAGTTGTGGAAAGTGTGAGAAAGCACAGCCTTTCCTACAGTAAGTGTAAATTCTTTATAGCTTTCTCAGAGAGCAAGTTGTCAATATCCATTGAATTTTGTATTATTCATACTCATGACCCCAGATCTCCATGCTATTTATCCAGACAAACCTGAGTACCTATGGAAAAACAGATGAATAAGGTTGTTGATACCATTATAAATAAAATTTTTAGTAAACAAATCTATGCTAGATATCATCTATGGGGGATAACAGAACCCCACGTATTCAGCAGGAATTAAATAAGTCTGTGTCCCGCATACGGAAGAAGGATGTTCACCTGAAGCCCTGTGAGTTTCTTGGACCCACCTGTGAGATCCGTTTCACTATCCAGTCACAAGGACATTACCACCTCTGGCTTAAAAAATGACTGAGACACACTCCTGAGAGGGGGTTACAGTCATGGAGACATGAACTCAGGTTGAGCACTCATAATTCAACAGCCCAAAAGTCAAACTGTCCCAAAATGTGAAACTTTCTGAGCCCTGACATGATACCACAAGACGACAAGTCCCCAACTGACCTCTTAACACGGGTCACCGTCACAACCCAGGTGCTCCAAAAATATTGTTCAAGAATCCTCCAGCCTGTGTGTAGAGGTGTTTATAAAGCAGGTGAATTTTGCATATAGATTTGGGTCCCAGACCCAAGATTTCTCATTATGTTTATGCAAATACTGAAAAATCTGAAATCCAAAACACTTCCTCCCAAGCATTTCAGATAAGGGCGAGGCAAGCCTTGTGATAAGACCCGCTACACGCTGCCACAGAGGAAAGTCCACAGCTTGAGCAGGAGAAGAGCCACCAACAGCTGGCCCCCTCCACACACCAGGGCTGCAGCCTGGACTTGGCGCAGATATGCAGCAAGGTAACCCAGCCCTGGTGTGTCGAGGCCACCCAGTGATCAGACAGACAGGTTCCAAACTGTGGGGTGTGGCAGTCTGTGATATTCCCTCCCCCCCAGACCATCAAAGTCAGTGCCAAAGGGACGGCCCACCTTTAGTGTTTGCTGGAGCAGATGGCAAGGAAGGACGCAGCCCAGGGCTGGGAGGAAGGCGAAGATTCCCTCCAAGGAGTAAAAGAAACTGCACGGAAAGCAAGGGGTGGGGACAGGGAGGGGCTGTGGCTCTTCCCTTGGAACACCCCCTGGAGGCCCTAGGCTGTCACCTTGAATGGTTTTCCTCCAAGTTGCCTTCTGGAGGTTTCACTTCACAACTTGCCAGATACTTGGCCTATCTGTTTCTGTCATGATAAAGACTAAAGCCAAGAGCTGGCCAGGAAAAGGCTGTGGGTCTTGTCTCTGTCTTCTCCGGCTTCACTTGTCTTCACCCTGCTCCCCAGACTCCTGCATGTAGTTCTGAGCTCTCACCTACCCCAGGGCCTTTGCTTACACTTTCCCCTGGGTTTGGAACCTCGATCTCTTCCTCTTCATCTTTCATCCCCACCCCACCCCCACAAACCTGTCATTTCTCCAGTCTAATGTAAGTATCCTCTCCCTGACCACCACCTGACCCCCAGTGAACCAGCCTTCCCTGACCACCACCTGACCCCCAGTGAACCAGCCTTCCCTGACCACCACCTGACCCCCAGTGAACCAGCCTTCCCTGACCACCACCTGACCCCCGGTGACCCAAGCTTCCTCCCCTATACTGCCAGAGTCACAGACATTTGCAATTACTTGTTTAACAAATTTCTGTATTCTCATAAAAAAAGTCATGAGGTTAGAATGATTCCATGTTTTTTACTCTAGCACCTTCTAGCTCAATATTGACCACCAAGCATCTGCTTCAAAACCATTTCTCCATCCGTGGAATCGAGGATAAACTTCCCCCACCTCCAGAAGCGCAGAGTCGGGTCCTGTTTTTCCTTTTGACACCAAGATGAGTTAAAAGTTTGCATACTGTCCTTTCTATAACGAAGGCCATGTGTTCACAGAACAGAGACACGAGACTTTAGCTTCATACAGACCAAAAGCCCAGAGAAAGGCCCTGTGCTTACCCAAGTTCTCAGGGGAGAGAGGTCCACCCAATGCTCAGGGAAAGGACCCCCAGCAGCACCAGCCAGCCTCGGGCCTCCTCCGCGGGTGTGGCTTGCCAGAAGTGGAGCACCCCTCCTGGCTGCGCCTCCTGAGGCGGTTCTATTGTATCAACACTGCTGTGGGTGAGGACAAACCTGCCCCACCGGCTCAACCCCCACCCCCACTGTGCCCTCTGCAGTGACTTTGAGTCCCCACCAGGAAGCAGAACACTGTTTTTTGATGAGGGTAACTTGCCTTCAGCCAGCTGAGAGTTAGGGACAAAGTTTCTAGGGGACCTACAAGGGCCCTAGAAATTGTAGGGTCCAGGGCTGGGGTGTGGCTCAGTGACAGAGCGCTTGCCTAGCATGAGCAAAGCCCTGGGCTGCATCCCCAGCACCACAGAAAGAAAGAAAAACTCTAGGCATGAAATAATACTAAAAAGTGGCTTTAAAAAAGACTATTACCCACCGTCCTATTAGCTGTTTTCCAAAACATTCTATGTACTTTCAAAGACAAAAAAAAAAAAAAAAAAAAACAGAGGAATACTTACAGGTGCCCAGCGTCTGAAATTCAGTTTCCCTGTGGCCCAGGTAGAAAGAGACAGGACTGCACGTGATATCCACCCTTTTCCTCAGGAGAACTACGGCATTTCCTGTTTCTTTGTCAGACAAGGTGAGGGCCACAGAGTGAGGCCCTCAGAGCCACTTTCTCTGGGCTCAGAGGCTCCTCCGCACCAGACGCTGCACTGACATGAAGGAACTTTCCAGAGCAGCTTCCCAGGTGTACACAGATCCCCTGTGCACACCCACCGGGGTGCCCATAAAATGAACCCCAAGTTGAAGGGGTTTTTTTGTTTGTTTTTTTACTTTTTATTGTGGGGAAAATGTCAATACCTGCAAGAATGTATCTCTTGATGCTTTGACTGTAGCCCTTGTGGCTTTGAAACTTACAGGTTTTTCCTTTTTCCCAACCTTCTCCATCCTGACCTCTCTGATCTTCTTTTCCCTGATCTCTCCTCCCTAATCTCATTTTCTCTGAATCACCTCTTTAAAAGCCCCCCCGTTCCTGCTGATGGGCAGACCCACAGCCTTTGGGATAGGAGGCCCCTGGGTTTCTCCTTTGGTAGCAAAGCAATAAACCTTTTTCCTTGTTCTCAAAACCGTGTCCTTGTTATAGGATTGGCATCAGGGACAAGTACAGAGCTTTGGCTATAAGAGTACAGAGAATATCCCCCCATGGACACATGGCTCCAGTAACTGTTGAAGTTTGTGTCATCTGTGCCTGCCCACTTCCCCACCTTCCCCATTACTTTGAAGCAAATTACATACATCATGTATTTCTTCCAGAATATGAGGGTGGGGGATATGGCTCAGTTGGTAGAGTGCACGCACAAGGCCCTGGGGTCACTCCTCAGCACCACAAAAAAAAAAAAAAAAAAGGAGGGGGGCCTGGGGCTGTAGCTCAGTGGGAGAGCTCTTTCTAGGGCATGTGAGGCACTGGGTTCAATCCTCAGCACCACATAAAAATACATAAATAAAGTTATTAAAAAAAGAAAATAGGACCATAACTTAGATTTTAGGCTGGGGATACAGCTCAGTTGGTAGAGTGCTTGCCTCAAAATATGTCAGCATATCTCTAAAAGATAAGGATTTTTTCATAGAAAACACACACACACACACACACACACGCACACACACACACGTCATGGACACTCCTAAAATTCAGCAAGAATTCCTTAATAACAAATATCCCATCAGAGTTCAAATCTCCTAGGTTGTCTGAGTTTTTCATTTTTTTTAAACCCCTTGGGTGTTTTCTGTACATGATCATTGATTGACACTACTGCTTTTGAGAACACTGAAAAATCTAACTTGAGTTTGGGGGACAGCAGGGAAGAGCTGGGTGGGGACAGCTGGGCAGCTGTGGCCATTTTAACACTGGCACAGTGCAGACTGGGGTCCCTGAGGGAGCAGGCGGTCTACTCCCAGGCCCTGTAAGAAAGGAATGGTTTGGGCCTGTACAGTGTCACACACCTGTAATTCCAACGACTCTAGAGGCTGAGGCAGGAGGATGGCAAGTTCAAAGTCAGCCTCAGCAACTTGGTGCAGCCCTAAGCAACTTAGTAAGACCATGTCTCAAAAGTAAATAAATCAAATGGCTGGGGATATAACTCAGTGGTAAAGTGCCCCTGGGTTTGATTCCCAGAAAAAAGAGAACAACAAGAACAGTTTGGGTTTCTTGGGAAACAGAGCTTGGCCACACCCACTAATCTGTCAGAGCAGATCTGCCTAGAGTCTGGATTGAACTGGACAAAGTCCTGAAGACGGAACTCAGGATTCACAAAGCAGATCAGCAAGATGAGAGCTAAGAACTGCAAAAGGAATCTCAGGGCTGGGGAGCCTCTCCCCTCTGTGAACTCTGCAGGCCAGGGAGGCATGAACTGAAAACTAATTCAAAATCAATGATGTTAGATCAATTTTCAATGTATAACTTTTAGAAGGAATGGAGTAGAACATTTTGGAACAGAGGGCTGGTAAAGTATTCTTAGACATGACACCTAAAGTACAATCCATGAAAACAACACACTGATGAAGGACTGGGGGCGTGGCTCAGAGGCAGAGCTCCTGCCCAGCAGCAGCCCCACAAAAAAACAAATATATATATAACACACACTTATATTTACATTTATATATGTTTATACTTCATAAATGTATATTTATCTTTATATAAATACATATGCTGATATATTAGCATACTATATATATATATATATATATATATATATATATATATATATACACACATAGTTAAAAAAAATTCTTTGGC
The DNA here is from genome assembly GCF_964194105.1 of Spermophilus citellus. Classification (NCBI taxonomy): domain Eukaryota; kingdom Metazoa; phylum Chordata; class Mammalia; order Rodentia; family Sciuridae; genus Spermophilus; species Spermophilus citellus. The sequence continues at coordinate 216,170,779 of NC_138184.1, forward strand.
TATTTAGAGGATGAAAAAAATTCGTTAAGAGGATGGACTAAAGATTGGAACAAAATATTTGCAAGCCACATGTCTGATAAAGAACTCAACTACCTTTTATGGAGTTCTCAAACTTCACCAGTAAAAGAAAATCAAACAATCCAACCAGAAAATGGGCCCAAGACACAGAGACATTTTACACAACAGGATATACGGATGGTGAGTGTATTAATTAGGCTTCTCCTGAGAAACAGGACCAACAGGGACACACACACACACACACTTTCTTAAGGGAATTGGTTCACACGATGAGGAAGGCTGAGAGTCCCAGATCTGCAAGCTTGAACCCAGGAGATCTGTCTGATGGCCATAGGCAGGGGAAGATGTCTCAGTTAAGACAGGAAGCAAATGCCTCTTCCTCCAGCTTTCTGTGGACTGGATGTTTTCCTCCAGCTTTGGGCAGGCCTAGTCTCTCCTCAGTCTACTGGAGCAGATGCTAATCTCTTCCAGAAACAGCCCCACAGAGGCATCCAGAAATAATGCTTTACCAGCTATATGGACATTCCTTAGCCTAGTCAACACATAAAATTAATCATCGAAAGTACAACTTGGCACCCAAACACATCTTGTTAAACCATAGTTGATGTCTAAGTAAAACAGTAGCTGGGGAGTCGGGGTGTGGCTCGTTGGTAGAGCATGCACTTACATGCATGAGGCCCTGGGTTCAACCCCCGGCACCAGGGTCATGATTCTGCCCAATATGATATAACTAAAAATGCACTGAGCCTTTCCTGAAAGAGGAGATGAACTCCTTGAGTGGTGTTTACTCTTCTCCTTGCATTCTGTAACTTAAACACCATAATATAATACTAAAAAGTGGCTTTAAAATTCTGAAACTTTAAATACTGAGATAAAAATGTCACATGACCAGGGAATAGAAGAGGAAAGAAAACAAAGACCCTTGCTTAATATATGTGTGTCTATATATGCAAATTTATTCATAACAAAATAAGGAGAGAATATTCATGACAATCACAGTGCTCTCTTCTAGTACGTGCTTTGTATTCCTCTTGTCTTCAGAAAGCACTCGGCTGCTCATGGTTCTCTACCTGGTGTATTCCTGAAGTGTGGCCCATTAGTGGTCCTGTCTGCAGGGGGCTGTCATGGTTTCCCATCAGCTTTAATCTCAGGGCATGGTAAGGTTGAAAGACACCCTGAGTGACCTCCTATATTGCAGACATATCTTCTTTACTTTCGCTGTGGAACACTAGTCCCCAGGCAACACTGCATCTCTCTTACTGGCCTGTGGACTCCCATGAGGACCCTAAATTGGTTATGTGTCAGCCTTAACTTCCAATGGAACCATCGTGGTGTCCCCCGGCAGAAGCATTCTTCTCTCTGGAACTAAAACCTCAAAGCCAGTGGAGCACAGAGTCACAAGACCAACAGGGGGATTTTTGCTAGTAGATCACTAGAAGTAGTATAGAGTAGTGCTGCTCCCACCTCCGCCCTTGATTCCTGAACTTGTGGGCCCTGGCTGTGGGGGAAAGGGCAGTATTATGGGATGCCGGTCAGAACATACTCAACCTCTGGAGAACCTTGCTTCCACCCTGCAAGGTCCAGCTGGAGCTGTAACTGAGTCTCTAAAAGGCCACTCCACTGTTCTACTGAGCCAGCTGCTTCAGGACAGTGGTGAGCAGGGGAAGACGGGGAACTGCGTGATCAGGAGCCCATGGTGTGAAGCGAGTCCCTTGATCAGATGCGATGCTGGTTGGAGCCGAGGCTCAGTGGTATCGTGCTTGCCTAGCAGAGATGAGGCCCTGGGTTGAATCTTAGCACCACAAACAAACAAAATAACATAAAAGTGCTGTGTGGAATACCACAACAGTGGACAAGGCTTTCTACCAGTCCACAGATGGTATTTTTGGCAGAAGCATTCAATACAGAGAAGACAACCCAAATCAAGCATAAGCGTCTCTTCCAAAAAGGACACAATTCTTCCCTTCCATGATGGAAGGAGTCCAATGTAATCAAGCTGTCACCAGGGAGCTGGCTGATCATCCTGGCAAATGCTGCCCTACCAGAGCTCAGTGCTGGCCTCTGCTGTGGCAGATGGGCACTCAGCAGTGGTCATACCCAGACTGGCCTGGAGACTGAAAGTCAGTGTTGCTGAGGCCATCCCTGCCACCATGGTCACTTGTTCATGAGAGTGGCTGGGGACAGAGCTGACTGGTCATCCTACCATTTTATCATTAAAATCCACCTGCACTGAGGTCACTTTTTGGTGAGCAGTCAGATGGGATGTTAATATTTTCATGCTTCTTGCCCATTCAGAGAGGTCTAGCCACACACCCCTTCCCCATATTTCTTTGTCACTAATTTTTAAATCATATTCCTTCTGTCTCTTGGATTATGCAGCCAAATCTGCCAGAGGATAAAGTCACACCTCTGGCCATTTGTCCTTTCATGCAAAGTACTGACTAGAGACACTGCTCAAAGTTCAGCCCTTCGAGATTTCCCTTCACTAATGTCCTTCAAGTATGTCCCAGAGAAGGGGCCATAGCACTGCAGCTGTCCCCTTCTGGTGATGTCTGCATGTTGTGCAGAACCGTCTGTAAACCAGGTTTAGGTATTCCCTTCCTCTGTCAGCTGATCACCAGGGACCCCCCCTGCGAAGCCACAGGTGCAGGCTGAGAGAGGGGAGACAGCATTGTAGGAGTGGGGTCCTGGGGCATTTGGGACACTGCCTTGTGTCATTGTGACTTCAGGGCCTCTCATACCAGTCTTCACCACTTCTGTTTGGTGACGGATGTGGCGGTGCATGCCCAACTTCATGGTTCAGTGAGTCATGTCATACTCAGGTCATTACATGGAGCAGGCAGCTTCATTCCAGGCCACTTGGTGGACCATGGTCAAACTTCAGCCTCTGCTGAGGCCTAGTAACAGGCCAAGAGTTTCTTCTTAACAGGAAAGTAGTTGGCTTGTGGATAATGGCAGAGCCTTGCTTCCAAGTCCTAAGGGCCCATACTGCTACTCACCTAGTGGGGACCTGCCAAAGGCTCCAGGTGGCATCCCTGTCTGCTGCTAATCTGGCTAATACCAGATGAATCTGACTAATGCCACCCGAGTGGTGCACCAGCCTGCACAGCAGTGTGGGCCTGTCATAGAGCCTTCTCCTACTCCAGGCTCCACTCGAGACTAAAGTTTACCAAATGGTAAATCAGCGGAGCAACACTCCCAAATGAGGACTGTTTTGCCTTCAGAATTCCAAAAGCCTCACCAATCACCGTGAGGGGTCACGTGCAACTTGCCCTTCGCCTCAGCTCCACATGCCCTATACCACTGGACCCCCAGAAATTTCACAGAGGTAGAAGACCCCTGAACTCTAGTCTGATTCATTTCCTGCTCTCCAATATGCAAATGCATTATCAGTTAGTCTACACTAGGTGCTATTTCTTGCTCACCAGGTCCAGTGGGCATGATGTCATCAATGTCGCAGACCAAGGCAATACCCTATGGAAGAGAAAGGTGATTAAAGTCTCTGCAAACTAAACTGTGACCCAGAGGTGGAGAGTTGAGATAGGACAGTGAAGGTGTGCTGGGGGCCTTGGAAGCTGGAAGAAAACTGCTTCTGGGGAGCCATGTACACAGGGATGGGGAAAAGGATTTTCTATATAAAAATTTATCATTCCAGGAGGGTGTGTGTGTGTGTGTGTGTGTGTGTGTGTGTGTGTGTTTTGATTCTTTCAGATCTTCTACAAAGAGAAGTAATCTGTATAAACAAAGGTAATTTAATTTCTTCTTTCGTTTTCTGGTCTGAGGGAATTGGCTAGGACTTCCCGTATGATCGTAAAAAGGAGAAGAGAGAGAGGCCATCTTTGCCTTGACCTCAGATTTTAACAGGATAAAGGGCCATGAAGCCAAACTGGAGAACCACTAGCCCGGGGAGAGAGTGAGGGGGTATTAGTGTCCAGGGCTGCCCTGGCATACTAGAGACCGGTGGCTTAGAAAGCAGAAATGTACCGGCTCACACTTTGGGTGGCTGGAGTCTGAAGTCAAGGTGTTGGTGGGTTAGTTTCTCTCGTGGACAGTGAGGAAGGATCTGTTCCATGTTCTTGCCTGACCCCTGGTGGCTTGCAACAATCTTTGGTACTCCTTGATTTATGGAAACCTCGCTCCAGTCTCTGCCTGACCTTCAGATGTGAGTCCCTGTGACCAAATCCCCCCTCATGATAAGGACACAGTCCTACTGGATTAGGGAGCACCCTATTATAGAATGAACTCATCTGACTCATTTCTTATGCAAAGACCCTGTCCCCAGATAAGTTCACATTCTGAGATACTGGAGGTTAAGACTTCAGCATAGGAATTTGGGGGACAGGGAACGATTCAACCTATGAGAAGGGGGGAAGTGATGGGGGTCGAGTTGAGAACAGGGAACTCCGAGGTTCAGGACTGCAGAGAGGAGACAGCAAGATGCAGAGAGAGGAGGCTAATTGGGATGAGAACTCAGGAGAAGAGTGAGGCTGGGGTGCAGCTCCGAGGCCAAGCAGCTGCCTGCCATGTCCCAGGCCCTGGGTCCCACCCACAGCACCATAAGAAAGAAGGAAAGGGAGGGAGGGAGGGAGGGAGGAGAGGGAAGGAAGGAGTCATGGATGGTCCTGAAGAGGACTCGGAGCATCTGGAGGTGACTGGAGACCAGTGGACCTACTTCAATGGAGAGAAGGGGGCAGAATTCAAAGAAGCCAGGAGTCAGGGAGTCAGTGGCTGCTGAGGAAAAGATAGGTGCAGGAATCGAGGACAGACCTCTCTCTCAAAATATCAGGCTGAAGGGGCTGGGGATGTGGCTCAAGCGGTAGTGCCCTGGCCTGCGTGCGGCCCGGGTTCGATCCTCGTGTCCACCAAAAAGAGAAAAATAAATATTAAAATTCTCTCTCTCTCTTTAAAAAAAAAGAGATTAAAAAAATATCAGGCTGAAGAGAAAGAGGTGGGGAGGGCAGTAGCTGAAGAGAAAACGAAGCATCGCGGGAGGGTTTGAGGGTTTCTCTCAAGGGAAGAGAGAGACTGCAGATGATCCCGAAAGACTCCGTGGACTTCACTTTCCTGGTACAAAACAGGAACCCCCACTCCTCCTTGCCCATTACAGACATCTGACACCCTCCCTTGGCACCCTGCAGAGATGCCCTCTGCTTCCTGCCTGGGCTCAATTCCACGTGGGCCACGTTTCCTGCATCACCAACTCAGAAAGAGGGACAGGACAAATGTCGGCCGGCCGTGCAGGACAGTGTCTCCAAATCAAAGTAAACCTCCCACACTCAGCACTGTCGATCTCAGAGGGAAGGAAGAGGGAAAGGAGGAAAAACCAGAACCAAACACAGCCCGGCCCCAAAAAGGAGTTCCTGTGACTTGTGAGAAACGAAGACCTAGCCCAGCCCCGCTCCTCCAATCCTGAGACCAAACGACTTGCCCACGTCCAGAGAGTACACTCCTGCTCCTTTAACTGCTTCACTGACTTTTAAAAAAGGCAACAATTCTCCTGTTAATCATTAAACACAGACACACACACACACACACACACACACACACACATACTTTTTTTTTTCCAACTAAATCAGTACTTTGAAGGAAAAGAACAGTTAAGTCTAAGCATTAGGACTGAAGAAAAATCACGGTCATAGAGCTGGAGCAACCTTTCCTATCACCCCAAAAATTGTTGGTCTTGATTTGGGGGTTTGATACCACAGTTCCTCCTCTCTAGGCAAGCCTGGGGCATGCTGCCAATTGTCACCACTTCACACTGTCCTTGAAGGTCTCTGTGAGGCCCTTTCTGCCCCCATGGACTTTCTGGAAAACAGATGTTGCAGAGCTGAGAGAGAGTGCTGCCCCCGAAGCTTTCAAGTGACAATGCTTCATGCAGAGGGCGTCTGTGCCCTCACTCAGATGCTCATACCCAGGATTAGGAAGATACTGTGCATAAGCACAGGTTCAGCTGTACAGATCAACTTACAGGAGATCATCATCATTTAGAAAATGAAAGGGGTTAAGTAGAAAGCAAGCTAAAATGCTTGCAAGGAATTTAATCCAAAAATCATAATCTAGCTGGAAAAATAACGCAACTTTTCTAAAAATGGCACCCAATGTTTCTGAACTCACTTTCAGCCACATTAACATTCAGATCATTAATTTTTTTTTTCCTTTCCAGTGCTGGGAATTGAACCCAAGACCTTGCACATGCTGGACAAGCGCTCAACCATTGAGCTACATCCCCAATTCCAAACAGTGAATTTTCTCATGCACTTGAGCCTAACCCTGTGCACCACTGGCCAGACACTGACCCCACCATTCATGATTCTTTACACTATAAGAAGGTGCCCAGGACAGAAGAGAATGAGTTGAGACTGCTAAAAAGAGAGGAACTCACATTCAACTTTCTCACTACTCACACACACACACACACACACACACACACACTCTCTCTCTCTCTCTCTCTCTCCAATTCATTGACACTAACACTGTCATTGAGTTCATGTATCAGCACATAGAGATGGAAATTATGTTCGCTGGAGCCAGGATCACCCCTGCCATGTAAGTTGGCTCCCTCCAGCAATATGACTCTGGGCACTGGTACCATCCAGCGTCCATTTGACCCTGACTTGTTTGCAGTTCTCTTCCCTGGCGCACAGAACACCCCTGGTGGCTCTCTCCAACACCTCCTCAGCCTCCTGCCCCTCCAGCTCCCGCCCCAGTCCACAGCTACCTGGCTCCTTAGCAGAGTCTCCTCCCCGGGGGCCCTTCCGCCGGCTTCTTGGCCAGACCTTGGTGGGGGCTGTTTCTTTCCTCCTCTTCAGAGCAGAGCTGCTTTACGTCGCTTTCATTGTCTCCTCACTTGCCACTTCACACAGCAACTGGAAAACAGATGAAGGCAAAGAACAGGTCATCTGACAGAGAGCAGACCTGAGCTGGTCTCTGATGGATTCACCCACAGTCTCTCTAAGCTTCACACCTGAAGCCCTTGCCCAGTCATCTGCCTTTCCGTGATAATACTGACCGTAAACTACACTGTTGAGTTTCTTTTCAGTTTCCACCTCTACTTTATTTATTTATGTATGCCTGCTTAGATGCAGGTGGTACTGCACATCAACCCAGAAGCACTCCAACACTGAGCCACGCCCCCAGCCCTTTTTTAATATTATTATTTTTTATTCGAAGACAGGATATCAATAGTTGCTGAGGCTGGCCTCAAACTTGTGATCTTCCTGCCTCAGCCTCCTGAGATGCTGGGATTACAGTCAACTTTCTACCTTCTTTTTTAAAAATTAAATTTACTAGCTCATTTCTCTTTTTACTTCTATTTTACATCCTGCATTGAAGCAATGAATCCTTCTCTAATATAGACCACGCTATATAAGCAATTGCATATATTGGCATGCAATCATAGTCACCTTAGTATATGCCAGCATATGAAGGGTTATTTTGATAGTTCCCTTTCCATTGATGCTAATTTTTGTGTTCTTGTCTTTTCCTTGATTAGACTTGCTTGATTTTTACCAACATTTGGCTGTTTTATTTCTTCTCTATTTCATATATTTCTGTTCCTACTTTTTTTCCTTCCTACTACCTCATTTGATAATAATTTGATTGTCAATCTAGCTTCTTTCTGATACAAGTACTTTAAGATATAAATGTTCATCTGAATACTGTTTCATCCCAGATATTCTGATATTTTAAGCTTTTATTGTCACTTAGTTCAAAGCACTTTTTATTTACTTTTATTCCTTGACCTGAGAGATATATTTATAAGTGTGCTATCTAATTTTGACTTAGTGTGTGTGTGTGTGTGTGTGTGTGTGTGTGTATGAGTGTAGGTGCTGGGGATTAGAACTCGGGGCCTTGTGCATGCAAGGCAAGCACTCTACCAACTGAGCTAGATCCCTAGCCCATAAGTGCGCCACTTAATTTTGAAATAGTTGACATGTGGGGGTGGGGTTCTATATATCTTAAGGTGATTGGTTTCTAATGTCAGAAATCATGCAGGAAACATCTGTAAGATTTCGAATTTTTAAAAAGTAATTGAAGTGCTTTTTTATATTGATTGTACTGGTTGCATACATGTCAAAACTGATCAAATTGCATATTTCAAATATGTGCATTTTATTATACTTCAATTTTACCTCAATAAAGCTATGAAAAAAGTCCTGCATTGAGTAGGGAATTGTACCACTGGAAGAGAACTTAGAGAACATCCAATCCAACTCTTCTAGGTTAGAGATGAACAGAACCCCAGTGAGGTGACATATTTACATGAGATCCTACAGCTAACTGGTGACACAGCTGGAAGCAGAACATAAAAATCCTGACACTTGGGGTCTTTTCATTTCATGCTGTCCCTACCACCCTCTACTTTCAGGTGCCACGCAGAACGAAGGCCCTCTGGGGATCTCTTATCACCTCCAGTGAGTTCTGAGGACCCTAGACAAAGGTCTTCTCAAAAATGATTGAAGGCCAGGCACAGTGCCACATGCCTGTAATCCCAGCGAGGCCGAGGCTGGAGGATCACAAGTTCAAAGCCTCAGCAAAAGCTAAGCGACTCACGGAGACCCTGTCTCTAAATAATACAAAATAGGGCTGGGGATACGGCTCAGTGGCCGAGTGCCCCTGAGTTCAATCCCCGGAACCCCCCCAACCCCACAAAACAAAAAACGATTGAAGGCACCACTCCCCTGAATTTTCCCCTTTGGGACTTCCCCCAACCCAGAGAGTCCCCACCATATCTCATGGGTAGCCCCATGACCAAGGTTATGGGACTTCTCAATGGTCACATAGAAAGTGGCAAAGTGGAAACTGGAATCCAGGATCCCCAACTCAGGTTTTTCTGTGTCCCCTGGGGCCTGTGCACAGCGTGGACAAGAGAAGATGGAGGAAAGAGAACCAGAGAGCAAAGGAAAGTCAGAGGCCAGAAAGACGCCGTAGGAAAGAAGTCAGGTGCCCGGAAGACAGGCCGGCCATCTTGAGTGGCTGTCTGGTCTCCTTTAGTTTCATGGGGACAAAACTGGAAAGGAAAACTGGCTGAGTGTTTATCATAAACATGGACCTTATTTCCCCAAAACCTTAGCTCAAAGTTACTCTTTGAGAACACACATCTCTGTTTACTAAACAAAAGATGAATCTGACCACAAGCACTGCTGTGCCAACAGAACAGTTTGCCCAAATGACAAGACTGGCACTTGTTGGGAGCCCGAAACTGCCAATCACAGAAGAGACCTTCCTCGAGTGGTCTGTGAACTTCACCTTAAAATGCCCTTGCCCGTTTGATGCTAGTAACTCACTAACTTTTCCAGCAATTAAAACTGTCCCCTACAGGAACTGGCTGGCTTCCTTAAAAATTAGTGAGAAACCAGTCACCTGAGGCACTTGAGCAGCAGTCCAAGTAACAACCTGGAGAGGCAGGACCGGTCAGATGCAGCCATCCCAAACTCTAGCAGATCCCTCTCTTTTTAGGGCATTCTTGCCAGGTTAAGGATTAAGCCAGACGTCCTCTGAGGTTTCTTTCCAACATCAAGATCTGGCTGCCATTCTCCGGTTGCCTTTGGCTTCGTTTCTCATCTTTACATCCTGAACATTCCTGTATGCTCCTGCGCCTTCTATGGTAGACCTTTAGCACCCCAAGAGCAGAGACTGTTGGCAAGCGGATTTATGCACCATCTGCAACTTGAAAGTTAAGGTTGTTGTTTTTTTTTTTTTAATGAAGAAAAGATTCCTTGACATTAAAAAATGCTCTCAGACAATGAAACAGACACTAACGAGTGCCATCTACCTGTCCAAGGTGGCTGTATGGCTCTCCTGGGAAACAATCTTTTTTTTCTCTCTCTCTCTCTTTTTCTTTTACATTGTTGCTTTATTAAAACACAATTTGAAATGTCAGGTTAGTCATACCATCACCAAACTTCATCACCAAAATCAAAGTCCACTGATTAGCACCATCTCCTTGCCACAGAACCCAGAACACAAAAGAGGGTCAGGATCTTCTTCATCCTGAGATTTACAGAGCTGGGGAGGGGCTTCTAGGAAACTATCTTTTTTTAAAAAAAATGTACTAACTTAATTTTATTCCTTCATTACAAAAGTATTAAACATTTACTATAGAAAATTTGAAAGACAAGACAGAAGTAAAAAGAAGAAAATAAAAACCACCCAAAATTGTAGCATCACATTTTGATAGGATGTTTTCCAAACATTTTTTGGTGTTACAAAAATGAAATTATACTGGATATGTAGACAAATATTTTTAATGCCTTGTATAATACAGTTTGTGTTTCCCCAATAATTCAATGTTATTCTTGATTTTTTTCCCTTTGTGATGATGGGGATGGAACCCAGGACACTGCACATGCTAGGCTACACCTTCACCACAGATACATTGTGTTTAATAACTACCTTTCAATCCATTATAAGCTGCTCCTAGGTGTGTTTTCTTTTTGTGGTATTGGGATTGAACCCAGAGCCTCACAAATACTAGGCAAGGACTCTGCCACTGAGCCACATCCCAGCCCTTTTCATCTTTTTATTTTGAGACTGGGTCTTGGTAAGTTGCCCAGGTTGGCCTTGAACTTAACGATTCTCCTGCTTCAGTTTCTAGAGTAGCTGGGCTTACAGGAATGCACCATTGCACCTGGGTCTAAGCTTTCATTTTTATAAACACTATAATGTTGAAATGGAGACCCTTGGGTGCACATTTTTCATCTCATCTCTGATAACTTCCTTGGGTAAAGAAGCTCTAAAGGGCTGCACCCTAGGATGAAAGGTCACCAAAATAAATTGAGGCCTACAAAGCCTATCACTTAGCTATAAATCATCATAATTGCTGAGCCTGGATTGACATGATGGCAGATTTGGGTTGCCCCCAAGCATCTGATTAAAGAACAACTACAATAAATTATTTCTACAGGAAGATCACCTTAAATTTCAAGTTAGTACTATGAACAATTGCATGGAGTTACAATTTTGAGCACAACAAAAAAATAACCAGGTTCACAAGAAAACATAACTACATGATTAAAAACCAGCAGAAATAATAGACAATAGAAACACCAATGAGGGAGAAGGTGGCAGATGTTGAAGTTATTAGACCCAGATTTTAAAATAATTGTATTCACTCTGTTTGTGAAGATGAAAAATAGAAACCAAATATCTTTGTAGATAATAATCATATATTCTCAAAAAATAAAATGGAAGTTCTGAAATTAAGAATAATTGGAATTAAGAATCCAGTGGGAGGCTGGGGGTGTGGCTCAGGAGTAGAGCGCTCCCCTTGCCCATGCGAGGCTCTGGGTTCGATCCTCCGCACCACATAAAAATAAATAAATAAAATAAAGGTATATTAAAAAAAAAGAATCCAATGGGTAGTTACAAAGGTGGATTTGATACAGATGACAAGAGATTATCTAGATAGGAGAAAAAGATCCAAAATAAAGCACAAGAAAACAAAAAAGTGGAAAAGAAAGAATTAGAGGGTACAGGCAAAAGTTCTGTGTATAACTGCAGTCACCAAAGGAGAGACGAGAAGGAGACAGGAGTAGAATTTGATGGCTGAGAACCTTTCAAAATTTCTGAAAGACATCAAGCTTCATATTCAATTGCCTACAAACTCCAGTGGGACAAATAAATTTATATCTGAGCACGTTAGAGTAAAACTACTGAAAACCAAAGCCAAAACAAAAATGTTAAAGATGACCAAAGAAGAAAAAGAAACAAGTTATCTACAAGGCTGCACCAGTAGGGCCAACAGTTTTCAACAGAAACAATGTGGATAGAAAGAAACAGAATGGTGGCTGGGCACGGTGGCACCCACCAGGAATCCCACTGAATCGGGAGGCGGAGGCAGGAGGATTCCAAGTTGCAGGCCAGCCTCAGCAAATTATCAAGGTCCTAAACAATTTCACAAGACCCCATCTCAAAAAATACAAAGGGTGAGGGATGTAGCTCAATGGTAGAGCCCACCTGGGTCCAGTCCCCAGTAACACACACACACACACACACACACACACACACACACAAATTAGAATGATATCTTTAAAGCACTAGAAGAATATTTCTGCCAACCTTCATTTCTAGACCCAATGAAAATGTTTTTTAAGAGTGAAGGAAAAATAAAGACATGCAGATAAGCAAAAACTGAGAGCACTGGGCACTCTGTGGGGGAATACGAAAAGCTATTCTTCATAGAGAAGGGCCGCCATCAGTTGAAAGACCAGTCACATGGAAAAGAATTGAGAACGATAAATTGATAAGTATGTGGATAGATCTAAATAAACCTTCATTTATAAAGGAACAATAATGACTTAATGGTAACTATGTATATAAATGGTGACTTAAGAGGTGTGGCATGTTTTTAACTTTATGATGGCACATAAGCACTGTGCATTCGGTAGAAACCATCTTGGGAGGGTACGTGCTGATCTCTTCCTGGACTATACCCTATGTCGTAGGACACTCCTGGAGAGCTGGACGTCAGGAATCCAGGCCAAGAGGAGAAGTGATGGACACTCCACAGTGTACTGTGTCCCTAAGCTAGGGAGTTCTGTAGGTTAGGGTAAAATCGATTTTCAAATTATGGTATTCTCGACTTACATGGTTTAATAGGACATAACCCATTCAGAAGTTGAGAAGCAGCTGTTGAACGTATGTAGTAAGAAAGACTAAAAACCAGGAGTGGGAAAACAGAATTAAGTTCCAGGTCTTCAATTAATATATTAGATGAAGATGAAGAAATATATTCAATTAATATATTTGATGTCAAGGATGTTATGTTGTAGCCGCTAAAAAAAAATGAAAAAATAAAAAACAGAATCCCAAAATAGTGAGAACAAAGGAAAAAGGAGCCAGGCACATAGGTGCACACCTATAATCCTAGTGGCTCAGGAGGCTGAGGCAGGAGGATCTCGAATTCAGAGCCAGCCTCAGCAATTTAGCAAGGCCCGAAACAATGTAATGAGATCCTGTCTCAAAATAAAACATAAAATGGCTGGAGATATGGCTCAGTGGTTGAGTGCCCCCAAGTTCAATTTCCTGTACCTCTACCCCCAAAAAAAGAAAAAGGAGCATAAGACAGATGGGAATGCTGGAGAGCCTCTGGTAAGTTGATTTAAAGCTAAATGTGTCAGTAAATAGATTCAATATAAATAGATCAAGTATTCATAAAAACATCAGACTGTGGGTTTTAAAAATCCAACACCGTAGGGGCTGGGGTTGCAGCTCAGTGGTGGAGCACTTGCCTCACATGCACGAGACACTAGGTTCAATCCTCAGCACCACATAAATAAATAAATAAAGATTTTCTAAAAAAAAAAAAAAATCCAACACTATATACATTTTTTATAAGATACACAGCTGAAACTCCACAAGGATCTAGGAAAGTTGAAAGTCAAAAGCGCTACTTGAGGTAACCTGGGGTATTACACGGTGATGTTTTATGGAAGCTTCAATTCACCAGGAAGGTGTCACCATTCTGTATTTGTGTGCACTTCAGTGACAGCCCCCCCCCCTTTTTTTCCCTTAGTACTGCTCACTACACAAGGAGTCCATTTTATTTATTTTGAGAAACTGTCTCACTAAGTTACTTAGGGCCTCACCATGTAACTGAAGCTGGCCTTGAACTTGTGGTCCCCATGCCTCAGCCCCCGAGTCAGTGGGATTACAGAGGTGCACCACGGCTCCCAGTGTGGCTCTTTTTTTTTTTTTATTGTATGAAATATATTTTATTTCTAATATATCCAACTGAATTTTTTTTATTGGTTGTTCACAACATTACAAAGCTCTTGACATATCATATTTCATACATTAGATTGAAGTGGGTTATGAACCCCCAATTTTACCTCAAATGCAGATTGCAGAATCACGTCGGTTACACATCCACAATTTTACATCCAGTGTGGCTCTTAAGTAGCAAAACAAGAAATCAATGGAGTATGTTTGCAGAAGGCAACGCAGTTAAGCTAGGCTGGGGTACAGGCCGTGGTCCCCAGCACCACACACAGGCAGAGAGAACTAGAAGAGCCCCTCATGTGTGTAAAGTAAGACACACTTCTGAGAAGGGGGGCAGGAAGGAGATCTATAGCCCAGGAGGAAGACAGCCTCAACCTCAGGAGGCTCCCTCCTTTTGGGTAATCCCTCCTCCATCTGGGCCGCCTCCCATTGCCATTATGGAAAGCAAGTTGAATGAATTGCCCTAGATCTGTCCAAACACAGTTCCAAATGGTGGGCTCCAGGCCTCCTGGCTGCCTTTATCAACACTGTGGCAGGGTCTGAAGGTGGGACTCCGGAGTTCTCTATTTTTCTTACATAGGCATCCCTCATTCTCTCCAAAGTCTACACCCATCCCTGGGTGGTAATGACTGAGGTTAAACTCCACACGCTCGGGGCCCCACAGTCCAGGTCTGATGCTTCAGCTCGTGGCATCCAGAGCCTGACATTATTTTGTGAAAACACATCTGATAAAGCCACAAGGGGAAAACCATCAATCCCACCTGGGATCAGAAGGAAGAGGCAGCGTTGTGTTTGGGGCCTCGATCCTCCTCTGAATGAATTTTGAATTAAATGAAGACGAATGCCCCAAGTTCAAGGCCAGAGATGGACAGGTGGTAGAGGGGCCTATGGGAATCACAAAGGAAGTGTCTCCGGCATGGAAGATCCTTCATAGACTTTGGCCATTGCAGGCTACAGGCTGTTTTCAGTCTTTTAACAGGAAACACTCTGTCCTTGCTTTCATCAGGAACCACAGATGACACTGGGGACAGTGAAGGCCCTGGAACCTCACCCTCTCAGCTACCCCACTCCAACTTGCACCACGGAGCCTGGTCACAGATATTATTAGCCTGGACTTTTTTTTTTTTTTTAAGTATGTGTAACCCAATGCCAATCTCAAGCATTAAAAAAAAAAAAAAATCTTGAGAATGTTCCCGTAGAATGTCTAGCTTTGAACAACACAACTTCCTGGTCCACCCTCCAAAGTAAACCAATGCAAAATGCATGAGAGGCTCACTGACAGAGTAACTGCTCAGGGAGTTCTCAGCTGTGGACCTGTTGAAAACACTGATACTGGAGATGTTTGTGAAAGAGTCGCCTTGAGGCTCTCTTGGGGAATTAGTGAGTTACCAGAGAGGTCAAGTTCAAGTACTTTCATCTGTTGATAAAGACAATGTTTGTCTTTTAATTGTTCTGCAAACAGCTAATCTCAAAGTCTCAAATCAAATAGCAATAACAGAAAAGAAAGGAGGAGATGCACATTATCCTTCCCCTTCATCTCCTCTGTGGGCAGAGAAGTATCGTGGCTAGGATCTGGTAGGATGCAGTCAGCTCAGGTCACAGCTGCTATTCACACCACCTCCACAACAGCCCACCGCAGGGTCATTTAAAATCCCTGGCTCTCATCTTTTTGGAGGGACATGCTCTGCTCACATCAAACACATCCTGGGATTTTTTAATGGGGAGGTAACGAGAGCTGTCGCTGTGGTTTTTCATCTTGAGTCCATGAATCACCTGTGCAACCCTGTGACCCTCTTCATGCTGCCTACCAGAAGCTCAGAAAACACATGTGGCCTTCCGTGCTCTGAACTTGCTCATGGACCTATTTTCTACTTTCTAGCCTAAATTTCTCTTTGCCTCGTTTCTTCTCATTGATCTTAATTTTATCTAGCTAGATTAATTGCAGGTATGCTTCCTTAAGTCCTTGGAGGATCAAGTTAGGATATGAATAACTTGATGTATAAATAACATTATTATTCCCTAAAACTGCCTTCCTCCCATTTCTCTGGTATTTTCAATGATGATCCTTCTATTAAAATGGTGGTTAAGGTTCCTAAGTAATTAGAATCTGCTCAACCTGAGCTAAGTGCTTGACATGAAATGCTTCATTAAGTCATTCAACAAACCCCAAGATAGGTGCTATTGTCCTGTTCCTTTTCAGATAAGGAAACTGAGACTTGGATGCATTAAGTAACTTGCCTAGGGCCACCAGGTCAATAAGACACAGGGCTAGAATTAGATCCCAGGCAGACCCCTACAAACATTGGACTCTTTCTGGCTGCATCTGCACACATAGTCCAAATGTCACTTCACTGAGATCCCTTCCCTGCACCTCTCAGGTGCTCCTCCCTCTTTTATATTCCCATAACTGGGAGATTCCCATGTTTGAGTCTTGCCATATTGCATCAAAATTCTTTCTTCCCTGCTTGGTCTCGCTGCTGGACAGTGCCCTCCTCCAGGGCAGGGACCATGTCCCCGTCAGCTGTGAGTCTCAAGTAACTAGGCGGATGGCTTTCACACACAGGGTGAATGTTCAGTGCACAGTAGTGATCCCCACCCATCTGTGGTTTCCAGGTACCCACAATCAATTTCAGTCTAAAATATTGAATGGAAAATTCCAGAAATAACAATTCATAAGTTTTACATTACTCTCAGTACAGCATTTTGTTATAATTGCTGGGTTTTTTATTATTACTGTAATTTATAAATTGAACTTTACCTTATACAGAGGGAGTTCAGTGCCACCTGGGGTTTCAGGCGTCCACAGGGGGTCTTGAGACATATCCTCCATGCATAAGGGGAGACCACTGTACATGCTTTGGGCTGAAGGCAGAACTCCCTCCAAGTCACTACTCAGTGCAAAATCTTCACCTCGCTGCAGCCCCCAGCCCTGCATATAGAAGTTCAGCCTCCTGCTCTCCATCCGCCCAGCGCCCTCTCCTCAGCTCACCTACACCTACCTGTGCCATGGTCCCGCTGAGCCCCTGAGCACTATCCTACCTTTGAGCCTTTGCTCACCTGTCACTCCCAACCACAATGCCCTCCTCCCCTCGCCACCTCTCAAAATTCTATCCATTCTTCAAGGCCCAATTCGGATGTCATTTTCTTCAAGAAATATCCCATCCGCAGATGCAACCTCTTTATGCTGAGACTCAAAGTACTTTGTTCTTCCCAACTCATTCCTGAAATGCTGCCCTGTATTTCAGTGATGTGTGTCTGTCATTTAAGCATTTGGAGGGCAAGTATCCATAGACTTGAGCAAAGCACAGAGCACATAGTAGGTGCTCAGTAAATACAAGACTGGGAAGGGAGTCCACACTACTCCTGCAAGCGGAAGAGGCAGCAAACTCCCCTCCAAGAAATACACTCATCTCCCCTCCAGTCCTCCCTTTTTTCTCAGAGGGCACAAATTTCATGTCAAGGAAGAAGGACCTGCACTGCCCCTCCTCTGCTCCCCCAGCCAACATAGTTTGGTTTCCCTTCTAGAGAGGTGAGAGCAGGTGTGACAGGCCAGGTTTCCTTGGCTCCACCCCGTCCGTCCCTTTTCCCCCAAACACAGAGCAGAAGCTTGCCAGCTCCTGCAGCACCCGGCACTCTGCAGACATGGCCCACGGAGATGCCTCCCTCCGCAACGCGCAGCACCTCACCTCTGCCCCACGGGCCGCCCTGCTCCTCTGCCTGGGCTTTGCCTCCTTCCACTCAGCTTGCTGGGCAGGTAGAACTGTGAGCTTTATTCTTGGCCTCACGGAGGAAGGGGGAGGGCAGGAGGGAGGGAGGGAGGGAGGGAGGGAGCAGCAGGAGGGAGGGGGAGGGCAAAGGGGAGGGGGAGGGCGAGAATTCCTTGGCCAGGGTTGGTCCTGCAGGAAGCAAAGAGGAAAAAGGACTTTTTCCACGGAGAAGGAGTAGGCAGGGGGTTAAGGGTGGGTGTGGGGTGGGGTGTCTTGGGTTTGCCTAGACCAAGATCAAATACTTAACTCCTGGGCTGGGACAGGAGCAGCCACCTCTGTGGGCACCCTCTTCCTCTCTCTCTCTCACACACAGAATTTGTCAGAATCTTACCTATCAGGGGACCAAATTGATCTTCAGTGATAAATTTGGTTGCTGGTTTCCTGGTGGCTCCTCTTGTTCGGCTCCCCCCAGCCCCCCCCCCCCTCCCTGGTTGTGTGATTGACAGTCTTCCCTTACATTCGGGTCTCACGTTCCTTACTGAAGCCCTGTCCTTCCTGGCCACTGCACTTCCTCTGCCACTTTCCCAAAGCCTGGAAGCTGCCAGTCACTGCCCACCCCTCTCCTGCCTCCCCAGGGTACCTGTGGCGCTGGACTAAGCCCCACCTCTCACTCTCCCAGGGGACCTGCACCTGGGGGCAGGGGTCCTCACTTAACTTCTGCTGTCTTCAGCTTTGATCTTGTCTGAGGTCCCTGTCTGCCCTGCACCCAGAGACTCTCCCAGTCTCAAAGCCCAAGCCCCATCAAGTCTGCACCTCTCTCTCCCATCTTAGCATCTCTTGTGGCCACAGCCAGAGGGCTCAGTGTGGCTGCCCAGACCCACCGAGTCTCCCTTCCACCCTAGTTTCCCCAACTTACTAGGTGTGTGACCTTGAGCAAATTGCTTCTCTTCTCAGAGCCTGTTTCCTGTTTAGAACATGACAGTGAAACTGCTGAGTTACAGGGTTGTTTGTGAGAAGCAAATGAGATGGCTGCTTTTAAAGAATGTACAATAAGCTGGGCGTGGTGGTAACATGCCTGTAATCCCAGCTGCTCGGGAAGCTGAGGCAGGAAGATCTTAAATTCAGAGCCAGACTCAGCCACTTACAGAGGCGCTGAGCAACTTAGTGAGACCCTGTCTCAAAATTTTAAAGGGGGAGATGTAGCTTAGTGGTTGAGAGCTCCTGGGTTCAATCCCTGGTACAAAAAAAAAAAAAAAAAAAAAAAAAGGTAATTGCACACACAATGATTGTTAGCAAGTATGGTTAACAAGTTTGTCTTATTTCCCAACTTCCACCCTCCTCAAACATGGCTATTTAATTTTTATCTGCTTTACCCTCACAGTTCCTTGCTCACGTTGCAGGTTAAAAAAAAAAAAAAAAGTTGATGACCACGAGGCAGAGGCAGGAGGATCACAGGTTTGAGGTCAGCCTCAGCAACTTAGTGAGGCCCTAAACAAAGAGACTCTGTCTCCAAATAAAACATAAAAAGGGCTGGGGATCTGGCTCAGGGGTTAAGCGCCCCTGGGTTCAATCCCTGGTACCAAAACAAAACAAAAAAAATCTCCCTCAAACAAATATAGCTCAGTGGTAGAGCACCCCTGGAGCTGATTCCTGGTACTAAAATAATAATAATAATAATAATAATAATAATAATAATAATAATAATAATAATAATAATAAATGTAACTCCACTAAGCTGTTCTTCTTCCCAAATGGGGCAAGCCCCTGGCTATTCTGCTCATAAGGGAGGAGGGTGATATTCAGGTACTTAGGAATTTTTAGCTGAGCTACTCTGTTTGAACCATATAAAACTGCTGTTGTGAAATGATTTTTTATATATAAAAGTGGTAATTCATGGGCTGGGGTTGTGGTTCAGTGACGGAGCGCCTGCCTCATACATGTGAGGCCCTGGGTTTGACCCTCAGCACCACATAAAAATAAATAAGCAAAATAAAGATATTGTGTCCATATATAACTAAAAAACATTTTTATGTGGTAATTCATAACCTAATACTGGCAGTTAACTACGTTTTCCCCCACTCACTTACTCTAGGCAGAAATATCACTACTCTAGGTTTAGAGGGGAGATGAAAGTCAGGGCCAAGGGAGTTAAAATTCAAATGTTGAGGAATAAATGTCTCCAAAACAAAGACCAAGCCCTGAGCCATTTAGTTGTAAATAATTTACAGTAACAATCAGATTTCATCAAGGTAATTTACCATCCCTTAAGCAGGACCCAGGAGTTGTTTAGGGATTGGGTGGCATAAAGTCAGTCTGGGCAGCAATTTCATGGCTTTGGCTAAACAGCCTTCTTCCTAACTCTATGACAACAGGCACCTGAAGGACATGCTGACCCACAGTCAGTGGAGTGTTGAGAGTTTTCAAACATTTTTGTTTTGGTTTGAAGTGATTTTTTACATTCCCAACAATGCAGATTGAATAGCAATATAATTTCCAGAAAGTTCTCCAAAATCAATGTCTGGGTTTGATCTACCTAAATTAGCATTAGTGATAATAGATCTTTCTTGGATGGTGGGAATGTTCCATTTCTGCATTGTGCTTCCAATATGGCGGCCACCAGCCACATGTGGTGATTGAACATCTGAAACATGGCTAATGTGACGGGGAAGCTGGCTTTTTAACTTCAGCTAATTTTAATAAGTTTAAATAACCACAAGTGGCCAGGGGCCACTGTATCAGACAATGTGGGCCCCCTGTCTTTCTTTCTCAGTTGTGAAGGAACATGGCAGTGGCTTGTCTTCTCAACATGCTTACATTCTTCTCCATCCCCCAAACCCAGTGGGTATTCTCTTCTGTCCAGATGGGAAAGGGTTAAACTTCCAGCTTCCTTGAGACAAAAGCAAAAGAGGCTCTTTTAGAATTCCTGCTTAAGTTCTTTTTTCTTTTTCTTTCTCCTTTTTTAAAAAATTATTGTTCTTTGCTTATAAGTTGAACAACAAATTTAAGCACTGCATACCCGGCAATGAGTTTGTAGGAGACACAATTCAGTTGACAACAGGGAGTTAGCTTTGTCGCATACAGACACCTACACTGGGAATTCTGTAACACTTTCACAATACTCACTACTGATGGACACAAAATCCCAAACCCTGGACTGACTTACACGACTGTTTAATTTTTGTTCCTCACCACGTGCCTGTGTAACAACTTCACCATCATCGGGAATAAAGAATCAAGGTCAGATTTCAATGTTGACTTGTCAAGGTTTTGAAAGGAATTGAAGTCGTTGTGGGAAGACATTCTAGATCGTTCCATGATTGTTTCAATATAGACTGGAAAGGCCCTTTTATAGCTACATCTATTTGCACAGCTAAAAATAGAGTGTGGCAAGCTATTTATATAGCAGGCCTTTGGTCACTGAAGGGCAATGAAAAATGAAGATAAAGTGATA
The DNA here is from genome assembly GCF_964194105.1 of Spermophilus citellus. Classification (NCBI taxonomy): domain Eukaryota; kingdom Metazoa; phylum Chordata; class Mammalia; order Rodentia; family Sciuridae; genus Spermophilus; species Spermophilus citellus. The sequence continues at coordinate 216,191,677 of NC_138184.1, forward strand.
GGAAAAGGGGAGTGGATTCCTCGCTGGCTGGCTGGCTGCCAAAATGAAAAGTCTAGACTGGGGGGCTTGAACAGCAGGAATTCATTCTCTCATTGTTCTGGAGGCTAGATGGCCAAGATCAAGGTATCGGCAAATCTGGTCTCTCCTGAGGCTTCCCTCTTGTGGTTGCAGATGACCTCCTTCTCCCTGTGACCTCACATGGCCTTCCTCCGTGCACATGCTGGAGTCCCTTCCTCTTCTCATGAGGACACTAGTCACGCTGGCACAGGACCCACCCATATGACCCCTTTAACCTTAATTACTTCCTTAAAGGCCCTGTCTCCGAGTACAGTCACGTTGGGCACGAGGACATGAACGTATGAATTTGGGAGGGACACAGTTCAGTCTACAGCAGGGAGTTAGCTTCATAAAGCTTCAGTATACCTGCACGGGAAATTCTGCCACACTTTCACAGTACTACCGAGTGACACGATTCCAAAACCTGCGCCTGGGAACACTGTTTCCTTCTGCCTGAGACGATGTCCTGTCTTTTCTTTCAGAAGTCAGCAGCAGCAGCAACAACTCAACCGTGACCACCCACCACCCAGGTCCAGGGACCCTGGAACAGTGCCCCAGTAAGCTTCTGCCCTCATCCTAGAGCTGGCCTTGAGCTGTGGGGGAAACTTGAGCCCTCCTACTTTCCATTGGCTGGTGTTAGGTGACCAAGTGCCTCCCAGGCTTCCTGGGCACAGGGTGGCTTTGCCTAGTACCATCTGCAGAACAGGTCTAAAAGCCGTCCTGGCTTTGATCCCAATGCAGGCTTATGGTCTTTGGTGCAGGTGGCTGTAATGACCCAGTCCCTGGTGGGCAGCCAAAGATGCCCTGGGTTCAAATGCTTGAAAGAAGTTTGGAGGGGGAAGTCTATAAAAATCAGCTAAGCTGAACAAGACGGGCACTTGGTTCGGTCCCCTTTACCTATTTCTGTTCATTCTCTACTTGAGTATTTCCAGTGGCAGGAGCTCGGTAACAAAGAAACACCATTAACACATCTAATTAGTAGGAAGTTTTCCTTTAAGCCTGGCCCCTCTACGCTGCCATCATTCAATGACCAAATGGGTTCACTCCTGGTCATTCATAAAGAAGGTAACAGGCAATCATATGAAGTGACAAGAATATGACTTTGGAGTCTATATTGGGTTCGAGTTCTCTTTCTGCCATCTTCAGACCTTGGGCAAGTTACAATATCAATTGACTCACACCAAATGGAAATAGTCATTGTACCTATCACAAGGCTGGGGGTCTAGAATGGTGGTAGAGGGCATGCCTGCTGGAGGAGTCCCTGCAGCACCAAAATAACGATATTAATAATAATAGTGCCTGTCATCCTGTGAGAAACATGAAAGGGAAATCGTAAAGATTTGGCATGGTGCATGGCAGCTCTCACGTTGCTCATGTTCTTACTGAGATTAGAGAAAGAGCTGGTGGAGCTGGGTTGATACAGCTTGCCATTCTCATCTCCCGTCCCCCAGATGTGGACTTCTGCCCCCAGGCGGCCCGGTGCTGCCATGCTGGAGTGGACGAGTACGGCTGGATCGCGGCTGCAGTGGGCTGGAGCCTCTGGTTTCTCACCCTCATCCTGCTCTGCGTGGACAAACTGATGAAGCTGACTCCAGAGGAGCCCAAGGACTCGCAAGCATGAGATGAGAGTCCCGGCCCTGAGAACGGCCTTTGCCATCACTGTGTGGGTCGCAGAGGGCGGGAGGAGGGCAGCCACCATTGTTCTAAAGCCTTTCACCTTAAAGCCTCAGCTGCTTTTATTCATTCATTCATCCATTAATTTGATGCTGGGGATCAAATCCAGGGCTTTACACACTGCCACTGAGCTACGTCCCCAACCCCCCTTTACTACTTTGAGAAGGGAAGGAAAAAGAGAGAGGGGTCCAAATAAGCCAAGGCCGGCCAGTCCTCAAGTCCCACTCCAAAGGGTCTTCGGCACCCCATGAACTCTGCTGGGGGAGTCCTGTGGGCTTGCTCCTCTCTTAGCCAGGGCTTTCTTCTGGACACCCAAGGGAGTGCCCAAGAAACTGAAGACTTGGACTTCTAGAGAACACACTTGAAAACCAGGCAGTTGGCTCCTCTTTCTCCCTTCAGTCAAGGGCAGATGATGGGAGAGGCACCCTGACCCACACGCCCCCTCCTCCATCACCCCCACTGCGGGCCCTCTCCAGCTCTCAGTCTTCCTTCCTATGTCCCCAGAGGCTGTCTGGTGCCCCCCATTCTCCCCACCAGCTCCCTTGTTCTGCCTTCACGACATCTCCTGGGACATTCAGGAATGTCTCCTTCTGGTCCCACTGCCTGTGACCTGCCCGTCTTACTCGCCATTCCCATGGGTGGCCTTGGGCTCCCTGGAGCTGGGACTCTTGGACACTTTGCAATGCCTTAGGGGCATCCACTGCGAATGGGCTTCTTCGTGATCCCTTTATACTTCCTTGCACTCCTAGGGTAGAGTTAGCTCTTCATGTTTGTCCAGTGGATGGATGGATGGATGGATGGACAGACGGATGGATGGACGGACGGACAAGTCCTTGCCATGGACAGCTATGATCACATCTCTGCACTCAGAACCTCCACTTCTCTCCAGGTGGCTGAAATAACTTACTTCTGAAGAAGCTGGTAGGGTCACCACTCTGTCAGCAAATGCAGCCCGGTCACTTGCCGTGAAGGGTGGACACTGCGTGTCCTGGTGAACTTTCCCAGTGGAGGGTGAACGGAGGGGAGGGAAAGGTGGTTTTGTCAGGAGGAAGAAAGGACAAATGATTCTTTATGAAACAACTCCTATTGTTTGTGAGAAAACATTCAGATGGGATAAACATTATTTCAAAACATAGGAAAAAAGAGGCCTCTGAGAGGAAGAGACTTTTTCTAGAAGCAGCAAATAACTTAAAGCTGCTCAGTCCCTCTCTCAGAAAATCTAAGTAAACTTCCCCGAGAACAGAATCTGAAGGGACCGTCTGGCTCGTCCTGCACTCTGCAAAAGGCCCATAATTCCTGACGCCAATGTTCCATCAGTACAATGGGATGGGCTTACTGTCCCTGAGTGTCGCACAATCGTGTGGATGAATGTGTCCATGGAGTCTGTGCTCTGCTGTGAGCACACACGTGTGCACAGTCCACTTTTTCAGATATTCAAGGAAAAATTTCACAATGTGTAGTGGTTTATCTTCCAAGAGAGGAAAAGATTCATTCAAGAGCACAGTCACATTTATCATCTGCAAACATTTAAAAGATAATACAGGGGCTTGGGCTGTAGCTCAGTGGTAGAGCGCCTGCCTCGCATGCATGGGGCACTGGGTTTGATCCTCGACACCACATAAAAATTAATGAATAAAGATATTGTGTTCATCCACAACTAAAAATAAATTTAAAAAATACAAGATAATACAGTGTGACATAGTGGTAAGAGTACTAGCTTTCAAAGAAGGGAAATTAAGATTTTTGTCTGACCTGTGTGAACACATGTCATTGTTCCTCGCTGGGCATCAGTTTTCTAAACAGAAAATGTAAGAATTGGACCAATGCAATATTTTCAGGTGTGGTTGCAAAAGCTTATGGAGCCATTTGAGCCACAGTTGGAGGAGGTGGGTGGGAGGCCCATTGTCCCTTCAACCTGAGCAGACTGGCTCTTCTCTACCAGACCTGAGATGTCACAGCTGCTTGAACAAACAGAGGGGCGGAGCAGCAGTGGATGTTAGATCCTCTCCAGTCTGGAACAGCATGCTGATTCCTAGACTATATTGAAGTGAAGTGGGTGTAGTCCCTGCCATATCACATTAAAATGCAGGCATTTATGGGGTACAAGGTGACATTTCAGCACATGTATACATTGTGTACTGATCAAATCAAGGTAATTAACATTTCTATATCCTTTTTTTTATTTTTATTTTTTGGCGCTGTGGATTGAACCCAACTAAATTGCTGAGGCTGGCCTTGAATTTGCAATCCTCCTGCCTCAGGCTCCTGAGTCACTGAGATTATAGGCATGAGATTATTTGCACAAGAGGAAGGACAGAGTGAATGTAAACTGCTCCCTTCTTGGAGACCGAGAGAAGGAAGACCATGGTGGATCTGAAACGGTCCAGGTGTAAAGCAGCAAGCCCCATCCCATGGTAGATGGACTTTTCATTTTGAATTTTGTCTTCAATAGTCAACTTTACCCTCCACACACACTACAAACTATGATACAGCCTACACAGCATAGGGCGGATCCATATCAAAATGTCCCGTGTAGAAAGACAATCTTAGACATTAAGGTGGAGCACAATTACCTGACTTTTAAAGATCATCATTTTTAATCCATTTCTTTTCATATGTATGATGCCCATGGATAGATAAATAAACCATACATAATTTTCTATTAAAAGTTAAATGTTAGATACCAGGCAAGCTCAGTCACAGATGATTCATAGGACAGCTTAGACTTGTCTCATTTGGACTGTTATAAAAACTTTTCATAGACGGAGTGACTTAAAAATAGCAGAAACTGATTTCTCACTGTTCCAGAGACTGGAAGACTGAGCTCAGGGTGCAGGCTGGGCTGGGTCCTGGTCAGGGCCCTCTTCCTGGTTTAGGCTCAGCCATCTTCTCACATGGTGGGAGGGACACAGAAACTCTCTGAGGACTCTTTCACAAGGACATTGGTCCCTCTGATGAGGCTGACCCCATGACCTAGCCACCCCCAAAGGCCCCTCTCGAAATACCATCGCATTGGGTGTTAAGATTTAACATGAATTTGGGGAGGGCACAACATTTTGTGTACGCCAGGCCTCATTCCACACATGTATATGTGAGCATATTTTAAAATGTAAAGAAATAATCTACCTGATTTGAAGAAGCTGTGTACTCACCCTCTCTTTCTCCAAACCCTGAAATCTGCATACATGTCCATACAGTGTGATTCCAGGGGTCTTTGCCAGCCGATGGTTGGAGCGCCCTGGGGACAGCCTCACTCTACCTCTAGCCCACCCCCTTACTTCTTCCAGGGTGGCTCTTCTCCCTCATAGTCAGTGATCAAGTTGCTCCCATTGAAAATCCTTCTATGGCTCCCCAGGCTGACGGCAGGATCCAGCCTCTAAGATGACCCCAGATCCTCATATTTCTCTAGCTTTTCCTCCTGCATATCCTTTAGGCAAACCCAATTCTGAATTATTCCAGTTCTGTAAACATGCCAGGCTCTCTTCCATCCCTTCCCTTGTTTTTGCTGTTCCTGTGGCTGAAATGTACCTTTTCCAGATGCAGATTTGCCATGAACCAAGAGAAGCTCAAACTCTGCATCTAACACTTGGTTCCAATGGCAGGCTTCCCTGAGCAACGCACGCTTGCTACACAAACTACTTTTTAAAAAAATGATGACAAACAGTAAACAATCATGGCCAGACTGATAAAGAGCCACTGGTGAAGGAGGCGATACAGTCCCACAGATGCAAATGTGGAGTTGGGCGATTTCAGAGTGCACAAAAGCCCATTTCTCTCATTAAAGCAATCATGGTCCACAGTGCAATCCTCATATTTCATTTACAACATGTCCATTTCTATCAAGAAGGAAAAAGATCCAAAATTGTTGCATAAAAATAAGCAAACATTTCTGTTTTCACTGGTTAAACAAGTGGCTTCTATCCCAAATTTTGTATTGTTAGGAAGCAATATGTGAAAGACCAAGAATAAATCAGACTTTGGAGATGCTTGGATCAAAATGCTCATTTGAAAACTGATTTAAAAGCTGTGGAGCCATGAAGACACATGGAGGAAACTTAATTGCAGATTACTAAGTATTAGAAGCCAGTCTAAAAAAACTACATATCTATGATTCCAACTATGCCTCATTCTGAAAAACGCAAAACTGTAGAGACAATAAAAGGATCAGTGGTTTCCAGGGATTGGGGGAGAAAATGGTAGACAGCAGAGCACAGAGACTGTTTAGCAGTGAAACTGTTCTGAATGATATTATAATGGTGAATACATATCATTGTAAATTTTTCCAAACTCACAGGCTGTACAGTGAACTCTAGTGTAAACTCTGGGCTTGGGGTAATGATTATGTATAAACACTGGTTTATCAAGTGTAACAAATGTACCACTCAGGTACTGTCATGGGTGAGGGAAGGTGCATGTAGGAATCATCTGGAGTTTCCATGCAAATTTACTATGAACCTAAAACTGCTCTAAAATGTGAAATCTGCTTTTAAAACGGGATTTAAAAGCACCCAGGAGAGTCTTAACACTCTGGAGAAGGGTGGAATTTCAGGCATCAAGTTAAATATATTGGAATTAAAAATCCTCAACAAAAGACTACAAATAGTAGGATAACTTGTATAGCTTACTGGCACCAAATTTTAATGCCTAAATTAGTTTATCAATTCCATTCTTGAGATCACTTATTACATCAGCGATTAGGTAACCATGAGTGGTTCTTGACTCTTTAGGAGAACCATACTCCTTTATTTGGGGAAAACATATGGCATACCACCATGTCAGGCTAGCCCTTCCTCCCGTGAAGGTTTATTTTTTGCATAGCTGGCATTTGCCCCTAGATGCCTGTGCAGAGGGCATAGATCATTGCATCTCAGTTCATGTCACTTGGTCCCTCTTATCCCCATCCCCCTCCTTCTCCTGCTGCCACCGCTAAGGCGATCGTGGGGGTCCCTGAATGTGCTCCTGTAAAAACGTGAGGTGTACTATAAGTTGGGATGTTTCCACTTACCTAAATCAGATCTCATGCCGCATCTTAACTTTCATAACACTGCTGCCTTGGAGGCCTACCGTGGCTGACATGAACTTGGTGACCTTTACTTCTGGCTGCCGTCCAGATGGTCCACTCCCCACCCCTGCAAGACAGATGCCTACACTGTCTCCAAGCCCCATTTCCACATCACCCCAGGATGAGAATCCTCACAAGCGCCCTTCCTGCATGCTCCTGTGATCAAACTTCCCTGGGAAATAATCCCACATGCAGTATCGCTGGTCCCAGGAGAAGCCATTATTTAACTAAGCCCTATGGGATTACCTGCTTTTCAAAAGAACAACAGATGACTTCATTTAGTTGTCCAAGAAACTGAAATTGACTTTTCATTATTTCTTTCAGTCTCCCCCTTTCAAGACCACGCCTCAGCCAAGGACAACATGCATAGCGTTGTTGGATACTGATTTATTAAATTCCATTTTACTTTAAATATGAGATAGCATTGCTTTTCATTTGTATCAAAGTTAGCATTTTTTTTCTTTTAATGTGAATTTTTAGAAAGATGGCTATAAGAAAATTCTTTTTTTTTTTTAAAGAGAGAGAGAGAGAGAGAGAATTTTTTAATATTTATTTTTCTTTAGTTTTCGGCGGACACAACATCTTTGTTTGTATGTGGTGCTGAGGATCGAACGAACCCAGCGCTGCGCATGCCAGGCGAGCGCGCTACTGCTTGAGCCACATCCCCAGCCCTAAGAAAATTCTTGAGCATATGCATTTTAGTTGAATTAAAAAATAAAATGTGTTCCTATTTCTAAGCTCCTGGATTTGGGTATATTTTCGCCTTCAGGTGTGCCGGGGTTGTGTCAGGTTTGGGAAGAAATGAAGGAAGAAAATATATTCAAAAAGACAACTCTGTGACTGGCTCGTCTGAAATCATGAGTGAAATTGCTATATATATATATATTTTTTTTAATATTTTCTTAAGTTGTTGATGGCTCTTTATTTTATGTATTTGTATGTGATGCTGAGAACTGAACCCAGTGCCTCACACATGCTAGGCAAGCGCTCTACCACTGAGCCACAACCCCAGCCCAGACTGCCATATATTTTTACCAGGAATAAACCAAAGGGCAGATGGGCCTTCAGTTCTGAAAGTCTTCATGGCAGAGAGCAAATAGCAGAACCAGGTTATGGGGCTGGATGACAGCAAGTCACACACCAAACTGAGAGGAACCTTTGACGTTGTGGTCTGTAAGGTACACCCAGTGGATATTTCGGATAGACAGTAGAGAGTTCATACCAGGCATCCAGGATTTTTTAATAATTTTAAAATTATTTTTAACATTAAAATAATTCTCTCAGACTTTATATGTTGTCCCAACAGCTAAATTTTCTGGAAGACACACAAGGCCTCCAGCATCTCCAACTTGCAGAGATGACAACTTCCCACCTTTCTCTGAACAGAGACCATGTAAAAGGCCAATGGATCAAGAGGAGCACACAAAGCTTTCCCCTCCCAAATTTCTGAGGGCAACTTCCCTGGAAAAATCCTGGGAGGAGGTTGAGGGAGGCAGGTGGGTCACCAGGCTGATCTGGAGGGTGGGGAATTTGCATTTGTAAGGTAAATCGGAATCAGTGATGGGCCAAGAGTGAAACTATTTCAAATCTTTTCCCCAGATTTGCCTTCCTGAACACTCAGTGTCCTGTAAGTTATCCTTATTTGCATCTGTGGGTTTTCATGAAATCCAAGGAGATAATGTGAGATAACAAAAGTCACATCAGTTTAGACTAAAAAGGAAAAAAGCTGATTCTCTCTAGGATTCCAATTCTCTTCTTTAATCCTCATCAGTAAGTCTACCTTGGACACTGGAGTTGAAAGGGCCCTTAGAGGTCAGTGTGTTCTATTCTGCCTGCCCCCCCACCCCACCCCATCTCTATCTTTCTCTCTCCCTCCCTCCCTCCTCCTCCCCTGCCTCTCTCTCTCACATTCACACACACTGTTAGGATGGCCTTAGGCCTGAGCCTAAGCAACTCCATTTTAAAAACTCCAGTTTAACCTGCAGTCTCACTAGGCACACCCACAGAGCCCTCCCAGTATGGACTCACAAGTTACTTCCCCTCACCCTGATAAACAGAGGGAAGTCCTGGCAGGCTGTGCTCACCTGATAAGAGGGAAAGGAGAGAAGATCAGGGTGGAGACCAGATGATTCTGACCCCAGGGTAAATGATGTCACTGAGAAATCTGGTAGCTGATCAGCATGGAAGGGGGGGGGGGGTCAAAAGCCCCAAAATTTAGTATAAATAATAGAACAAATGAACAGGGATTCAGCCAGCCGAAACAAGGATGCACTCAAGCTGGAGAGCCTGATGAGGACCTGACGTCCCATCACTT